>NC_134590.1:96620557-96920557 GCF_037038515.1 Microtus pennsylvanicus | reverse complement strand
CCCTGACAGAAATGAGCACATTGTGGAGGAAACACAAAGTTGTTACACTATGTGGGTGTGATGAGGAGAGATTGTGAGTGAGTGTCCTGTCAGAACAAAGTTAGTCCCATAGTTGATGAAATTCATTATCCCAAAACTTCAGCAGAATATATCCCAAGTTTGCAAATGTGTGATCAGCTTGTGACAGGTTGGGCTGGAGATGCTGAGAACTGGGGAGCCCTCAATGCAAGAGCAGACACTCATTCCCATGAAGAGGGAGAGAGGGAGGGAGGGAGGGAGGGATCATTCATTCCTATACTCAAGTTAAAGAAAGATGAGTGGCTATCTATGGAGAGACCACTCACAGATATGAAAAATCATTTCCTAAAAATCAAATTTCTCAGTCAGTATGCAACTGCTATGGTGCTTCTCCTAGATAGAGCAAAACACACAAACAAACTGATTCCTTGATCTAGAGCCACAGTGCACATGCTGTGGAAAAGGGGACATGGCCAACTTGAATCACAATATTCATCAGAGCATGGAAAGAGCGTAAAAAGGACACAGAGGAGAGATAATTGTGGTCCTTCCTTCCTCCCTCCCTCCCTCCCTCCCTCCCTCCCTCCCTCCCTCCCTCCCTCAGGAAGTGACTGACAGATGAGACTTTGTCCAAGCAGGTTCTGTCTGAAATACCAGACTTGAGTTTCCCCCTCTGTGGGTATTAGCTAATCAGTCCTCCCTTCTTTCTGTAGGAAGGTGGTGCATGTCTCTCAGAACTTACCTGGTTTCCTCTGCACCAGGTGAACCAGGGAAAAGCTTTCTAAGCCTTATTCAGACCCATAGAGGCTGCGCTGTGTGTGACTTCAGAGACCTCAGGGAGTATAGGGGTGGGTGGGTGCTTGATGCTTCAGACTCATGTCATTGAAGGACATAACATAGTCTGGATTCACAGAGATTCACAACACAGAGCCATTGTCACTTACTAACAGCTCAGGACACCCAGAGCTAACAAGAAATTGCAGTCTCAGCCGGGCTTTAATCACAGCACACACACAGATCTCTGTGAATTCAAAGATGGCCTGATTTACAGAGTGAGTTTTAGGACAGCCCAAGATACACAAAGAAACCCTTTCTTGAAAAACAAAGCAAAACAGCAAAAGAAAGAAAGACAAGGAAAAAGAAAAAAATGGCAGTCTCTTTCCACTCTCTCCTCCATTGGCTCTTAAAGAGCTCTCAAGCTGAACTGGAGACCATGGTGTCACTCAAAACTGGGAAGCCAGAAACCTTAGGGGGGTCACAGGAGTCGGACTGACTGCAGCACTTGATGCCTCAACCCTGCTAATGGCTGTGATATAAGGCATGGTAAAATACGGGCTTTGGCAGAGCACTACTCCCCTTTCTCTATTATTATTGCTACACAACGAAAAGGACCGGGGGGGGGTGATGATGTGCAGTCAGTGCTGGTATTGAAATCTCACTGACTCCTTCCGCACTCCTTGTCAATTCCCGACTTTGTCAAATCAACTATCGTGAATCTTTGATGTGGGTTGGCCCTTTAGGAACTCAGAGAAACAAGACAGACAGACCTGTTTCATCCCAGAAACCTCCCAGTTCCTGAGCCCTAGCCCTGGAAGTCTCAAAGCCATCACATCCAGAAATCTCTCTAGTCCCTGCTAGTGGTGAACTCACTTCGTCTTCCCCAGGACCACTAATTATTTCTCCATGTTTTCCTGTGAGATCTGAGGCCAGCTTTCTTCTTCCTCCCTCTGGCCTCTCCACGAACGATCTCCATTCTCTAGACAACATGTCTAGAACCGAGTCTTATAGGCACCGAGAGAGTGTGTCTTGAGGGCAGTTGGCGTTTCTAGGACACGAGTGACATCACAAAATTCCGAGAGCTCTCTGGGATACCGTGGAATTTCCAGAGAAGGGACTGCTGATGTCGTGAGGCACGGCCTTTACCTCCTTGCTGATATTTCTCCCCGAACTGACCGACCGACCGACCGACCGACCAACCGGAACCTGAGGTTTCCTTTCCAGGAGTCTCTCCTCCGACACAGAGGGAGCCATTCAGGATTTCCTCCTTCCAAAACCAGAAATTTCTCTCTGCTTCATTAATATCTTCTCACTACTTCCTGAACCCATGGGGAGTTAGTTAGTTGAACACTCACTTTTTTCATGAATGACCCTTCCTCCCTCTCCTGAACATCTCATATTACTGATTCATACTCAGTAAAACAGTAATATGAGAAATTAGGCCAGGAGGACATGGAAGATGAGGGTTGAGTCTTCTGAAGTGAACAAGCACTTAGGGAAGGCTAAACTTAAGGGAATTTGACTCTGAGTGGCAAGACATGAATAGCTGCTGCCAAGGCACAGATACAGGCACCAACTGGGCCCTCGGCATCCTCCTGCATCATCAGAGCTGTGTGGGAAACTCAGCCCAAAGGAGGGGCCGTGTTCAAAGGGAGAGGGCATTTTCGAGGACAGCACTGTTTTCTTTTTCTTCTTTCTTTCTTTCTTTCTTTCTTTCTTTCTTTCTTTCTTTCTTTCTTTTTTTTTTTCGAGACAGGGTTGTTCTGTAGTTTTTTTTTTTTTGGAGCCTGTCCTGGAACTAGCTCTTGTAGACCAGGCTGGTCTTGAACTCACATGCTTTCTTTTTTTTTCTATTGGATATTTTTGACTTCTTTATCAAAGATCAGGTGTTCGAAGATGTGTGGATCGATATCCGGGTCTTCTATTCGGTTCCATTGGTCCTCCTGTCTGTTCTTATGCCAGGACCAGGCTGTTTTCAGAACTGTAGCTTACAGAGTGTTCTTGCAGGTGGGGCACAGAAGAGGTTAATTACGGTACCTTAGTTCTTCTGCTTTTCTAGCAGACCGGAGCCCAGCTGACAGGAATCCAGTAGAGATGGTGTCAAGGTTCACACTGACACTAACAGCTGTAACTTGAGCAGGATTTGTGATCCACATGAAATTTGCAATGAATTGCAGCAAATCTGTGACACTCTAACTTGCTCAGGCTCAGTATCTGAACATACAGATGTTTGCAATGATCACTGGCTTCAGGATTTTTTTTTTTGTTGTTGTTGTTGTTTTGTTTTTCCACGAGACAGGGTTTCCCTGTAGCTGAAGTTTAACGGCCTGGTGTTTTTGTGACTTACTGCTTCAAAGAACTTCTCCATTTCTTTATCCCTAAGGGAAAAGAAATATAATCACTAAATACATTTAAGTGTCTTTCAACCATTTTAGATCCCTCTGTTGAGAGTTCTCTGTTTAGGTCTGTACTCCATTTTTTAAAATTGGATTATTTGTTCTTTGGATGACCAATTTCTCGACTTCTTTGTGTATTTTGGAGATTAGTGAAGATCTTTTCCCATTCTGTAAGGCCGTCGTTTTGTCTTGTTGGCCATGTTCTTTGCTTTACAGAAGCTTTTCAGTTTCAGGAGGTCTCACTTATTAATTGTTTCACTCAGTGTCTGTTTTTTTTTCTTTTTTTTTCTTTTTTCTTTCTTTTTTTTTCTTTTTTTTCTTTTTTTCTTTTTTTCTTTTTTTCTTCTTCTTCTTTTCTTTTTTTTCTTTTTTTTCTCTCTTTAGTTTTTTTCTTTGTTCTTTTTTTTTGTTTTGTTTTTCTTTTTTTTTTCTTTTTTCTTTTTTTTCTTTTTCTCTCAGTGTCTGTGCTACTGGGGTTCTATTTAGCAAGCGTTCTCCTGTGCCAATGTGTTCAAGTGCATTTGATATTTTTATTTTTATATTCTTTTATTGTGGATGAAGTCAATTATTTGAACTCTCAAATATTTTTATTGTTATTATCTCTCTATTTGTTTGCTTATTTGTGGTTGTTCACCAACTTGACTATCTAGAGGAAGTAAAAGTCGTAACAAGGTTTCCGTAGGTGAACCTGCGGAAGGATCATTAACGTGAGAGAGCAGCGGCGGCGGCTCTGCCCGCCCGCTCGCCTGCCTCGCCCGAGTTCTCGCCGGGAGGCGCGCTCCCCGGGTCGCACGTGTGTTGTGCGCACGGAAGTGTGCGTGCGCACGGGCGCTCGTGGCGGTCGTGAGAGAGAGGTCGAGAGAGGGGGAAGGGGGACGGGCGCCGGCTCGCCCGCCCTCCTCGCCCCGTCCGAGGACCCGTGTCTGGCTCTGCCACTGGCGGCTCACGGCGGACGGCGGCTCTCTTCCCGCTCTCGCTCTCCTCCGTCCACTCCCGCTGCTTGCCTCACCACACCGCAGCGGCCCGCGGGTGTGTCCCCTCTTTCCCGGGCGCGCGCCTTTCCCTCTCCATCCCTCTTCGCGGGGGAGGATGGGCGAGGGTCTGGCGGCGCCCCGGGCCCCCTCTCGCCGCCGACCTCCGCTCGCGCGCCGTGGCGCCGCGGCGCGCCTGTCGGGGAGGCGGCGGAGGTTGGGCGCACTTTTCTTTCCCCCCTCTCCACCTCCTTCTCCAAAGGACCGGGGTAGACCAGTAGTCCCTCCTACCGGGCAGGAGGCCATTTTTTTCCCCCGGGGATGCGGCGGGTCGACCAGATGTCCCGCTGGACTCTTTTTTTTTTTTTTTTTAATGTATAATATATATTATATCTTCCTAGACCTGACGGGTCGACCAGTTGTCTCTGTGCACTTCCTTTTTTTTTGACGGACTGGAAGCGGGTCGACCAGTTGTCCGATTAAATATTTGGCCTTAAAATGCTAAGTACCGGGGTCGACCAGTTGGCCTTGTGAACTTGGGTCGACCAGTTGTCTTTTTCCATGTCTTGATAGACTGATGTCATTCTTCAATATGTTGGTGGTTAGTTTATCTCTTTTGTTCTCTATGCCAACACGCCCCACTCACCAAACACTGTTTTTTAAATTTATTTATTTACTTATTTTTATTTTACTTTTTTATTATTTATTTATTTATACATACATACATACATACATCCTGTCTATCTGTCCAGATGGGGCAGGGGTAGAAGGGGCTAGCTATGAGAGGAAGGTGCTCGGTGGGCATCCAGTTGTAAATAAGGCTGGGAATAAATAGCTGAATATTAATTCATTTGAGTAATATTAAAACTGTTCAAGTAGAAAACAATTGCTTTCTTTTTCTGTTTGCCCAGAGATCTGACTGACTGCAACTTGGAAAGAAGACGGCCCTGCTGGACAGAGACCTCCCTCCTGCTTTGGGTGGGTCGACCAGTTTACATGTTTATTTCCACGTTTTGTCTTTTATGGATTGAATGGATGTGTCTCTCTCTCTCTTTTTTTTTTTTTTTTTGGTTTTTCGAGACAGGGTTTCTCTGTGGCTTTGGAGCCTGTCCTGGAACTAGCACTGTAGACCAGGCTGGTCTCGAACTCACAGAGATCCGCCTACCTCTGCCTCCCGAGTACTGGGATTAAAGGCGTGCGCCACCATCGCCCGGCTCTCATTTTTTTTTCACGATTGCTTGCTTGCTTGCTTGCTTACTTACTTACTTACTTACTATCTGTTCAGCCCATCTCATTTACTTACTTCTTTAAAAAAAATGACCCACCTAGTTATTTACTTACTTACTTACTTGTTCATTCATTCCTTCACTTCCTTATCTTCTTTCATATATCTGTTTATTTATCTGCTGATTTAGCGTGACTCATTTACTTATTGAATGTTTCAATTATTATTTAGTTTTATTCATTTATTCATTCTTTATGTCTATTTTTATGTATGTATTTACTTACTTTCTTAATTTTTTTTTTACTTTTTAAAATTTACTTAATTTTTTTCTTTCTTTGGGAATGTAGATTCTTTCTTCCTTTCTTCCTTTCTTTCCTTCTTTCTGTCTCCTGACTGTCACTGGCTAAGAAAATGGTGGCCTCCATGTCACTGGTCAGCATAGCAGCTCCTAAAATGGAATTTGATGAAGGGATACATAGATAGATAGATAGATAGATAGATAGATAGATAGATAGATAGATAGATAGATGGGATGCGCACACGCTCACACACACACACACACACACACATATGCACGCACGTGCATGACATGTACAGATGGGGGGCGATTCCAATGTTTTCAGAGGAAGGTGCTCGCTGGTAATAATAAATGTGCTGGTAAATAAGGCTGGAAATAGCTGAATATTAAATCATTAAAACTCTTCAAATAAATAAAAAGCAATTCCATTTCTCTCTCTCTCTCTTTCTCACCATATACCAGCACATCTGAACTGACTGCAACATACAAAAGAAGAAGAAACACGGAAAGAAGACATCCCTGCTGGACAGGATCTGAGATGAGAATAAATTCATCGAATGGCTGCCAACAGCATTTCATTGAGAAGAGATTCCACATTTTATGCTGTACAGTTACTTAGTTAGATAGATAGATAAAGAGAGGCCTGTGAACTGGGGTGGGCTGTGGCTTCTCAGGTCACCTCAGGTCAGGGAGGGGCTGAGGAGTGTCCCATTGGCCTTGACAATAGGCAGGAGTCAGAGGTTAATGTCAGGGCAGGGCCTGAGAGTTCCTCAAAGGGAATGAATGGAGACCCTTGCTTACCTAAGAAATGCCTGACCTTGGAAAAGGACTTGTGGAAAGCGGGCCCTTGAAACTGTGGTTTCACGTCTTACTAGAAAGCTCCCTCTTGGAAGGGAAAGTCATCGTGATATCTTACTCTTTTCCCAAGGATACCCTACCTACCCTTCTGATCATTCTTACTGAATTAAGTCTTCCACTGCAAATAAATAAATAAATAAATAATAAATGAAGTGGGTGAGTGAGTGAGTGAGTGAGTAAGTAAGTAAGTAAGTAAGTAAACAAGCAAATACGTGGATGGACAAATAAATACAAAGTTTGCTGTTGTTGACTGACTTTTGATTTCATAATGAATCTCTCTCTCTCTCTCTCTCTCTCTCTCTCTCTCTCACACACACACACACACACACACTAAATATACAATAAAAGGAAGCATAACACCTTTACTCAGGGGGCAGAGTGAACTCTGAAAGTTTTCCAGGCGGGGGGGGGGAGAGACAGAATATAAGAACAAAATGAGAAACAAGGAAAAATAGTGTTGGCTGGCTGGCCGGCTTTCAGTTCCCTGACAGAAATGAGCACATTGTGGAGGAAACACAAAGTTGTTACACTATGTGGGTGTGATGAGGAGAGATTGTGAGTGAGTGTCCTGTCAGAACAAAGTTAGTCCCATAGTTGATGAAATTCATTATCCCAAAACTTCAGCAGAATATATCCCAAGTTTGCAAATGTGTGATCAGCTTGTGACAGGTTGGGCTGGAGATGCTGAGAACTGGGGAGCCCTCAATGCAAGAGCAGACACTCATTCCCATGAAGAGGGAGAGAGGGAGGGAGGGAGGGAGGGATCATTCATTCCTATACTCAAGTTTAAAGAAAGATGAGTGGCTATCTATGGAGAGACCACTCACAGATATGAAAAATCATTTCCTAAAAATCAAATTTCTCAGTCAGTATGCAACTGCTATGGTGCTTCTCCTAGATAGAGCAAAACACACAAACAAACTGATTCCTTGATCTAGAGCCACAGTGCACATGCTGTGGAAAAGGGGACATGGCCAACTTGAATCACAATATTCATCAGAGCATGGAAAGAGCGTAAAAAGGACACAGAGGAGAGATAATTGTGGTCCTTCCTTCCTCCCTCCCTCCCTCCCTCCCTCCCTCCTTCCCTCAGGAAGTGACTGACAGATGAGACTTTGTCCAAGCAGGTTCTGTCTGAAATACCAGACTTGAGTTTCCCCCTCTGTGGGTATTAGCTAATCAGTCCTCCCTTCTTTCTGTAGGAAGGTGGTGCATGTCTCTCAGAACTTACCTGGTTTCCTCTGCACCAGGTGAACCAGGGAAAAGCTTTCTAAGCCTTATTCAGACCCATAGAGGCTGCGCTGTGTGTGACTTCAGAGACCTCAGGGAGTATAGGGGTGGGTGGGTGCTTGATGCTTCAGACTCATGTCATTGAAGGACATAACATAGTCTGGATTCACAGAGATTCACAACACAGAGCCATTGTCACTTACTAACAGCTCAGGACACCCAGAGCTAACAAGAAATTGCAGTCTCAGCCGGGCTTTAATCACAGCACACACACAGATCTCTGTGAATTCAAAGATGGCCTGATTTACAGAGTGAGTTTTAGGACAGCCCAAGATACAAAAAGAAACCCTTTCTTGAAAAACAAAGCAAAACAGCAAAAGAAAGAAAGACAAGGAAAAAGAAAAAAATGGCAGTCTCTTTCCACTCTCTCCTCCATTGGCTCTTAAAGAGCTCTCAAGCTGAACTGGAGACCATGGTGTCACTCAAAACTGGGAAGCCAGAAACCTTAGGGGGGTCACAGGAGTCGGACTGACTGCAGCACTTGATGCCTCAACCCTGCTAATGGCTGTGATATAAGGCATGGTAAAATACGGGCTTTGGCAGAGCACTACTCCCCTTTCTCTATTATTATTGCTACACAACGAAAAGGACCGGGGGGGGGTGATGATGTGCAGTCAGTGCTGGTATTGAAATCTCACTGACTCCTTCCGCACTCCTTGTCAATTCCCGACTTTGTCAAATCAACTATCGTGAATCTTTGATGTGGGTTGGCCCTTTAGGAACTCAGAGAAACAAGACAGACAGACCTGTTTCATCCCAGAAACCTCCCAGTTCCTGAGCCCTAGCCCTGGAAGTCTCAAAGCCATCACATCCAGAAATCTCTCTAGTCCCTGCTAGTGGTGAACTCACTTCGTCTTCCCCAGGACCACTAATTATTTCTCCATGTTTTCCTGTGAGATCTGAGGCCAGCTTTCTTCTTCCTCCCTCTGGCCTCTCCACGAACGATCTCCATTCTCTAGACAACATGTCTAGAACCGAGTCTTATAGGCACCGAGAGAGTGTGTCTTGAGGGCAGTTGGCGTTTCTAGGACACGAGTGACATCACAAAATTCCGAGAGCTCTCTGGGATACCGTGGAATTTCCAGAGAAGGGACTGCTGATGTCGTGAGGCACGGCCTTTACCTCCTTGCTGATATTTCTCCCCGAACTGACCGACCGACCGACCGACCGACCAACCGGAACCTGAGGTTTCCTTTCCAGGAGTCTCTCCTCCGACACAGAGGGAGCCATTCAGGATTTCCTCCTTCCAAAACCAGAAATTTCTCTCTGCTTCATTAATATCTTCTCACTACTTCCTGAACCCATGGGGAGTTAGTTAGTTGAACACTCACTTTTTTCATGAATGACCCTTCCTCCCTCTCCTGAACATCTCATATTACTGATTCATACTCAGTAAAACAGTAATATGAGAAATTAGGCCAGGAGGACATGGAAGATGAGGGTTGAGTCTTCTGAAGTGAACAAGCACTTAGGGAAGGCTAAACTTAAGGGAATTTGACTCTGAGTGGCAAGACATGAATAGCTGCTGCCAAGGCACAGATACAGGCACCAACTGGGCCCTCGGCATCCTCCTGCATCATCAGAGCTGTGTGGGAAACTCAGCCCAAAGGAGGGGCTGTGTTCAAAGGGAGAGGGCATTTTCGAGGACAGCACTGTTTTCTTTTTCTTCTTTCTTTCTTTCTTTCTTTCTTTCTTTCTTTTTTTTTTCGAGACAGCGTTGTTCTGTAGTTTTTTTTTTTTTTTTGGAGCCTGTCCTGGAACTAGCTCTTGTAGACCAGGCTGGTCTTGAACTCACATGCTTTCTTTTTTTTTCTATTGGATATTTTTGACTTCTTTATCAAAGATCAGGTGTTCGAAGATGTGTGGATCGATATCCGGGTCTTCTATTCGGTTCCATTGGTCCTCCTGTCTGTTCTTATGCCAGGACCAGGCTGTTTTCAGAACTGTAGCTTACAGAGTGTTCTTGCAGGTGGGGCACAGAAGAGGTTAATTACGGTACCTTAGTTCTTCTGCTTTTCTAGCAGACCGGAGCCCAGCTGACAGGAATCCAGTAGAGATGGTGTCAAGGTTCACACTGACACTAACAGCTGTAACTTGAGCAGGATTTGTGATCCACATGAAATTTGCAATGAATTGCAGCAAATCTGTGACACTCTAACTTGCTCAGGCTCAGTATCTGAACATACAGATGTTTGCAATGATCACTGGCTTCAGGATTTTTTTTTTTTTGTTGTTGTTGTTGTTTTGTTTTTCCACGAGACAGGGTTTCCCTGTAGCTGAAGTTTAACGGCCTGGTGTTTTTGTGACTTACTGCTTCAAAGAACTTCTCCATTTCTTTATCCCTAAGGGAAAAGAAATATAATCACTAAATACATTTAAGTGTCTTTCAACCATTTTAGATCCCTCTGTTGAGAGTTCTCTGTTTAGGTCTGTACTCCATTTTTTAAAATTGGATTATTTGTTCTTTGGATGACCAATTTCTCGACTTCTTTGTGTATTTTGGAGATTAGTGAAGATCTTTTCCCATTCTGTAAGGCCGTCGTTTTGTCTTGTTGGCCATGTTCTTTGCTTTACAGAAGCTTTTCAGTTTCAGGAGGTCTCACTTATTAATTGTTTCACTCAGTGTCTGTTTTTTTTTCTTTTTTTTTCTTTTTTCTTTCTTTTTTTTTCTTTTTTTTCTTTTTTTCTTTTTTTCTTTTTTTCTTCTTCTTCTTTTCTTTTTTTTCTTTTTTTTCTCTCTTTAGTTTTTTTCTTTGTTCTTTTTTTTTGTTTTGTTTTTCTTTTTTTTTTCTTTTTTCTTTTTTTTCTTTTTCTCTCAGTGTCTGTGCTACTGGGGTTCTATTTAGCAAGCGTTCTCCTGTGCCAATGTGTTCAAGTGCATTTGATATTTTTATTTTTATATTCTTTTATTGTGGATGAAGTCAATTATTTGAACTCTCAAATATTTTTATTGTTATTATCTCTCTATTTGTTTGCTTATTTGTGGTTGTTCACCAACTTGACTATCTAGAGGAAGTAAAAGTCGTAACAAGGTTTCCGTAGGTGAACCTGCGGAAGGATCATTAACGTGAGAGAGCAGCGGCGGCGGCTCTGCCCGCCCGCTCGCCTGCCTCGCCCGAGTTCTCGCCGGGAGGCGCGCTCCCCGGGTCGCACGTGTGTTGTGCGCACGGAAGTGTGCGTGCGCACGGGCGCTCGTGGCGGTCGTGAGAGAGAGGTCGAGAGAGGGGGAAGGGGGACGGGCGCCGGCTCGCCCGCCCTCCTCGCCCCGTCCGAGGACCCGTGTCTGGCTCTGCCACTGGCGGCTCACGGCGGACGGCGGCTCTCTTCCCGCTCTCGCTCTCCTCCGTCCACTCCCGCTGCTTGCCTCACCGCACCGCAGCGGCCCGCGGGTGTGTCCCCTCTTTCCCGGGCGCGCGCCTTTCCCTCTCCATCCCTCTTCGCGGGGGAGGATGGGCGAGGGTCTGGCGGCGCCCCGGGCCCCCTCTCGCCGCCGACCTCCGCTCGCGCGCCGTGGCGCCGCGGCGCGCCTGTCGGGGAGGCGGCGGAGGTTGGGCGCACTTTTCTTTCCCCCCTCTCCACCTCCTTCTCCAAAGGACCGGGGTAGACCAGTAGTCCCTCCCACCGGGCAGGAGGCCATTTTTTTCCCCCGGGGATGCGGCGGGTCGACCAGATGTCCCGCTGGACTCTTTTTTTTTTTTTTTTTAATGTATAATATATATTATATCTTCCTAGACCTGACGGGTCGACCAGTTGTCTCTGTGCACTTCCTTTTTTTTGACGGACTGGAAGTGGGTCGACCAGTTGTCCGATTAAATATTTGGCCTTAAAATCCTAAGTACCGGGGTCGACCAGTTGGCCTTGTGAACTTGGGTCGACCAGTTGTCTTTTTCCATGTCTTGATTGACTGATGTCATTCTTCAATGTGTTGGTGGTTAGTTTATCTCTTTTGTTCTCTATGCCAACACGCCCCACTCACCAAACACTTTTTTTTAAATTTATTTATTTACTTATTTTTATTTTAGTTTTTATTATTTATTTATTTATACATACATACATACATACATCCTGTCTATCTGTCCAGATGGGGCAGGGGTAGAAGGGGCTAGCTATGAGAGGAAGGTGCTCGGTGGGCATCCAGTTGTAAATAAGGCTGGGAATAAATAGCTGAATATTAATTCATTTGAGTAATATTAAAACTGTTCAAGTAGAAAACAATTGCTTTCTTTTTCTGTTTGCCCAGAGATCTGACTGACTGCAACTTGGAAAGAAGACGGCCCTGCTGGACAGAGACCTCCCTCCTGCTTTGGGTTGGTCGACCAGTTTACATGTTTATTTCCACGTTTTGTCTTTTATGGATTGAATGGATGTGTCTCTCTCTCTCTTTTTTTTTTTTTTTTGGTTTTTCGAGACAGGGTTTCTCTGTGGCTTTGGAGCCTGTCCTGGAACTAGCACTGTAGACCAGGCTGGTCTCGAACTCACAGAGATCCGCCTACCTCTGCCTCCCGAGTACTGGGATTAAAGGCGTGCGCCACCATCGTCCGGCTCTCATTTTTTTTTCACGATTGCTTGCTTGCTTGCTTGCTTACTTACTTACTTACTTACTATCTGTTCAGCCCATCTCATTTACTTACTTCTTTAAAAAAAATGACCCACCTAGTTATTTACTTACTTACTTACTTACTTACTTGTTCATTCATTCCTTCACTTCCTTATCTTCTTTCATATATCTGTTTATTTATCTGCTGATTTAGCGTGACTCATTTACTTATTGAATGTTTCAATTATTATTTAGTTTTATTCATTTATTCATTCTTTATGTCTATTTTTATGTATGTATTTACTTACTTTCTTAATTTTTTTTTACTTTTTAAAATTTACTTAATTTTTTTCTTTCTTTGGGAATGTAGATTCTTTCTTCCTTTCTTCCTTTCTTTCCTTCTTTCTGTCTCCTGACTGTCACTGGCTAAGAAAATGGTGGCCTCCATGTCACTGGTCAGCATAGCAGCTCCTAAAATGGAATTTGATGAAGGGATACATAGATAGATAGATAGATAGATAGATAGATAGATAGATAGATAGATAGATAGATAGATGGGATGCGCACACGCTCACACACACACACACACACACATATGCACGCATGTGCATGACATGTACAGATGGGGGGCGATTCTAATGTTTTCAGAGGAAGGTGCTCGCTGGTAATAATAAATGTGCTGGTAAATAAGGCTGGAAATAGCTGAATATTAAATCATTAAAACTCTTCAAATAAATAAAAAGCAATTCCATTTCTCTCTCTCTCTCTTTCTCACCATATACCAGCACATCTGAACTGACTGCAACATACAAAAGAAGAAGAAACACGGAAAGAAGACATCCCTGCTGGACAGGATCTGAGATGAGAATAAATTCATCGAATGGCTGCCAACAGCATTTCATTGAGAAGAGATTCCACATTTTATGCTGTACAGTTACTTAGTTAGATAGATAGATAAAGAGAGGCCTGTGAACTGGGGTGGGCTGTGGCTTCTCAGGTCACCTCAGGTCAGGGAGGGGCTGAGGAGTGTCCCATTGGCCTTGACAATAGGCAGGAGTCAGAGGTTAATGTCAGGGCAGGGCCTGAGAGTTCCTCAAAGGGAATGAATGGAGACCCTTGCTTACCTAAGAAATGCCTGACCTTGGAAAAGGACTTGTGGAAAGCGGGCCCTTGAAACTGTGGTTTCACGTCTTACTAGAAAGCTCCCTCTTGGAAGGGAAAGTCATCGTGATATCTTACTCTTTTCCCAAGGATACCCTACCTACCCTTCTGATCATTCTTACTGAATTAAGTCTTCCACTGCAAATAAATAAATAAATAAATAATAAATGAAGTGGGTGAGTGAGTGAGTGAGTGAGTAAGTAAGTAAGTAAGTAAGTAAACAAGCAAATACGTGGATGGACAAATAAATACAAAGTTTGCTGTTGTTGACTGACTTTTGATTTCATAATGAATCTCTCTCTCTCTCTCTCTCTCTCTCTCTCTCTCACACACACACACACACACACACACTAAATATACAATAAAAGGAAGCATAACACCTTTACTCAGGGGGCAGAGTGAACTCTGAAAGTTTTCCAGGCGGGGGGGGGGAGAGACAGAATATAAGAACAAAATGAGAAACAAGGAAAAATAGTGTTGGCTGGCTGGCCGGCTTTCAGTTCCCTGACAGAAATGAGCACATTGTGGAGGAAACACAAAGTTGTTACACTATGTGGGTGTGATGAGGAGAGATTGTGAGTGAGTGTCCTGTCAGAACAAAGTTAGTCCCATAGTTGATGAAATTCATTATCCCAAAACTTCAGCAGAATATATCCCAAGTTTGCAAATGTGTGATCAGCTTGTGACAGGTTGGGCTGGAGATGCTGAGAACTGGGGAGCCCTCAATGCAAGAGCAGACACTCATTCCCATGAAGAGGGAGAGAGGGAGGGAGGGAGGGAGGGATCATTCATTCCTATACTCAAGTTTAAAGAAAGATGAGTGGCTATCTATGGAGAGACCACTCACAGATATGAAAAATCATTTCCTAAAAATCAAATTTCTCAGTCAGTATGCAACTGCTATGGTGCTTCTCCTAGATAGAGCAAAACACACAAACAAACTGATTCCTTGATCTAGAGCCACAGTGCACATGCTGTGGAAAAGGGGACATGGCCAACTTGAATCACAATATTCATCAGAGCATGGAAAGAGCGTAAAAAGGACACAGAGGAGAGATAATTGTGGTCCTTCCTTCCTCCCTCCCTCCCTCCCTCCCTCCCTCCCTCCCTCCCTCCCTCCTTCCCTCAGGAAGTGACTGACAGATGAGACTTTGTCCAAGCAGGTTCTGTCTGAAATACCAGACTTGAGTTTCCCCCTCTGTGGGTATTAGCTAATCAGTCCTCCCTTCTTTCTGTAGGAAGGTGGTGCATGTCTCTCAGAACTTACCTGGTTTCCTCTGCACCAGGTGAACCAGGGAAAAGCTTTCTAAGCCTTATTCAGACCCATAGAGGCTGCGCTGTGTGTGACTTCAGAGACCTCAGGGAGTATAGGGGTGGGTGGGTGCTTGATGCTTCAGACTCATGTCATTGAAGGACATAACATAGTCTGGATTCACAGAGATTCACAACACAGAGCCATTGTCACTTACTAACAGCTCAGGACACCCAGAGCTAACAAGAAATTGCAGTCTCAGCCGGGCTTTAATCACAGCACACACACAGATCTCTGTGAATTCAAAGATGGCCTGATTTACAGAGTGAGTTTTAGGACAGCCCAAGATACACAAAGAAACCCTTTCTTGAAAAACAGCAAAAGAAAGAAAGACAAGGAAAAAGAAAAAAATGGCAGTCTCTTTCCACTCTCTCCTCCATTGGCTCTTAAAGAGCTCTCAAGCTGAACTGGAGACCATGGTGTCACTCAAAACTGGGAAGCCAGAAACCTTAGGGGGGTCACAGGAGTCGGACTGACTGCAGCACTTGATGCCTCAACCCTGCTAATGGCTGTGATATAAGGCATGGTAAAATACGGGCTTTGGCAGAGCACTACTCCCCTTTCTCTATTATTATTGCTACACAACGAAAAGGACCGGGGGGGGGGTGATGATGTGCAGTCAGTGCTGGTATTGAAATCTCACTGACTCCTTCCGCACTCCTTGTCAATTCCCGACTTTGTCAAATCAACTATCGTGAATCTTTGATGTGGGTTGGCCCTTTAGGAACTCAGAGAAACAAGACAGACAGACCTGTTTCATCCCAGAAACCTCCCAGTTCCTGAGCCCTAGCCCTGGAAGTCTCAAAGCCATCACATCCAGAAATCTCTCTAGTCCCTGCTAGTGGTGAACGCACTTCGTCTTCCCCAGGACCACTCATTATTTCTCCATGTTTTCCTGTGAGATCTGAGGCCAGCTTTCTTCTTCCTCCCTCTGGCCTCTCCACGAACGATCTCCATTCTCTAGACAACATGTCTAGAACCGAGTCTTATAGGCACCGAGAGAGTGTGTCTTGAGGGCAGTTGGCGTTTCTAGGACACGAGTGACATCACAAAATTCCGAGAGCTCTCTGGGATACCGTGGAATTTCCAGAGAAGGGACTGCTGATGTCGTGAGGCACGGCCTTTACCTCCTTGCTGATATTTCTCCCCGAACTGACCGACCGACCGACCGACCGACCAACCGGAACCTGAGGTTTCCTTTCCAGGAGTCTCTCCTCCGACACAGAGGGAGCCATTCAGGATTTCCTCCTTCCAAAACCAGAAATTTCTCTCTGCTTCATTAATATCTTCTCACTACTTCCTGAACCCATGGGGAGTTAGTTAGTTGAACACTCACTTTTTTCATGAATGACCCTTCCTCCCTCTCCTGAACATCTCATATTACTGATTCATACTCAGTAAAACAGTAATATGAGAAATTAGGCCAGGAGGACATGGAAGATGAGGGTTGAGTCTTCTGAAGTGAACAAGCACTTAGGGAAGGCTAAACTTAAGGGAATTTGACTCTGAGTGGCAAGACATGAATAGCTGCTGCCAAGGCACAGATACAGGCACCAACTGGGCCCTCGGCATCCTCCTGCATCATCAGAGCTGTGTGGGAAACTCAGCCCAAAGGAGGGGCCGTGTTCAAAGGGAGAGGGCATTTTCGAGGACAGCACTGTTTTCTTTTTCTTCTTTCTTTCTTTCTTTCTTTCTTTCTTTCTTTCTTTCTTTTTTTTTTTCGAGACAGGGTTGTTCTGTAGTTTTTTTTTTTTTTGGAGCCTGTCCTGGAACTAGCTCTTGTAGACCAGGCTGGTCTTGAACTCACATGCTTTCTTTTTTTTTCTATTGGATATTTTTGACTTCTTTATCAAAGATCAGGTGTTCGAAGATGTGTGGATCGATATCCGGGTCTTCTATTCGGTTCCATTGGTCCTCCTGTCTGTTCTTATGCCAGGACCAGGCTGTTTTCAGAACTGTAGCTTACAGAGTGTTCTTGCAGGTGGGGCACAGAAGAGGTTAATTACGGTACCTTAGTTCTTCTGCTTTTCTAGCAGACCGGAGCCCAGCTGACAGGAATCCAGTAGAGATGGTGTCAAGGTTCACACTGACACTAACAGCTGTAACTTGAGCAGGATTTGTGATCCACATGAAATTTGCAATGAATTGCAGCAAATCTGTGACACTCTAACTTGCTCAGGCTCAGTATCTGAACATACAGATGTTTGCAATGATCACTGGCTTCAGGATTTTTTTTTTTTGTTGTTGTTGTTGTTTTGTTTTTCCACGAGACAGGGTTTCCCTGTAGCTGAAGTTTAACGGCCTGGTGTTTTTGTGACTTACTGCTTCAAAGAACTTCTCCATTTCTTTATCCCTAAGGGAAAAGAAATATAATCACTAAATACATTTAAGTGTCTTTCAACCATTTTAGATCCCTCTGTTGAGAGTTCTCTGTTTAGGTCTGTACTCCATTTTTTAAAATTGGATTATTTGTTCTTTGGATGACCAATTTCTCGACTTCTTTGTGTATTTTGGAGATTAGTGAAGATCTTTTCCCATTCTGTAAGGCCGTCGTTTTGTCTTGTTGGCCATGTTCTTTGCTTTACAGAAGCTTTTCAGTTTCAGGAGGTCTCACTTATTAATTGTTTCACTCAGTGTCTGTTTTTTTTTCTTTTTTTTTCTTTTTTCTTTCTTTTTTTTTCTTTTTTTTCTTTTTTTCTTTTTTTCTTTTTTTTCTTCTTCTTCTTTTCTTTTTTTTTTCTTTTTTTTCTCTCTTTAGTTTTTTTCTTTGTTCTTTTTTTTTGTTTTGTTTTTCTTTTTTTTTCTTTTTTCTTTTTTTTCTTTTTCTCTCAGTGTCTGTGCTACTGGGGTTCTATTTAGCAAGCGTTCTCCTGTGCCAATGTGTTCAAGTGCATTTGATATTTTTATTTTTATATTCTTTTATTGTGGATGAAGTCAATTATTTGAACTCTCAAATATTTTTATTGTTATTATCTCTCTATTTGTTTGCTTATTTGTGGTTGTTCACCAACTTGACTATCTAGAGGAAGTAAAAGTCGTAACAAGGTTTCCGTAGGTGAACCTGCGGAAGGATCATTAACGTGAGAGAGCAGCGGCGGCGGCTCTGCCCGCCCGCTCGCCTGCCTCGCCCAAGTTCTCGCCGGGAGGCGCGCTCCCCGGGTCGCACGTGTGTTGTGCGCACGGAAGTGTGCGTGCGCACGGGCGCTCGTGGCGGTCTTGAGAGAGAGGTCGAGAGAGGGGGAAGGGGGACGGGCGCTGGCTCGCCCGCCCTCCTCGCCCCGTCCGAGGACCCGTGTCTGGCTCTGCCACTGGCGGCTCACGGCGGACGGCGGCTCTCTTCCCGCTCTCGCTCTCCTCCGTCCACTCCCGCTGCTTGCCTCACCGCACCGCAGCGGCCCGCGGGTGTGTCCCCTCTTTCCCGGGCGCGCGCCTTTCCCTCTCCATCCCTCTTCGCGGGGGAGGATGGGCGACGGCAGGCGGCGCCCCGGGCCCCCTCTCGCCGCCGACCTCCGCTCGCGCGCCGTGGCGCCGCGGCGCGCCTGTCGGGGAGGCGGCGGAGGTTGGGCGCACTTTTTTTTCCCCCCTCTCCACCTCCTTCTCCAAAGGACCGGGGTAGACCAGTAGTCCCTCCCACCGGGCGGGAGGCCATTTTTTTCCCCCGGGGATGCGGCGGGTCGACCAGATGTCCCGCTGGACTCTTTTTTTTTTTTTTAATGTATAATATATATTATATCTTCCTAGACCTGACGGGTCGACCAGTTGTCTCTGTGCACTTCCTTTTTTTTGACGGACTGGAAGCGGGTCGACCAGTTGTCCGATTAAATATTTGGCCTTAAAATGCTAAGTACCGGGGTCGACCAGTTGGCCTTGTGAACTTGGGTCGACCAGTTGTCTTTTTCCATGTCTTGATTGACTGATGTCATTCTTCAATGTGTTGGTGGTTAGTTTATCTCTTTTGTTCTCTATGCCAACACGTCCCACTCACCAAACACTTTTTTTTAAATTTATTTATTTACTTATTTTTATTTTACTTTTTTATTATTTATTTATTTATACATACATACATACATACATCCTGTCTATCTGTCCAGATGGGGCAGGGGTAGAAGGGGCTAGCTATGAGAGGAAGGTGCTCGGTGGGCATCCAGTTGTAAATAAGGCTGGGAATAAATAGCTGAATATTAATTCATTTGAGTAATATTAAAACTGTTCAAGTAGAAAACAATTGCTTTCTTTTTCTGTTTGCCCAGAGCTCTGACTGACTGCAACTTGGAAAGAAGACGGCCCTGCTGGACAGAGACCTCCCTCCTGCTTTGGGTGGGTCGACCAGTTTACATGTTTATTTCCACGTTTTGTCTTTTATGGATTGAATGGATGTGTCTCTCTCTCTCTCTTTTTTTTTTTTTTTTGGTTTTTCGAGACAGGGTTTCTCTGTGGCTTTGGAGCCTGTCCTGGAACTAGCACTGTAGACCAGGCTGGTCTCGAACTCACAGAGATCCGCCTACCTCTGCCTCCCGAGTACTGGGATTAAAGGCGTGCGCCACCATCGCCCGGCTCTCATTTTTTTTTCACGATTGCTTGCTTGCTTGCTTGCTTACTTACTTACTTACTTACTATCTGTTCAGCCCATCTCATTTACTTACTTCTTTAAAAAAAATGACCCACCTAGTTATTTACTTACTTACTTACTTACTTGTTCATTCATTCCTTCACTTCCTTATCTTCTTTCATATATCTGTTTATTTATCTGCTGATTTAGCGTGACTCATTTACTTATTGAATGTTTCAATTATTATTTAGTTTTATTCATTTATTCATTCTTTATGTCTATTTTTATGTATGTATTTACTTACTTTCTTAATTTTTTTTTTACTTTTTAAAATTTACTTAATTTTTTTCTTTCTTTGGGAATGTAGATTCTTTCTTCCTTTCTTCCTTTCTTTCCTTCTTTCTGTCTCCTGACTGTCACTGGCTAAGAAAATGGTGGCCTCCATGTCACTGGTCAGCACAGCAGCTCCTAAAATGGAATTTGATGAAGGGATACATAGATAGATAGATAGATAGATAGATAGATAGATAGATAGATAGATAGATAGATAGATGGGATGCGCACACGCTCACACACACACACACACACACACACACACACATATGCACGCACGTGCATGACATGTACAGATGGGGGGCGATTCCAATGTTTTCAGAGGAAGGTGCTCGCTGGTAATAATAAATGTGCTGGTAAATAAGGCTGGAAATAGCTGAATATTAAATCATTAAAACTCTTCAAATAAATAAAAAGCAATTCCATTTCTCTCTCTCTCTCTTTCTCACCATATACCAGCACATCTGAACTGACTGCAACATACAAAAGAAGAAGAAACACGGAAAGAAGACATCCCTGCTGGACAGGATCTGAGATGAGAATAAATTCATCGAATGGCTGCCAACAGCATTTCATTGAGAAGAGATTCCACATTTTATGCTGTACAGTTACTTAGTTAGATAGATAGATAAAGAGAGGCCTGTGAACTGGGGTGGGCTGTGGCTTCTCAGGTCACCTCAGGTCAGGGAGGGGCTGAGGAGTGTCCCATTGGCCTTGACAATAGGCAGGAGTCAGAGGTTAATGTCAGGGCAGGGCCTGAGAGTTCCTCAAAGGGAATGAATGGAGACCCTTGCTTACCTAAGAAATGCCTGACCTTGGAAAAGGACTTGTGGAAAGCGGGCCCTTGAAACTGTGGTTTCACGTCTTACTAGAAAGCTCCCTCTTGGAAGGGAAAGTCATCGTGATATCTTACTCTTTTCCCAAGGATACCCTACCTACCCTTCTGATCATTCTTACTGAATTAAGTCTTCCACTGCAAATAAATAAATAAATAAATAATAAATGAAGTGGGTGAGTGAGTGAGTGAGTGAGTAAGTAAGTAAGTAAGTAAGTAAACAAGCAAATACGTGGATGGACAAATAAATACAAAGTTTGCTGTTGTTGACTGACTTTTGATTTCATAATGAATCTCTCTCTCTCTCTCTCTCTCTCACACACACACACACACACACTAAATATACAATAAAAGGAAGCATAACACCTTTACTCAGGGGGCAGAGTGAACTCTGAAAGTTTTCCAGGCGGGGGGGGGGGAGAGACAGAATATAAGAACAAAATGAGAAACAAGGAAAAATAGTGTTGGCTGGCTGGCCGGCTTTCAGTTCCCTGACAGAAATGAGCACATTGTGGAGGAAACACAAAGTTGTTACACTATGTGGGTGTGATGAGGAGAGATTGTGAGTGAGTGTCCTGTCAGAACAAAGTTAGTCCCATAGTTGATGAAATTCATTATCCCAAAACTTCAGCAGAATATATCCCAAGTTTGCAAATGTGTGATCAGCTTGTGACAGGTTGGGCTGGAGATGCTGAGAACTGGGGAGCCCTCAATGCAAGAGCAGACACTCATTCCCATGAAGAGGGAGAGAGGGAGGGAGGGAGGGAGGGATCATTCATTCCTATACTCAAGTTTAAAGAAAGATGAGTGGCTATCTATGGAGAGACCACTCACAGATATGAAAAATCATTTCCTAAAAATCAAATTTCTCAGTCAGTATGCAACTGCTATGGTGCTTCTCCTAGATAGAGCAAAACACACAAACAAACTGATTCCTTGATCTAGAGCCACAGTGCACATGCTGTGGAAAAGGGGACATGGCCAACTTGAATCACAATATTCATCAGAGCATGGAAAGAGCGTAAAAAGGACACAGAGGAGAGATAATTGTGGTCCTTCCTCCCTCCCTCCCTCCCTCCCTCCCTCCCTCCCTCCCTCCCTCCCTCCCTCCTTCCCTCAGGAAGTGACTGACAGATGAGACTTTGTCCAAGCAGGTTCTGTCTGAAATACCAGACTTGAGTTTCCCCCTCTGTGGGTATTAGCTAATCAGTCCTCCCTTCTTTCTGTAGGAAGGTGGTGCATGTCTCTCAGAACTTACCTGGTTTCCTCTGCACCAGGTGAACCAGGGAAAAGCTTTCTAAGCCTTATTCAGACCCATAGAGGCTGCGCTGTGTGTGACTTCAGAGACCTCAGGGAGTATAGGGGTGGGTGGGTGCTTGATGCTTCAGACTCATGTCATTGAAGGACATAACATAGTCTGGATTCACAGAGATTCACAACACAGAGCCATTGTCACTTACTAACAGCTCAGGACACCCAGAGCTAACAAGAAATTGCAGTCTCAGCCGGGCTTTAATCACAGCACACACACAGATCTCTGTGAATTCAAAGATGGCCTGATTTACAGAGTGAGTTTTAGGACAGCCCAAGATACACAAAGAAACCCTTTCTTGAAAAACAAAGCAAAACAGCAAAAGAAAGAAAGACAAGGAAAAAGAAAAAAATGGCAGTCTCTTTCCACTCTCTCCTCCATTGGCTCTTAAAGAGCTCTCAAGCTGAACTGGAGACCATGGTGTCACTCAAAACTGGGAAGCCAGAAACCTTAGGGGGGTCACAGGAGTCGGACTGACTGCAGCACTTGATGCCTCAACCCTGCTAATGGCTGTGATATAAGGCATGGTAAAATACGGGCTTTGGCAGAGCACTACTCCCCTTTCTCTATTATTATTGCTACACAACGAAAAGGACCGGGGGGGGGGGGGTGATGATGTGCAGTCAGTGCTGGTATTGAAATCTCACTGACTCCTTCCGCACTCCTTGTCAATTCCCGACTTTGTCAAATCAACTATCGTGAATCTTTGATGTGGGTTGGCCCTTTAGGAACTCAGAGAAACAAGACAGACAGACCTGTTTCATCCCAGAAACCTCCCAGTTCCTGAGCCCTAGCCCTGGAAGTCTCAAAGCCATCACATCCAGAAATCTCTCTAGTCCCTGCTAGTGGTGAACTCACTTCGTCTTCCCCAGGACCACTAATTATTTCTCCATGTTTTCCTGTGAGATCTGAGGCCAGCTTTCTTCTTCCTCCCTCTGGCCTCTCCACGAACGATCTCCATTCTCTAGACAACATGTCTAGAACCGAGTCTTATAGGCACCGAGAGAGTGTGTCTTGAGGGCAGTTGGCGTTTCTAGGACACGAGTGACATCACAAAATTCCGAGAGCTCTCTGGGATACCGTGGAATTTCCAGAGAAGGGACTGCTGATGTCGTGAGGCACGGCCTTTACCTCCTTGCTGATATTTCTCCCCGAACTGACCGACCGACCGACCGACCGACCAACCGGAACCTGAGGTTTCCTTTCCAGGAGTCTCTCCTCCGACACAGAGGGAGCCATTCAGGATTTCCTCCTTCCAAAACCAGAAATTTCTCTCTGCTTCATTAATATCTTCTCACTACTTCCTGAACCCATGGGGAGTTAGTTAGTTGAACACTCACTTTTTTCATGAATGACCCTTCCTCCCTCTCCTGAACATCTCATATTACTGATTCATACTCAGTAAAACAGTAATATGAGAAATTAGGCCAGGAGGACATGGAAGATGAGGGTTGAGTCTTCTGAAGTGAACAAGCACTTAGGGAAGGCTAAACTTAAGGGAATTTGACTCTGAGTGGCAAGACATGAATAGCTGCTGCCAAGGCACAGATACAGGCACCAACTGGGCCCTCGGCATCCTCCTGCATCATCAGAGCTGTGTGGGAAACTCAGCCCAAAGGAGGGGCCGTGTTCAAAGGGAGAGGGCATTTTCGAGGACAGCACTGTTTTCTTTTTCTTCTTTCTTTCTTTCTTTCTTTCTTTCTTTCTTTCTTTCTTTCTTTTTTTTTTTCGAGACAGGGTTGTTCTGTAGTTTTTTTTTTTGGAGCCTGTCCTGGAACTAGCTCTTGTAGACCAGGCTGGTCTTGAACTCACATGCTTTCTTTTTTTTTCTATTGGATATTTTTGACTTCTTTATCAAAGATCAGGTGTTCGAAGATGTGTGGATCGATATCCGGGTCTTCTATTCGGTTCCATTGGTCCTCCTGTCTGTTCTTATGCCAGGACCAGGCTGTTTTCAGAACTGTAGCTTACAGAGTGTTCTTGCAGGTGGGGCACAGAAGAGGTTAATTACGGTACCTTAGTTCTTCTGCTTTTCTAGCAGACCGGAGCCCAGCTGACAGGAATCCAGTAGAGATGGTGTCAAGGTTCACACTGACACTAACAGCTGTAACTTGAGCAGGATTTGTGATCCACATGAAATTTGCAATGAATTGCAGCAAATCTGTGACACTCTAACTTGCTCAGGCTCAGTATCTGAACATACAGATGTTTGCAATGATCACTGGCTTCAGGATTTTTTTTTTTGTTGTTGTTGTTGTTTTGTTTTTCCACGAGACAGGGTTTCCCTGTAGCTGAAGTTTAACGGCCTGGTGTTTTTGTGACTTACTGCTTCAAAGAACTTCTCCATTTCTTTATCCCTAAGGGAAAAGAAATATAATCACTAAATACATTTAAGTGTCTTTCAACCATTTTAGATTCCTCTGTTGAGAGTTCTCTGTTTAGGTCTGTACTCCATTTTTTAAAATTGGATTATTTGTTCTTTGGATGACCAATTTCTCGACTTCTTTGTGTATTTTGGAGATTAGTGAAGATCTTTTCCCATTCTGTAAGGCCGTCGTTCTGTCTTGTTGGCCATGTTCTTTGCTTTACAGAAGCTTTTCAGTTTCAGGAGGTCTCACTTATTAATTGTTTCTCTCAGTGTCTGTTTTTTTTTCTTTTTTTTTCTTTTTTCTTTCTTTTTTTTTCTTTTTTTTCTTTTTTTCTTTTTTTCTTTTTTTTCTTCTTCTTCTTTTCTTTTTTTTTTCTTTTTTTTTTCTTTTTTTTCTCTCTTTAGTTTTTTTCTTTGTTCTTTTTTTTTGTTTTGTTTTTCTTTTTTTTTTCTTTTTTCTTTTTTTTCTTTTTCTCTCAGTGTCTGTGCTACTGGGGTTCTATTTAGCAAGCGTTCTCCTGTGCCAATGTGTTCAAGTGCATTTGATATTTTTATTTTTATATTCTTTTATTGTGGATGAAGTCAATTATTTGAACTCTCAAATATTTTTATTGTTATTATCTCTCTATTTGTTTGCTTATTTGTGGTTGTTCACCAACTTGACTATCTAGAGGAAGTAAAAGTCGTAACAAGGTTTCCGTAGGTGAACCTGCGGAAGGATCATTAACGTGAGAGAGCAGCGGCGGCGGCTCTGCCCGCCCGCTCGCCTGCCTCGCCCGAGTTCTCGCCGGGAGGCGCGCTCCCCGGGTCGCACGTGTGTTGTGCGCACGGAAGTGTGCGTGCGCACGGGCGCTCGTGGCGGTCGTGAGAGAGAGGTCGAGAGAGGGGGAAGGGGGACGGGCGCCGGCTCGCCCGCCCTCCTCGCCCCGTCCGAGGACCCGTGTCTGGCTCTGCCACTGGCGGCTCACGGCGGACGGCGGCTCTCTTCCCGCTCTCGCTCTCCTCCGTCCACTCCCGCTGCTTGCCTCACCGCACCGCAGCGGCCCGCGGGTGTGTCCCCTCTTTCCCGGGCGCGCGCCTTTCCCTCTCCATCCCTCTTCCCGGGGGAGGATGGGCGAGGGTCTGGCGGCGCCCCGGGCCCCCTCTCGCCGCCGACCTCCGCTCGCGCGCCGTGGCGCCGCGGCGCGCCTGTCGGGGAGGCGGCGGAGGTTGGGCGCACTTATTTTTCCCCCCTCTCCACCTCCTTCTCCAAAGGACCGGGGTAGACCAGTAGTCCCTCCCACCGGGCGGGAGGCCATTTTTTTCCCCCGGGGATGCGGCGGGTCGACCAGATGTCCCGCTGGACTCTTTTTTTTTTTTTTTTTTAATGTATAATATATATTATATCTTCCTAGACCTGACGGGTCGACCAGTTGTCTCTGTGCACTTCCTTTTTTTTGACGGACTGGAAGCGGGTCGACCAGTTGTCCGATTAAATATTTGGCCTTAAAATGCTAAGTACCGGGGTCGACCAGTTGGCCTTGTGAACTTGGGTCGACCAGTTGTCTTTTTCCATGTCTTGATTGACTGATGTCATTCTTCAATGTGTTGGTGGTTAGTTTATCTCTTTTGTTCTCTATGCCAACACGCCCCACTCACCAAACACTTTTTTTTAAATTTATTTATTTACTTATTTTTATTTTACTTTTTTATTATTTATTTATTTATACATACATACATACATCCTGTCTATCTGTCCAGATGGGGCAGGGGTAGAAGGGGCTAGCTATGAGAGGAAGGTGCTCGGTGGGCATCCAGTTGTAAATAAGGCTGGGAATAAATAGCTGAATATTAATTCATTTGAGTAATATTAAAACTGTTCAAGTAGAAAACAATTGCTTTCTTTTTCTGTTTGCCCAGAGATCTGACTGACTGCAACTTGGAAAGAAGACGGCCCTGCTGGACAGAGACCTCCCTCCTGCTTTGGGTGGGTCGACCAGTTTACATGTTTATTTCCACGTTTTGTCTTTTATGGATTGAATGGATGTGTCTCTCTCTCTCTCTTTTTTTTTTTTTTTTTGGTTTTTCGAGACAGGGTTTCTCTGTGGCTTTGGAGCCTGTCCTGGAACTAGCACTGTAGACCAGGCTGGTCTCGAACTCACAGAGATCCGCCTACCTCTGCCTCCCGAGTACTGGGATTAAAGGCGTGCGCCACCATCGCCCGGCTCTCATTTTTTTTTCACGATTGCTTGCTTGCTTGCTTGCTTACTTACTTACTTACTTACTATCTGTTCAGCCCATGTCATTTACTTACTTCTTTAAAAAAAATGACCCACCTAGTTATTTACTTACTTACTTGTTCATTCATTCCTTCACTTCCTTATCTTCTTTCATATATCTGTTTATTTATCTGCTGATTTAGCGTGACTCATTTACTTATTGAATGTTTCAATTATTATTTAGTTTTATTCATTTATTCATTCTTTATGTCTATTTTTATGTATGTATTTACTTACTTTCTTAATTTTTTTTTTACTTTTTAAAATTTACTTAATTTTTTTCTTTCTTTGGGAATGTAGATTCTTTCTTCCTTTCTTCCTTTCTTCCTTTCTTTCCTTCTTTCTGTCTCCTGACTGTCACTGGCTAAGAAAATGGTGGCCTCCATGTCACTGGTCAGCATAGCAGCTCCTAAAATGGAATTTGATGAAGGGATACATAGATAGATAGATAGATAGATAGATAGATAGATAGATAGATAGATAGATAGATAGATGGGATGCGCACACGCTCACACACTCACACACACACACACACACACACACATATGCACGCACGTGCATGACATGTACAGATGGGGGGCGATTCCAATGTTTTCAGAGGAAGGTGCTCGCTGGTAATAATAAATGTGCTGGTAAATAAGGCTGGAAATAGCTGAATATTAAATCATTAAAACTCTTCAAATAAATAAAAAGCAATTCCATTTCTCTCTCTCTCTCTTTCTCACCATATACCAGCACATCTGAACTGACTGCAACATACAAAAGAAGAAGAAACACGGAAAGAAGACATCCCTGCTGGACAGGATCTGAGATGAGAATAAATTCATCGAATGGCTGCCAACAGCATTTCATTGAGAAGAGATTCCACATTTTATGCTGTACAGTTACTTAGTTAGATAGATAGATAAAGAGAGGCCTGTGAACTGGGGTGGGCTGTGGCTTCTCAGGTCACCTCAGGTCAGGGAGGGGCTGAGGAGTGTCCCATTGGCCTTGACAATAGGCAGGAGTCAGAGGTTAATGTCAGGGCAGGGCCTGAGAGTTCCTCAAAGGGAATGAATGGAGACCCTTGCTTACCTAAGAAATGCCTGACCTTGGAAAAGGACTTGTGGAAAGCGGGCCCTTGAAACTGTGGTTTCACGTCTTACTAGAAAGCTCCCTCTTGGAAGGGAAAGTCATCGTGATATCTTACTCTTTTCCCAAGGATACCCTACCTACCCTTCTGATCATTCTTACTGAATTAAGTCTTCCACTGCAAATAAATAAATAAATAAATAATAAATGAAGTGGGTGAGTGAGTGAGTGAGTGAGTAAGTAAGTAAGTAAGTAAGTAAACAAGCAAATACGTGGATGGACAAATAAATACAAAGTTTGCTGTTGTTGACTGACTTTTGATTTCATAATGAATCTCTCTCTCTCTCTCTCTCTCTCACACACACACACACACACACTAAATATACAATAAAAGGAAGCATAACACCTTTACTCAGGGGGCAGAGTGAACTCTGAAAGTTTTCCAGGCGGGGGGGGGGGGAGAGACAGAATATAAGAACAAAATGAGAAACAAGGAAAAATAGTGTTGGCTGGCTGGCCGGCTTTCAGTTCCCTGACAGAAATGAGCACATTGTGGAGGAAACACAAAGTTGTTACACTATGTGGGTGTGATGAGGAGAGATTGTGAGTGAGTGTCCTGTCAGAACAAAGTTAGTCCCATAGTTGATGAAATTCATTATCCCAAAACTTCAGCAGAATATATCCCAAGTTTGCAAATGTGTGATCAGCTTGTGACAGGTTGGGCTGGAGATGCTGAGAACTGGGGAGCCCTCAATGCAAGAGCAGACACTCATTCCCATGAAGAGGGAGAGAGGGAGGGAGGGAGGGAGGGATCATTCATTCCTATACTCAAGTTTAAAGAAAGATGAGTGGCTATCTATGGAGAGACCACTCACAGATATGAAAAATCATTTCCTAAAAATCAAATTTCTCAGTCAGTATGCAACTGCTATGGTGCTTCTCCTAGATAGAGCAAAACACACAAACAAACTGATTCCTTGATCTAGAGCCACAGTGCACATGCTGTGGAAAAGGGGACATGGCCAACTTGAATCACAATATTCATCAGAGCATGGAAAGAGCGTAAAAAGGACACAGAGGAGAGATAATTGTGGTCCTTCCTTCCTCCCTCCCTCCCTCCCTCCCTCCCTCCTTCCCTCAGGAAGTGACTGACAGATGAGACTTTGTCCAAGCAGGTTCTGTCTGAAATACCAGACTTGAGTTTCCCCCTCTGTGGGTATTAGCTAATCAGTCCTCCCTTCTTTCTGTAGGAAGGTGGTGCATGTCTCTCAGAACTTACCTGGTTTCCTCTGCACCAGGTGAACCAGGGAAAAGCTTTCTAAGCCTTATTCAGACCCATAGAGGCTGCGCTGTGTGTGACTTCAGAGACCTCAGGGAGTATAGGGGTGGGTGGGTGCTTGATGCTTCAGACTCATGTCATTGAAGGACATAACATAGTCTGGATTCACAGAGATTCACAACACAGAGCCATTGTCACTTACTAACAGCTCAGGACACCCAGAGCTAACAAGAAATTGCAGTCTCAGCCGGGCTTTAATCACAGCACACACACAGATCTCTGTGAATTCAAAGATGGCCTGATTTACAGAGTGAGTTTTAGGACAGCCCAAGATACACAAAGAAACCCTTTCTTGAAAAACAAAGCAAAACAGCAAAAGAAAGAAAGACAAGGAAAAAGAAAAAAATGGCAGTCTCTTTCCACTCTCTCCTCCATTGGCTCTTAAAGAGCTCTCAAGCTGAACTGGAGACCATGGTGTCACTCAAAACTGGGAAGCCAGAAACCTTAGGGGGGTCACAGGAGTCGGACTGACTGCAGCACTTGATGCCTCAACCCTGCTAATGGCTGTGATATAAGGCATGGTAAAATACGGGCTTTGGCAGAGCACTACTCCCCTTTCTCTATTATTATTGCTACACAACGAAAAGGACCGGGGGGGGGGTGATGATGTGCAGTCAGTGCTGGTATTGAAATCTCACTGACTCCTTCCGCACTCCTTGTCAATTCCCGACTTTGTCAAATCAACTATCGTGAATCTTTGATGTGGGTTGGCCCTTTAGGAACTCAGAGAAACAAGACAGACAGACCTGTTTCATCCCAGAAACCTCCCAGTTCCTGAGCCCTAGCCCTGGAAGTCTCAAAGCCATCACATCCAGAAATCTCTCTAGTCCCTGCTAGTGGTGAACGCACTTCGTCTTCCCCAGGACCACTCATTATTTCTCCATGTTTTCCTGTGAGATCTGAGGCCAGCTTTCTTCTTCCTCCCTCTGGCCTCTCCACGAACGATCTCCATTCTCTAGACAACATGTCTAGAACCGAGTCTTATAGGCACCGAGAGAGTGTGTCTTGAGGGCAGTTGGCGTTTCTAGGACACGAGTGACATCACAAAATTCCGAGAGCTCTCTGGGATACCGTGGAATTTCCAGAGAAGGGACTGCTGATGTCGTGAGGCACGGCCTTTACCTCCTTGCTGATATTTCTCCCCGAACTGACCGACCGACCGACCGACCGACCAACCGGAACCTGAGGTTTCCTTTCCAGGAGTCTCTCCTCCGACACAGAGGGAGCCATTCAGGATTTCCTCCTTCCAAAACCAGAAATTTCTCTCTGCTTCATTAATATCTTCTCACTACTTCCTGAACCCATGGGGAGTTAGTTAGTTGAACACTCACTTTTTTCATGAATGACCCTTCCTCCCTCTCCTGAACATCTCATATTACTGATTCATACTCAGTAAAACAGTAATATGAGAAATTAGGCCAGGAGGACATGGAAGATGAGGGTTGAGTCTTCTGAAGTGAACAAGCACTTAGGGAAGGCTAAACTTAAGGGAATTTGACTCTGAGTGGCAAGACATGAATAGCTGCTGCCAAGGCACAGATACAGGCACCAACTGGGCCCTCGGCATCCTCCTGCATCATCAGAGCTGTGTGGGAAACTCAGCCCAAAGGAGGGGCCGTGTTCAAAGGGAGAGGGCATTTTCGAGGACAGCACTGTTTTCTTTTTCTTCTTTCTTTCTTTCTTTCTTTCTTTCTTTCTTTCTTTCTTTCTTTTTTTTTTCGAGACAGGGTTGTTCTGTAGTTTTTTTTTTTTTGGAGCCTGTCCTGGAACTAGCTCTTGTAGACCAGGCTGGTCTTGAACTCACATGCTTTCTTTTTTTTTCTATTGGATATTTTTGACTTCTTTATCAAAGATCAGGTGTTCGAAGATGTGTGGATCGATATCCGGGTCTTCTATTCGGTTCCATTGGTCCTCCTGTCTGTTCTTATGCCAGGACCAGGCTGTTTTCAGAACTGTAGCTTACAGAGTGTTCTTGCAGGTGGGGCACAGAAGAGGTTAATTACGGTACCTTAGTTCTTCTGCTTTTCTAGCAGACCGGAGCCCAGCTGACAGGAATCCAGTAGAGATGGTGTCAAGGTTCACACTGACACTAACAGCTGTAACTTGAGCAGGATTTGTGATCCACATGAAATTTGCAATGAATTGCAGCAAATCTGTGACACTCTAACTTGCTCAGGCTCAGTATCTGAACATACAGATGTTTGCAATGATCACTGGCTTCAGGATTTTTTTTTTTTTGTTGTTGTTGTTTTGTTTTTCCACGAGACAGGGTTTCCCTGTAGCTGAAGTTTAACGGCCTGGTGTTTTTGTGACTTACTGCTTCAAAGAACTTCTCCATTTCTTTATCCCTAAGGGAAAAGAAATATAATCACTAAATACATTTAAGTGTCTTTCAACCATTTTAGATCCCTCTGTTGAGAGTTCTCTGTTTAGGTCTGTACTCCATTTTTTAAAATTGGATTATTTGTTCTTTGGATGACCAATTTCTCGACTTCTTTGTGTATTTTGGAGATTAGTGAAGATCTTTTCCCATTCTGTAAGGCCGTCGTTTTGTCTTGTTGGCCATGTTCTTTGCTTTACAGAAGCTTTTCAGTTTCAGGAGGTCTCACTTATTAATTGTTTCTCTCAGTGTCTGTTTTTTTTTCTTTTTTTTTCTTTTTTCTTTCTTTTTTTTTCTTTTTTTTCTTTTTTTCTTTTTTTCTTTTTTTTCTTCTTCTTTTCTTTTTTTTTCTTTTTTTCTCTCTTTAGTTTTTTTCTTTGTTCTTTTTTTTGTTTTGTTTTTCTTTTTTTTTTCTTTTTTCTTTTTTTTCTTTTTCTCTCAGTGTCTGTGCTACTGGGGTTCTATTTAGCAAGCGTTCTCCTGTGCCAATGTGTTCAAGTGCATTTGATATTTTTATTTTTATATTCTTTTATTGTGGATGAAGTCAATTATTTGAACTCTCAAATATTTTTATTGTTATTATCTCTCTATTTGTTTGCTTATTTGTGGTTGTTCACCAACTTGACTATCTAGAGGAAGTAAAAGTCGTAACAAGGTTTCCGTAGGTGAACCTGCGGAAGGATCATTAACGTGAGAGAGCAGCGGCGGCGGCTCTGCCCGCCCGCTCGCCTGCCTCGCCCGAGTTCTCGCCGGGAGGCGCGCTCCCCGGGTCGCACGTGTGTTGTGCGCACGGAAGTGTGCGTGCGCACGGGCGCTCGTGGCGGTCGTGAGAGAGAGGTCGAGAGAGGGGGAAGGGGGACGGGCGCCGGCTCGCCCGCCCTCCTCGCCCCGTCCGAGGACCCGTGTCTGGCTCTGCCACTGGCGGCTCACGGCGGACGGCGGCTCTCTTCCCGCTCTCGCTCTCCTCCGTCCACTCCCGCTGCTTGCCTCACCGCACCGCAGCGGCCCGCGGGTGTGTCCCCTCTTTCCCGGGCGCGCGCCTTTCCCTCTCCATCCCTCTTCGCGGGGGAGGATGGGCGAGGGTCTGGCGGCGCCCCGGGCCCCCTCTCGCCGCCGACCTCCGCTCGCGCGCCGTGGCGCCGCGGCGCGCCTGTCGGGGAGGCGGCGGAGGTTGGGCGCACTTTTTTTTCCCCCCTCTCCACCTCCTTCTCCAAAGGACCGGGGTAGACCAGTAGTCCCTCCCACCGGGCGGGAGGCCATTTTTTTCCCCCGGGGATGCGGCGGGTCGACCAGATGTCCCGCTGGACTCTTTTTTTTTTTTTTTTAATGTATAATATATATTATATCTTCCTAGACCTGACGGGTCGACCAGTTGTCTCTGTGCACTTCCTTTTTTTTGACGGACTGGAAGCGGGTCGACCAGTTGTCCGATTAAATATTTGGCCTTAAAATGCTAAGTACCGGGGTCGACCAGTTGGCCTTGTGAACTTGGGTCGACCAGTTGTCTTTTTCCATGTCTTGATTGACTGATGTCATTCTTCAATGTGTTGGTGGTTAGTTTATCTCTTTTGTTATCTATGCCAACACGCCCCACTCACCAAACACTTTTTTTTAAATTTATTTATTTACTTATTTTTATTTTACTTTTTTATTATTTATTTATTTATACATACATACATACACCCTGTTTATCTGTCCAGATGGGGCAGGGGTAGAAGGGGCTAGCTATGAGAGGAAGGTGCTCGGTGGGCATCCAGTTGTAAATAAGGCTGGGAATAAATAGCTGAATATTAATTCATTTGAGTAATATTAAAACTGTTCAAGTAGAAAACAATTGCTTTCTTTTTCTGTTTGCCCAGAGATCTGACTGACTGCAACTTGGAAAGAAGACGGCCCTGCTGGACAGAGACCTCCCTCCTGCTTTGGGTGGGTCGACCAGTTTACATGTTTATTTCCACGTTTTGTCTTTTATGGATTGAATGGATGTGTCTCTCTCTCTCTCTTTTTTTTTTTTTTTGGTTTTTCGAGACAGGGTTTCTCTGTGGCTTTGGAGCCTGTCCTGGAACTAGCACTGTAGACCAGGCTGGTCTCGAACTCACAGAGATCCGCCTACCTCTGCCTCCCGAGTACTGGGATTAAAGGTGTGCGCCACCATCGCCCGGCTCTCATTTTTTTTTCACGATTGCTTGCTTGCTTGCTTGCTTGCTTACTTACTTACTTACTTACTATCTGTTCAGCCCATGTTATTTACTTACTTCCTTAAAAAAAATGACCCACCTAGTTATTTACTTACTTACTTACTTACTTACTTACTTGTTCATTCATTCCTTCACTTCCTTATCTTCTTTCATATATCTGTTTATTTATCTGCTGATTTAGCGTGACTCATTTACTTATTGAATGTTTCAATTATTATTTAGTTTTATTCATTTATTCATTCTTTATGTCTATTTTTATGTATGTATTTACTTACTTTCTTAATTTTTTTTTTACTTTTTAAAATTTACTTAATTTTTTTCTTTCTTTGGGAATGTAGATTCTTTCTTCCTTTCTTCCTTTCTTTCCTTCTTTCTGTCTCCTGACTGTCACTGGCTAAGAAAATGGTGGCCTCCATGTCACTGGTCAGCATAGCAGCTCCTAAAATGGAATTTGATGAAGGGATACATAGATAGATAGATAGATAGATAGATAGATAGATAGATAGATAGATAGATAGATAGATAGATAGATAGATGGGATGCGCACACGCTCACACACACACACACACACACACACACACACATATGCACGCACGTGCATGACATGTACAGATGGGGGGCGATTCCAATGTTTTCAGAGGAAGGTGCTCGCTGGTAATAATAAATGTGCTGGTAAATAAGGCTGGAAATAGCTGAATATTAAATCATTAAAACTCTTCAAATAAATAAAAAGCAATTCCATTTCTCTCTCTCTCTCTTTCTCACCATATACCAGCACATCTGAACTGACTGCAACATACAAAAGAAGAAGAAACACGGAAAGAAGACATCCCTGCTGGACAGGATCTGAGATGAGAATAAATTCATCGAATGGCTGCCAACAGCATTTCATTGAGAAGAGATTCCACATTTTATGCTGTACAGTTACTTAGTTAGATAGATAGATAAAGAGAGGCCTGTGAACTGGGGTGGGCTGTGGCTTCTCAGGTCACCTCAGGTCAGGGAGGGGCTGAGGAGTGTCCCATTGGCCTTGACAATAGGCAGGAGTCAGAGGTTAATGTCAGGGCAGGGCCTGAGAGTTCCTCAAAGGGAATGAATGGAGACCCTTGCTTACCTAAGAAATGCCTGACCTTGGAAAAGGACTTGTGGAAAGCGGGCCCTTGAAACTGTGGTTTCACGTCTTACTAGAAAGCTCCCTCTTGGAAGGGAAAGTCATCGTGATATCTTACTCTTTTCCCAAGGATACCCTACCTACCCTTCTGATCATTCTTACTGAATTAAGTCTTCCACTGCAAATAAATAAATAAATAAATAAATAATAAATGAAGTGGGTGAGTGAGTGAGTGAGTGAGTGAGTAAGTAAGTAAGTAAGTAAGTAAACAAGCAAATACGTGGATGGACAAATAAATACAAAGTTTGCTGTTGTTGACTGACTTTTGATTTCATAATGAATCTCTCTCTCTCTCTCTCTCTCTCACACACACACACACACACACTAAATATACAATAAAAGGAAGCATAACACCTTTACTCAGGGGGCAGAGTGAACTCTGAAAGTTTTCCAGGCGGGGGGGGGGGGAGAGACAGAATATAAGAACAAAATGAGAAACAAGGAAAAATAGTGTTGGCTGGCTGGCCGGCTTTCAGTTCCCTGACAGAAATGAGCACATTGTGGAGGAAACACAAAGTTGTTACACTATGTGGGTGTGATGAGGAGAGATTGTGAGTGAGTGTCCTGTCAGAACAAAGTTAGTCCCATAGTTGATGAAATTCATTATCCCAAAACTTCAGCAGAATATATCCCAAGTTTGCAAATGTGTGATCAGCTTGTGACAGGTTGGGCTGGAGATGCTGAGAACTGGGGAGCCCTCAATGCAAGAGCAGACACTCATTCCCATGAAGAGGGAGAGAGGGAGGGAGGGAGGGAGGGATCATTCATTCCTATACTCAAGTTTAAAGAAAGATGAGTGGCTATCTATGGAGAGACCACTCACAGATATGAAAAATCATTTCCTAAAAATCAAATTTCTCAGTCAGTATGCAACTGCTATGGTGCTTCTCCTAGATAGAGCAAAACACACAAACAAACTGATTCCTTGATCTAGAGCCACAGTGCACATGCTGTGGAAAAGGGGACATGGCCAACTTGAATCACAATATTCATCAGAGCATGGAAAGAGCGTAAAAAGGACACAGAGGAGAGATAATTGTGGTCCTTCCTTCCTCCCTCCCTCCCTCCCTCCCTCCCTCCTTCCCTCAGGAAGTGACTGACAGATGAGACTTTGTCCAAGCAGGTTCTGTCTGAAATACCAGACTTGAGTTTCCCCCTCTGTGGGTATTAGCTAATCAGTCCTCCCTTCTTTCTGTAGGAAGGTGGTGCATGTCTCTCAGAACTTACCTGGTTTCCTCTGCACCAGGTGAACCAGGGAAAAGCTTTCTAAGCCTTATTCAGACCCATAGAGGCTGCGCTGTGTGTGACTTCAGAGACCTCAGGGAGTATAGGGGTGGGTGGGTGCTTGATGCTTCAGACTCATGTCATTGAAGGACATAACATAGTCTGGATTCACAGAGATTCACAACACAGAGCCATTGTCACTTACTAACAGCTCAGGACACCCAGAGCTAACAAGAAATTGCAGTCTCAGCCGGGCTTTAATCACAGCACACACACAGATCTCTGTGAATTCAAAGATGGCCTGATTTACAGAGTGAGTTTTAGGACAGCCCAAGATACACAAAGAAACCCTTTCTTGAAAAACAAAGCAAAACAGCAAAAGAAAGAAAGACAAGGAAAAAGAAAAAAATGGCAGTCTCTTTCCACTCTCTCCTCCATTGGCTCTTAAAGAGCTCTCAAGCTGAACTGGAGACCATGGTGTCACTCAAAACTGGGAAGCCAGAAACCTTAGGGGGGTCACAGGAGTCGGACTGACTGCAGCACTTGATGCCTCAACCCTGCTAATGGCTGTGATATAAGGCATGGTAAAATACGGGCTTTGGCAGAGCACTACTCCCCTTTCTCTATTATTATTGCTACACAACGAAAAGGACCGGGGGGGGGTGATGATGTGCAGTCAGTGCTGGTATTGAAATCTCACTGACTCCTTCCGCACTCCTTGTCAATTCCCGACTTTGTCAAATCAACTATCGTGAATCTTTGATGTGGGTTGGCCCTTTAGGAACTCAGAGAAACAAGACAGACAGACCTGTTTCATCCCAGAAACCTCCCAGTTCCTGAGCCCTAGCCCTGGAAGTCTCAAAGCCATCACATCCAGAAATCTCTCTAGTCCCTGCTAGTGGTGAACTCACTTCGTCTTCCCCAGGACCACTCATTATTTCTCCATGTTTTCCTGTGAGATCTGAGGCCAGCTTTCTTCTTCCTCCCTCTGGCCTCTCCACGAACGATCTCCATTCTCTAGACAACATGTCTAGAACCGAGTCTTATAGGCACCGAGAGAGTGTGTCTTGAGGGCAGTTGGCGTTTCTAGGACACGAGTGACATCACAAAATTCCGAGAGCTCTCTGGGATACCGTGGAATTTCCAGAGAAGGGACTGCTGATGTCGTGAGGCACGGCCTTTACCTCCTTGCTGATATTTCTCCCCGAACTGACCGACCGACCGACCGACCGACCAACCGGAACCTGAGGTTTCCTTTCCAGGAGTCTCTCCTCCGACACAGAGGGAGCCATTCAGGATTTCCTCCTTCCAAAACCAGAAATTTCTCTCTGCTTCATTAATATCTTCTCACTACTTCCTGAACCCATGGGGAGTTAGTTAGTTGAACACTCACTTTTTTCATGAATGACCCTTCCTCCCTCTCCTGAACATCTCATATTACTGATTCATACTCAGTAAAACAGTAATATGAGAAATTAGGCCAGGAGGACATGGAAGATGAGGGTTGAGTCTTCTGAAGTGAACAAGCACTTAGGGAAGGCTAAACTTAAGGGAATTTGACTCTGAGTGGCAAGACATGAATAGCTGCTGCCAAGGCACAGATACAGGCACCAACTGGGCCCTCGGCATCCTCCTGCATCATCAGAGCTGTGTGGGAAACTCAGCCCAAAGGAGGGGCCGTGTTCAAAGGGAGAGGGCATTTTCGAGGACAGCACTGTTTTCTTTTTCTTCTTTCTTTCTTTCTTTCTTTCTTTCTTTCTTTCTTTCTTTCTTTTTTTTTTTCGAGACAGGGTTGTTCTGTAGTTTTTTTTTTTTGGAGCCTGTCCTGGAACTAGCTCTTGTAGACCAGGCTGGTCTTGAACTCACATGCTTTCTTTTTTTTTCTATTGGATATTTTTGACTTCTTTATCAAAGATCAGGTGTTCGAAGATGTGTGGATCGATATCCGGGTCTTCTATTCGGTTCCATTGGTCCTCCTGTCTGTTCTTATGCCAGGACCAGGCTGTTTTCAGAACTGTAGCTTACAGAGTGTTCTTGCAGGTGGGGCACAGAAGAGGTTAATTACGGTACCTTAGTTCTTCTGCTTTTCTAGCAGACCGGAGCCCAGCTGACAGGAATCCAGTAGAGATGGTGTCAAGGTTCACACTGACACTAACAGCTGTAACTTGAGCAGGATTTGTGATCCACATGAAATTTGCAATGAATTGCAGCAAATCTGTGACACTCTAACTTGCTCAGGCTCAGTATCTGAACATACAGATGTTTGCAATGATCACTGGCTTCAGGATTTTTTTTTTTTGTTGTTGTTGTTGTTTTGTTTTTCCACGAGACAGGGTTTCCCTGTAGCTGAAGTTTAACGGCCTGGTGTTTTTGTGACTTACTGCTTCAAAGAACTTCTCCATTTCTTTATCCCTAAGGGAAAAGAAATATAATCACTAAATACATTTAAGTGTCTTTCAACCATTTTAGATCCCTCTGTTGAGAGTTCTCTGTTTAGGTCTGTACTCCATTTTTTAAAATTGGATTATTTGTTCTTTGGATGACCAATTTCTCGACTTCTTTGTGTATTTTGGAGATTAGTGAAGATCTTTTCCCATTCTGTAAGGCCGTCGTTTTGTCTTGTTGGCCATGTTCTTTGCTTTACAGAAGCTTCTCAGTTTCAGGAGGTCTCACTTATTAATTGTTTCTCTCAGTGTCTGTTTTTTTTTCTTTTTTTTTCTTTTTTCTTTCTTTTTTTTTTCTTTTTTTTCTTTTTTTCTTTTTTTCTTTTTTTTCTTCTTCTTCTTTTCTTTTTTTTTCTTTTTTTCTCTCTTTAGTTTTTTTCTTTGTTCTTTTTTTTTGTTTTGTTTTTCTTTTTTTTTTCTTTTTTCTTTTTTTTCTTTTTCTCTCAGTGTCTGTGCTACTGGGGTTCTATTTAGCAAGCGTTCTCCTGTGCCAATGTGTTCAAGTGCATTTGATATTTTTATTTTTATATTCTTTTATTGTGGATGAAGTCAATTATTTGAACTCTCAAATATTTTTATTGTTATTATCTCTCTATTTGTTTGCTTATTTGTGGTTGTTCACCAACTTGACTATCTAGAGGAAGTAAAAGTCGTAACAAGGTTTCCGTAGGTGAACCTGCGGAAGGATCATTAACGTGAGAGAGCAGCGGCGGCGGCTCTGCCCGCCCGCTCGCCTGCCTCGCCCGAGTTCTCGCCGGGAGGCGCGCTCCCCGGGTCGCACGTGTGTTGTGCGCACGGAAGTGTGCGTGCGCACGGGCGCTCGTGGCGGTCGTGAGAGAGAGGTCGAGAGAGGGGGAAGGGGGACGGGCGCCGGCTCGCCCGCCCTCCTCGCCCCGTCCGAGGACCCGTGTCTGGCTCTGCCACTGGCGGCTCACAGCGGACGGCGGCTCTCTTCCCGCTCTCGCTCTCCTCCGTCCACTCCCGCTGCTTGCCTCACCGCACCGCAGCGGCCCGCGGGTGTGTCCCCTCTTTCCCGGGCGCGCGCCTTTCCCTCTCCATCCCTCTTCGCGGGGGAGGATGGGCGAGGGTCTGGCGGCGCCCCGGGCCCCCTCTCGCCGCCGACCTCCGCTCGCGCGCCGTGGCGCCGCGGCGCGCCTGTCGGGGAGGCGGCGGAGGTTGGGCGCACTTTTTTTCCCCCCTCTCCACCTCCTTCTCCAAAGGACCGGGGTAGACCAGTAGTCCCTCCCACCGGGCGGGAGGCCATTTTTTTCCCCCGGGGATGCGGCGGGTCGACCAGATGTCCCGCTGGACTCTTTTTTTTTTTTTTTAATGTATAATATATATTATATCTTCCTAGACCTGACGGGTCGACCAGTTGTCTCTGTGCACTTCCTTTTTTTTTGATGGACTGGAAGCGGGTCGACCAGTTGTCCGATTAAATATTTGGCCTTAAAATGCTAAGTACCGGGGTCGACCAGTTGGCCTTGTGAACTTGGGTCGACCAGTTGTCTTTTTCCATGTCTTGATTGACTGATGTCATTCTTCAATGTGTTGGTGGTTAGTTTATCTCTTTTGTTCTCTATGCCAACACGCCCCACTCACCAAACACTTTTTTTTAAATTTATTTATTTACTTATTTTTATTTTACTTTTTTATTATTTATTTATTTATACATACATACATACATACATCCTGTCTATCTGTCCAGATGGGGCAGGGGTAGAAGGGGCTAGCTATGAGAGGAAGGTGCTCGGTGGGCATCCAGTTGTAAATAAGGCTGGGAATAAATAGCTGAATATTAATTCATTTGAGTAATATTAAAACTGTTCAAGTAGAAAACAATTGCTTTCTTTTTCTGTTTGCCCAGAGATCTGACTGACTGCAACTTGGAAAGAAGACGGCCCTGCTGGACAGAGACCTCCCTCCTGCTTTGGGTGGGTCGACCAGTTTACATGTTTATTTCCACGTTTTGTCTTTTATGGATTGAATGGATGTGTCTCTCTCTCTCTTTTTTTTTTTTTTTGGTTTTTCGAGACAGGGTTTCTCTGTGGCTTTGGAGCCTGTCCTGGAACTAGCACTGTAGACCAGGCTGGTCTCGAACTCACAGAGATCCGCCTACCTCTGCCTCCCGAGTACTGGGATTAAAGGCGTGCGCCACCATCGCCCGGCTCTCATTTTTTTTTCACGATTGCTTGCTTGCTTGCTTGCTTACTTACTTACTATCTGTTCAGCCCATCTCATTTACTTACTTCTTTAAAAAAAATGACCCACCTAGTTATTTACTTACTTACTTACTTACTTGTTCATTCATTCCTTCACTTCCTTATCTTCTTTCATATATCTGTTTATTTATCTGCTGATTTAGCGTGACTCATTTACTTATTGAATGTTTCAATTATTATTTAGTTTTATTCATTTATTCATTCTTTATGTCTATTTTTATGTATGTATTTACTTACTTTCTTAATTTTTTTTTTACTTTTTAAAATTTACTTAATTTTTTTCTTTCTTTGGGAATGTAGATTCTTTCTTCCTTTCTTCCTTTCTTTCCTTCTTTCTGTCTCCTGACTGTCACTGGCTAAGAAAATGGTGGCCTCCATGTCACTGGTCAGCATAGCAGCTCCTAAAATGGAATTTGATGAAGGGATACATAGATAGATAGATAGATAGATAGATAGATAGATAGATAGATAGATAGATAGATAGATAGATGGGATGCGCACACGCTCACACACACACACACACACACACACACACACACACACATATGCACGCACGTGCATGACATGTACAGATGGGGGGCGATTCCAATGTTTTCAGAGGAAGGTGCTCGCTGGTAATAATAAATGTGCTGGTAAATAAGGCTGGAAATAGCTGAATATTAAATCATTAAAACTCTTCAAATAAATAAAAAGCAATTCCATTTCTCTCTCTCTCTCTTTCTCACCATATACCAGCACATCTGAACTGACTGCAACATACAAAAGAAGAAGAAACACGGAAAGAAGACATCCCTGCTGGACAGGATCTGAGATGAGAATAAATTCATCGAATGGCTGCCAACAGCATTTCATTGAGAAGAGATTCCACATTTTATGCTGTACAGTTACTTAGTTAGATAGATAGATAAAGAGAGGCCTGTGAACTGGGGTGGGCTGTGGCTTCTCAGGTCACCTCAGGTCAGGGAGGGGCTGAGGAGTGTCCCATTGGCCTTGACAATAGGCAGGAGTCAGAGGTTAATGTCAGGGCAGGGCCTGAGAGTTCCTCAAAGGGAATGAATGGAGACCCTTGCTTACCTAAGAAATGCCTGACCTTGGAAAAGGACTTGTGGAAAGCGGGCCCTTGAAACTGTGGTTTCACGTCTTACTAGAAAGCTCCCTCTTGGAAGGGAAAGTCATCGTGATATCTTACTCTTTTCCCAAGGATACCCTACCTACCCTTCTGATCATTCTTACTGAATTAAGTCTTCCACTGCAAATAAATAAATAAATAAATAATAAATGAAGTGGGTGAGTGAGTGAGTGAGTGAGTAAGTAAGTAAGTAAGTAAGTAAACAAGCAAATACGTGGATGGACAAATAAATACAAAGTTTGCTGTTGTTGACTGACTTTTGATTTCATAATGAATCTCTCTCTCTCTCTCTCTCTCTCACACACACACACACACTAAATATACAATAAAAGGAAGCATAACACCTTTACTCAGGGGGCAGAGTGAACTCTGAAAGTTTTCCAGGCGGGGGGGGGGAGAGACAGAATATAAGAACAAAATGAGAAACAAGGAAAAATAGTGTTGGCTGGCTGGCCGGCTTTCAGTTCCCTGACAGAAATGAGCACATTGTGGAGGAAACACAAAGTTGTTACACTATGTGGGTGTGATGAGGAGAGATTGTGAGTGAGTGTCCTGTCAGAACAAAGTTAGTCCCATAGTTGATGAAATTCATTATCCCAAAACTTCAGCAGAATATATCCCAAGTTTGCAAATGTGTGATCAGCTTGTGACAGGTTGGGCTGGAGATGCTGAGAACTGGGGAGCCCTCAATGCAAGAGCAGACACTCATTCCCATGAAGAGGGAGAGAGGGAGGGAGGGAGGGAGGGATCATTCATTCCTATACTCAAGTTTAAAGAAAGATGAGTGGCTATCTATGGAGAGACCACTCACAGATATGAAAAATCATTTCCTAAAAATCAAATTTCTCAGTCAGTATGCAACTGCTATGGTGCTTCTCCTAGATAGAGCAAAACACACAAACAAACTGATTCCTTGATCTAGAGCCACAGTGCACATGCTGTGGAAAAGGGGACATGGCCAACTTGAATCACAATATTCATCAGAGCATGGAAAGAGCGTAAAAAGGACACAGAGGAGAGATAATTGTGGTCCTTCCTTCCTTCCTCCCTCCCTCCCTCCCTCCCTCCCTCCTTCCCTCAGGAAGTGACTGACAGATGAGACTTTGTCCAAGCAGGTTCTGTCTGAAATACCAGACTTGAGTTTCCCCCTCTGTGGGTATTAGCTAATCAGTCCTCCCTTCTTTCTGTAGGAAGGTGGTGCATGTCTCTCAGAACTTACCTGGTTTCCTCTGCACCAGGTGAACCAGGGAAAAGCTTTCTAAGCCTTATTCAGACCCATAGAGGCTGCGCTGTGTGTGACTTCAGAGACCTCAGGGAGTATAGGGGTGGGTGGGTGCTTGATGCTTCAGACTCATGTCATTGAAGGACATAACATAGTCTGGATTCACAGAGATTCACAACACAGAGCCATTGTCACTTACTAACAGCTCAGGACACCCAGAGCTAACAAGAAATTGCAGTCTCAGCCGGGCTTTAATCACAGCACACACACAGATCTCTGTGAATTCAAAGATGGCCTGATTTACAGAGTGAGTTTTAGGACAGCCCAAGATACAAAAAGAAACCCTTTCTTGAAAAACAAAGCAAAACAGCAAAAGAAAGAAAGACAAGGAAAAAGAAAAAAATGGCAGTCTCTTTCCACTCTCTCCTCCATTGGCTCTTAAAGAGCTCTCAAGCTGAACTGGAGACCATGGTGTCACTCAAAACTGGGAAGCCAGAAACCTTAGGGGGGTCACAGGAGTCGGACTGACTGCAGCACTTGATGCCTCAACCCTGCTAATGGCTGTGATATAAGGCATGGTAAAATACGGGCTTTGGCAGAGCACTACTCCCCTTTCTCTATTATTATTGCTACACAACGAAAAGGACCGGGGGGGGGGGGTGATGATGTGCAGTCAGTGCTGGTATTGAAATCTCACTGACTCCTTCCGCACTCCTTGTCAATTCCCGACTTTGTCAAATCAACTATCGTGAATCTTTGATGTGGGTTGGCCCTTTAGGAACTCAGAGAAACAAGACAGACAGACCTGTTTCATCCCAGAAACCTCCCAGTTCCTGAGCCCTAGCCCTGGAAGTCTCAAAGCCATCACATCCAGAAATCTCTCTAGTCCCTGCTAGTGGTGAACTCACTTCGTCTTCCCCAGGACCACTAATTATTTCTCCATGTTTTCCTGTGAGATCTGAGGCCAGCTTTCTTCTTCCTCCCTCTGGCCTCTCCACGAACGATCTCCATTCTCTAGACAACATGTCTAGAACCGAGTCTTATAGGCACCGAGAGAGTGTGTCTTGAGGGCAGTTGGCGTTTCTAGGACACGAGTGACATCACAAAATTCCGAGAGCTCTCTGGGATACCGTGGAATTTCCAGAGAAGGGACTGCTGATGTCGTGAGGCACGGCCTTTACCTCCTTGCTGATATTTCTCCCCGAACTGACCGACCGACCGACCGACCGACCAACCGGAACCTGAGGTTTCCTTTCCAGGAGTCTCTCCTCCGACACAGAGGGAGCCATTCAGGATTTCCTCCTTCCAAAACCAGAAATTTCTCTCTGCTTCATTAATATCTTCTCACTACTTCCTGAACCCATGGGGAGTTAGTTAGTTGAACACTCACTTTTTTCATGAATGACCCTTCCTCCCTCTCCTGAACATCTCATATTACTGATTCATACTCAGTAAAACAGTAATATGAGAAATTAGGCCAGGAGGACATGGAAGATGAGGGTTGAGTCTTCTGAAGTGAACAAGCACTTAGGGAAGGCTAAACTTAAGGGAATTTGACTCTGAGTGGCAAGACATGAATAGCTGCTGCCAAGGCACAGATACAGGCACCAACTGGGCCCTCGGCATCCTCCTGCATCATCAGAGCTGTGTGGGAAACTCAGCCCAAAGGAGGGGCCGTGTTCAAAGGGAGAGGGCATTTTCGAGGACAGCACTGTTTTCTTTTTCTTCTTTCTTTCTTTCTTTCTTTCTTTCTTTCTTTCTTTCTTTCTTTTTTTCGAGACAGGGTTGTTCTGTAGTTTTTTTTTTTTGGAGCCTGTCCTGGAACTAGCTCTTGTAGACCAGGCTGGTCTTGAACTCACATGCTTTCTTTTTTTTTCTATTGGATATTTTTGACTTCTTTATCAAAGATCAGGTGTTCGAAGATGTGTGGATCGATATCCGGGTCTTCTATTCGGTTCCATTGGTCCTCCTGTCTGTTCTTATGCCAGGACCAGGCTGTTTTCAGAACTGTAGCTTACAGAGTGTTCTTGCAGGTGGGGCACAGAAGAGGTTAATTACGGTACCTTAGTTCTTCTGCTTTTCTAGCAGACCGGAGCCCAGCTGACAGGAATCCAGTAGAGATGGTGTCAAGGTTCACACTGACACTAACAGCTGTAACTTGAGCAGGATTTGTGATCCACATGAAATTTGCAATGAATTGCAGCAAATCTGTGACACTCTAACTTGCTCAGGCTCAGTATCTGAACATACAGATGTTTGCAATGATCACTGGCTTCAGGATTTTTTTTTTTTTTGTTGTGGTTGTTTTGTTTTTCCACGAGACAGGGTTTCCCTGTAGCTGAAGTTTAACGGCCTGGTGTTTTTGTGACTTACTGCTTCAAAGAACTTCTCCATTTCTTTATCCCTAAGGGAAAAGAAATATAATCACTAAATACATTTAAGTGTCTTTCAACCATTTTAGATCCCTCTGTTGAGAGTTCTCTGTTTAGGTCTGTACTCCATTTTTTAAAATTGGATTATTTGTTCTTTGGATGACCAATTTCTCGACTTCTTTGTGTATTTTGGAGATTAGTGAAGATCTTTTCCCATTCTGTAAGGCCGTCGTTTTGTCTTGTTGGCCATGTTCTTTGCTTTACAGAAGCTTTTCAGTTTCAGGAGGTCTCACTTATTAATTGTTTCACTCAGTGTCTGTTTTTTTTTTCTTTTTTTTTCTTTTTTCTTTCTTTTTTTTTCTTTTTTTTCTTTTTTTCTTTTTTTCTTTTTTTTCTTCTTCTTCTTTTCTTTTTTTTTCTCTCTTTAGTTTTTTTCTTTGTTCTTTTTTTTTGTTTTGTTTTTCTTTTTTTTTTCTTTTTTCTTTTTTTTCTTTTTCTCTCAGTGTCTGTGCTACTGGGGTTCTATTTAGCAAGCGTTCTCCTGTGCCAATGTGTTCAAGTGCATTTGATATTTTTATTTTTATATTCTTTTATTGTGGATGAAGTCAATTATTTGAACTCTCAAATATTTTTATTGTTATTATCTCTCTATTTGTTTGCTTATTTGTGGTTGTTCACCAACTTGACTATCTAGAGGAAGTAAAAGTCGTAACAAGGTTTCCGTAGGTGAACCTGCGGAAGGATCATTAACGTGAGAGAGCAGCGGCGGCGGCTCTGCCCGCCCGCTCGCCTGCCTCGCCCGAGTTCTCGCCGGGAGGCGCGCTCCCCGGGTCGCACGTGTGTTGTGCGCACGGAAGTGTGCGTGCGCACGGGCGCTCGTGGCGGTCGTGAGAGAGAGGTCGAGAGAGGGGGAAGGGGGACGGGCGCCGGCTCGCCCGCCCTCCTCGCCCCGTCCGAGGACCCGTGTCTGGCTCTGCCACTGGCGGCTCACGGCGGACGGCGGCTCTCTTCCCGCTCTTGCTCTCCTCCGTCCACTCCCGCTGCTTGCCTCACCGCACCGCAGCGGCCCGCGGGTGTGTCCCCTCTTTCCCGGGCGCGCGCCTTTCCCTCTCCATCCCTCTTCGCGGGGGAGGATGGGCGAGGGTCTGGCGGCGCCCCGGGCCCCCTCTCGCCGCCGACCTCCGCTCGCGCGCCGTGGCGCCGCGGCGCGCCTGTCGGGGAGGCGGCGGAGGTTGGGCGCACTTTTTTTTCCCCCCTCTCCACCTCCTTCTCCAAAGGACCGGGGTAGACCAGTAGTCCCTCCCACCGGGCGGGAGGCCATTTTTTTCCCCCGGGGATGCGGCGGGTCGACCAGATGTCCCGCTGGACTCTTTTTTTTTTTTTTTTTAATGTATAATATATATTATATCTTCCTAGACCTGACGGGTCGACCAGTTGTCTCTGTGCACTTCCTTTTTTTTGACGGACTGGAAGCGGGTCGACCAGTTGTCCGATTAAATATTTGGCCTTAAAATGCTAAGTACCGGGGTCGACCAGTTGGCCTTGTGAACTTGGGTCGACCAGTTGTCTTTTTCCATGTCTTGATTGACTGATGTCATTCTTCAATGTGTTGGTGGTTAGTTTATCTCTTTTGTTCTCTATGCCAACACGCCCCACTCACCAAACACTTTTTTTTAAATTTATTTATTTACTTATTTTTATTTTACTTTTTTATTATTTATTTATTTATACATACATACATACATACATACATCCTGTCTATCTGTCCAGATGGGGCAGGGGTAGAAGGGGCTAGCTATGAGAGGAAGGTGCTCGGTGGGCATCCAGTTGTAAATAAGGCTGGGAATAAATAGCTGAATATTAATTCATTTGAGTAATATTAAAACTGTTCAAGTAGAAAACAATTGCTTTCTTTTTCTGTTTGCCCAGAGATCTGACTGACTGCAACTTGGAAAGAAGACGGCCCTGCTGGACAGAGACCTCCCTCCTGCTTTGGGTGGGTCGACCAGTTTACATGTTTATTTCCACGTTTTGTCTTTTATGGATTGAATGGATGTGTCTCTCTCTCTCTCTTTTTTTTTTTTTTTTGGTTTTTCGAGACAGGGTTTCTCTGTGGCTTTGGAGCCTGTCCTGGAACTAGCACTGTAGACCAGGCTGGTCTCGAACTCACAGAGATCCGCCTACCTCTGCCTCCCGAGTACTGGGATTAAAGGCGTGCGCCACCATCGCCCGGCTCTCATTTTTTTTTCACGATTGCTTGCTTGCTTGCTTGCTTACTTACTTACTTACTTACTATCTGTTCAGCCCATGTCATTTACTTACTTCTTTAAAAAAAATGACCCACCTAGTTATTTACTTACTTACTTACTTACTTACTTGTTCATTCATTCCTTCACTTCCTTATCTTCTTTCATATATCTGTTTATTTATCTGCTGATTTAGCGTGACTCATTTACTTATTAAATGTTTCAATTATTATTTAGTTTTATTCATTTATTCATTCTTTATGTCTATTTTTATGTATGTATTTACTTACTTTCTTAATTTTTTTTTTACTTTTTAAAATTTACTTAATTTTTTTCTTTCTTTGGGAATGTAGATTCTTTCTTCCTTTCTTCCTTTCTTTCCTTCTTTCTGTCTCCTGACTGTCACTGGCTAAGAAAATGGTGGCCTCCATGTCACTGGTCAGCATAGCAGCTCCTAAAATGGAATTTGATGAAGGGATACATAGATAGATAGATAGATAGATAGATAGATAGATAGATAGATAGATAGATAGATGGGATGCGCACACGCTCACACACACACACACACACACACACACATATGCACGCACGTGCATGACATGTACAGATGGGGGGCGATTCCAATGTTTTCAGAGGAAGGTGCTCGCTGGTAATAATAAATGTGCTGGTAAATAAGGCTGGAAATAGCTGAATATTAAATCATTAAAACTCTTCAAATAAATAAAAAGCAATTCCATTTCTCTCTCTCTCTCTTTCTCACCATATACCAGCACATCTGAACTGACTGCAACATACAAAAGAAGAAGAAACACGGAAAGAAGACATCCCTGCTGGACAGGATCTGAGATGAGAATAAATTCATCGAATGGCTGCCAACAGCATTTCATTGAGAAGAGATTCCACATTTTATGCTGTACAGTTACTTAGTTAGATAGATAGATAAAGAGAGGCCTGTGAACTGGGGTGGGCTGTGGCTTCTCAGGTCACCTCAGGTCAGGGAGGGGCTGAGGAGTGTCCCATTGGCCTTGACAATAGGCAGGAGTCAGAGGTTAATGTCAGGGCAGGGCCTGAGAGTTCCTCAAAGGGAATGAATGGAGACCCTTGCTTACCTAAGAAATGCCTGACCTTGGAAAAGGACTTGTGGAAAGCGGGCCCTTGAAACTGTGGTTTCACGTCTTACTAGAAAGCTCCCTCTTGGAAGGGAAAGTCATCGTGATATCTTACTCTTTTCCCAAGGATACCCTACCTACCCTTCTGATCATTCTTACTGAATTAAGTCTTCCACTGCAAATAAATAAATAAATAAATAATAAATGAAGTGGGTGAGTGAGTGAGTGAGTGAGTAAGTAAGTAAGTAAGTAAGTAAACAAGCAAATACGTGGATGGACAAATAAATACAAAGTTTGCTGTTGTTGACTGACTTTTGATTTCATAATGAATCTCTCTCTCTCTCTCTCTCTCTCTCTCTCTCACACACACACACACACACACACTAAATATACAATAAAAGGAAGCATAACACCTTTACTCAGGGGGCAGAGTGAACTCTGAAAGTTTTCCAGGCGGGGGGGGGGGGAGAGACAGAATATAAGAACAAAATGAGAAACAAGGAAAAATAGTGTTGGCTGGCTGGCCGGCTTTCAGTTCCCTGACAGAAATGAGCACATTGTGGAGGAAACACAAAGTTGTTACACTATGTGGGTGTGATGAGGAGAGATTGTGAGTGAGTGTCCTGTCAGAACAAAGTTAGTCCCATAGTTGATGAAATTCATTATCCCAAAACTTCAGCAGAATATATCCCAAGTTTGCAAATGTGTGATCAGCTTGTGACAGGTTGGGCTGGAGATGCTGAGAACTGGGGAGCCCTCAATGCAAGAGCAGACACTCATTCCCATGAAGAGGGAGAGAGGGAGGGAGGGAGGGAGGGATCATTCATTCCTATACTCAAGTTTAAAGAAAGATGAGTGGCTATCTATGGAGAGACCACTCACAGATATGAAAAATCATTTCCTAAAAATCAAATTTCTCAGTCAGTATGCAACTGCTATGGTGCTTCTCCTAGATAGAGCAAAACACACAAACAAACTGATTCCTTGATCTAGAGCCACAGTGCACATGCTGTGGAAAAGGGGACATGGCCAACTTGAATCACAATATTCATCAGAGCATGGAAAGAGCGTAAAAAGGACACAGAGGAGAGATAATTGTGGTCCTTCCTTCCTCCCTCCCTCCCTCCCTCCCTCCCTCCCTCCCTCCCTCCTTCCCTCAGGAAGTGACTGACAGATGAGACTTTGTCCAAGCAGGTTCTGTCTGAAATACCAGACTTGAGTTTCCCCCTCTGTGGGTATTAGCTAATCAGTCCTCCCTTCTTTCTGTAGGAAGGTGGTGCATGTCTCTCAGAACTTACCTGGTTTCCTCTGCACCAGGTGAACCAGGGAAAAGCTTTCTAAGCCTTATTCAGACCCATAGAGGCTGCGCTGTGTGTGACTTCAGAGACCTCAGGGAGTATAGGGGTGGGTGGGTGCTTGATGCTTCAGACTCATGTCATTGAAGGACATAACATAGTCTGGATTCACAGAGATTCACAACACAGAGCCATTGTCACTTACTAACAGCTCAGGACACCCAGAGCTAACAAGAAATTGCAGTCTCAGCCGGGCTTTAATCACAGCACACACACAGATCTCTGTGAATTCAAAGATGGCCTGATTTACAGAGTGAGTTTTAGGACAGCCCAAGATACAAAAAGAAACCCTTTCTTGAAAAACAAAGCAAAACAGCAAAAGAAAGAAAGACAAGGAAAAAGAAAAAAATGGCAGTCTCTTTCCACTCTCTCCTCCATTGGCCCTTAAAGAGCTCTCAAGCTGAACTGGAGACCATGGTGTCACTCAAAACTGGGAAGCCAGAAACCTTAGGGGGGTCACAGGAGTCGGACTGACTGCAGCACTTGATGCCTCAACCCTGCTAATGGCTGTGATATAAGGCATGGTAAAATACGGGCTTTGGCAGAGCACTACTCCCCTTTCTCTATTATTATTGCTACACAACGAAAAGGACCGGGGGGGGGGGTGATGATGTGCAGTCAGTGCTGGTATTGAAATCTCACTGACTCCTTCCGCACTCCTTGTCAATTCCCGACTTTGTCAAATCAACTATCGTGAATCTTTGATGTGGGTTGGCCCTTTAGGAACTCAGAGAAACAAGACAGACAGACCTGTTTCATCCCAGAAACCTCCCAGTTCCTGAGCCCTAGCCCTGGAAGTCTCAAAGCCATCACATCCAGAAATCTCTCTAGTCCCTGCTAGTGGTGAACTCACTTCGTCTTCCCCAGGACCACTAATTATTTCTCCATGTTTTCCTGTGAGATCTGAGGCCAGCTTTCTTCTTCCTCCCTCTGGCCTCTCCACGAACGATCTCCATTCTCTAGACAACATGTCTAGAACCGAGTCTTATAGGCACCGAGAGAGTGTGTCTTGAGGGCAGTTGGCGTTTCTAGGACACGAGTGACATCACAAAATTCCGAGAGCTCTCTGGGATACCGTGGAATTTCCAGAGAAGGGACTGCTGATGTCGTGAGGCACGGCCTTTACCTCCTTGCTGATATTTCTCCCCGAACTGACCGACCGACCGACCGACCGACCAACCGGAACCTGAGGTTTCCTTTCCAGGAGTCTCTCCTCCGACACAGAGGGAGCCATTCAGGATTTCCTCCTTCCAAAACCAGAAATTTCTCTCTGCTTCATTAATATCTTCTCACTACTTCCTGAACCCATGGGGAGTTAGTTAGTTGAACACTCACTTTTTTCATGAATGACCCTTCCTCCCTCTCCTGAACATCTCATATTACTGATTCATACTCAGTAAAACAGTAATATGAGAAATTAGGCCAGGAGGACATGGAAGATGAGGGTTGAGTCTTCTGAAGTGAACAAGCACTTAGGGAAGGCTAAACTTAAGGGAATTTGACTCTGAGTGGCAAGACATGAATAGCTGCTGCCAAGGCACAGATACAGGCACCAACTGGGCCCTCGGCATCCTCCTGCATCATCAGAGCTGTGTGGGAAACTCAGCCCAAAGGAGGGGCCGTGTTCAAAGTGAGAGGGCATTTTCGAGGACAGCACTGTTTTCTTTTTCTTCTTTCTTTCTTTCTTTCTTTCTTTCTTTCTTTCTTTCTTTTTTTTTTTCGAGACAGGGTTGTTCTGTAGTTTTTTTTTTTTTGGAGCCTGTCCTGGAACTAGCTCTTGTAGACCAGGCTGGTCTTGAACTCACATGCTTTCTTTTTTTTTCTATTGGATATTTTTGACTTCTTTATCAAAGATCAGGTGTTCGAAGATGTGTGGATCGATATCCGGGTCTTCTATTCGGTTCCATTGGTCCTCCTGTCTGTTCTTATGCCAGGACCAGGCTGTTTTCAGAACTGTAGCTTACAGAGTGTTCTTGCAGGTGGGGCACAGAAGAGGTTAATTACGGTACCTTAGTTCTTCTGCTTTTCTAGCAGACCGGAGCCCAGCTGACAGGAATCCAGTAGAGATGGTGTCAAGGTTCACACTGACACTAACAGCTGTAACTTGAGCAGGATTTGTGATCCACATGAAATTTGCAATGAATTGCAGCAAATCTGTGACACTCTAACTTGCTCAGGCTCAGTATCTGAACATACAGATGTTTGCAATGATCACTGGCTTCAGGATTTTTTTTTTTTTGTTGTTGTTGTTTTGTTTTTCCACGAGACAGGGTTTCCCTGTAGCTGAAGTTTAACGGCCTGGTGTTTTTGTGACTTACTGCTTCAAAGAACTTCTCCATTTCTTTATCCCTAAGGGAAAAGAAATATAATCACTAAATACATTTAAGTGTCTTTCAACCATTTTAGATCCCTCTGTTGAGAGTTCTCTGTTTAGGTCTGTACTCCATTTTTTTAAAATTGGATTATTTGTTCTTTGGATGACCAATTTCTCGACTTCTTTGTGTATTTTGGAGATTAGTGAAGATCTTTTCCCATTCTGTAAGGCCGTCGTTTTGTCTTGTTGGCCATGTTCTTTGCTTTACAGAAGCTTTTCAGTTTCAGGAGGTCTCACTTATTAATTGTTTCTCTCAGTGTCTGTTTTTTTTTCTTTTTTTTTCTTTTTTCTTTCTTTTTTTTTCTTTTTTTCTTTTTTTCTTTTTTTTTCTTCTTCTTCTTTTCTTTTTTTTTCTTTTTTTTCTCTCTTTAGTTTTTTTCTTTGTTCTTTTTTTTTGTTTTGTTTTTCTTTTTTTTTTCTTTTTTCTTTTTTTTCTTTTTCTCTCAGTGTCTGTGCTACTGGGGTTCTATTTAGCAAGCGTTCTCCTGTGCCAATGTGTTCAAGTGCATTTGATATTTTTATTTTTATATTCTTTTATTGTGGATGAAGTCAATTATTTGAACTCTCAAATATTTTTATTGTTATTATCTCTCTATTTGTTTGCTTATTTGTGGTTGTTCACCAACTTGACTATCTAGAGGAAGTAAAAGTCGTAACAAGGTTTCCGTAGGTGAACCTGCGGAAGGATCATTAACGTGAGAGAGCAGCGGCGGCGGCTCTGCCCGCCCGCTCGCCTGCCTCGCCCGAGTTCTCGCCGGGAGGCGCGCTCCCCGGGTCGCACGTGTGTTGTGCGCACGGAAGTGTGCGTGCGCACGGGCGCTCGTGGCGGTCGTGAGAGAGAGGTCGAGAGAGGGGGAAGGGGGACGGGCGCCGGCTCGCCCGCCCTCCTCGCCCCGTCCGAGGACCCGTGTCTGGCTCTGCCACTGGCGGCTCACGGCGGACGGCGGCTCTCTTCCCGCTCTCGCTCTCCTCCGTCCACTCCCGCTGCTTGCCTCACCGCACCGCAGCGGCCCGCGGGTGTGTCCCCTCTTTCCCGGGCGCGCGCCTTTCCCTCTCCATCCCTCTTCGCGGGGGAGGATGGGCGAGGGTCTGGCGGCGCCCCGGGCCCCCTCTCGCCGCCGACCTCCGCTCGCGCGCCGTGGCGCCGCGGCGCGCCTGTCGGGGAGGCGGCGGAGGTTGGGCGCACTTTTTTTTCCCCCCTCTCCACCTCCTTCTCCAAAGGACCGGGGTAGACCAGTAGTCCCTCCCACCGGGCGGGAGGCCATTTTTTTCCCCCGGGGATGCGGCGGGTCGACCAGATGTCCCGCTGGACTCTTTTTTTTTTTTTTTTAATGTATAATATATATTATATCTTCCTAGACCTGACGGGTCGACCAGTTGTCTCTGTGCACTTCCTTTTTTTTGACGGACTGGAAGCGGGTCGACCAGTTGTCCGATTAAATATTTGGCCTTAAAATGCTAAGTACCGGGGTCGACCAGTTGGCCTTGTGAACTTGGGTCGACCAGTTGTCTTTTTCCATGTCTTGATTGACTGATGTCATTCTTCAATGTGTTGGTGGTTAGTTTATCTCTTTTGTTCTCTATGCCAACACGCCCCACTCACCAAACACTTTTTTTTAAATTTATTTATTTACTTATTTTTATTTTACTTTTTTATTATTTATTTATTTATACATACATACATACATACATCCTGTCTATCTGTCCAGATGGGGCAGGGGTAGAAGGGGCTAGCTATGAGAGGAAGGTGCTCGGTGGGCATCCAGTTGTAAATAAGGCTGGGAATAAATAGCTGAATATTAATTCATTTGAGTAATATTAAAACTGTTCAAGTAGAAAACAATTGCTTTCTTTTTCTGTTTGCCCAGAGATCTGACTGACTGCAACTTGGAAAGAAGACGGCCCTGCTGGACAGAGACCTCCCTCCTGCTTTGGGTGGGTCGACCAGTTTACATGTTTATTTCCACGTTTTGTCTTTTATGGATTGAATGGATGTCTCTCTCTCTCTCTTTTTTTTTTTTTTGGTTTTTCGAGACAGGGTTTCTCTGTGGCTTTGGAGCCTGTCCTGGAACTAGCACTGTAGACCAGGCTGGTCTCGAACTCACAGAGATCCGCCTACCTCTGCCTCCCGAGTACTGGGATTAAAGGCGTGCGCCACCATCGCCCAGCTCTCATTTTTTTTTCACAATTGCTTGCTTGCTTGCTTGCTTACTTACTTACTTACTTACTATCTGTTCAGCCCATCTCATTTACTTACTTCTTTAAAAAAAATGACCCACCTAGTTATTTACTTACTTACTTACTTACTTACTTGTTCATTCATTCCTTCACTTCCTTATCTTCTTTCATATATCTGTTTATTTATCTGCTGATTTAGCGTGACTCATTTACTTATTGAATGTTTCAATTATTATTTAGTTTTATTCATTTATTCATTCTTTATGTCTATTTTTATGTATGTATTTACTTACTTTCTTAATTTTTTTTTTACTTTTTAAAATTTACTTAATTTTTTTCTTTCTTTGGGAATGTAGATTCTTTCTTCCTTTCTTCCTTTCTTTCCTTCTTTCTGTCTCCTGACTGTCACTGGCTAAGAAAATGGTGGCCTCCATGTCACTGGTCAGCATAGCAGCTCCTAAAATGGAATTTGATGAAGGGATACATAGATAGATAGATAGATAGATAGATAGATAGATAGATAGATAGATAGATAGATGGGATGCGCACACGCTCACACACACACACACACACACACACACACACACATATGCACGCACGTGCATGACATGTACAGATGGGGGGCGATTCCAATGTTTTCAGAGGAAGGTGCTCGCTGGTAATAATAAATGTGCTGGTAAATAAGGCTGGAAATAGCTGAATATTAAATCATTAAAACTCTTCAAATAAATAAAAAGCAATTCCATTTCTCTCTCTCTCTCTTTCTCACCATATACCAGCACATCTGAACTGACTGCAACATACAAAAGAAGAAGAAACACGGAAAGAAGACATCCCTGCTGGACAGGATCTGAGATGAGAATAAATTCATCGAATGGCTGCCAACAGCATTTCATTGAGAAGAGATTCCACATTTTATGCTGTACAGTTACTTAGTTAGATAGATAGATAAAGAGAGGCCTGTGAACTGGGGTGGGCTGTGGCTTCTCAGGTCACCTCAGGTCAGGGAGGGGCTGAGGAGTGTCCCATTGGCCTTGACAATAGGCAGGAGTCAGAGGTTAATGTCAGGGCAGGGCCTGAGAGTTCCTCAAAGGGAATGAATGGAGACCCTTGCTTACCTAAGAAATGCCTGACCTTGGAAAAGGACTTGTGGAAAGCGGGCCCTTGAAACTGTGGTTTCACGTCTTACTAGAAAGCTCCCTCTTGGAAGGGAAAGTCATCGTGATATCTTACTCTTTTCCCAAGGATACCCTACCTACCCTTCTGATCATTCTTACTGAATTAAGTCTTCCACTGCAAATAAATAAATAAATAAATAAATAATAAATGAAGTGGGTGAGTGAGTGAGTGAGTGAGTAAGTAAGTAAGTAAGTAAGTAAACAAGCAAATACGTGGATGGACAAATAAATACAAAGTTTGCTGTTGTTGACTGACTTTTGATTTCATAATGAATCTCTCTCTCTCTCTCTCTCTCACACACACACACACACACTAAATATACAATAAAAGGAAGCATAACACCTTTACTCAGGGGGCAGAGTGAACTCTGAAAGTTTTCCAGGCGGGGGGGGGGGGAGAGACAGAATATAAGAACAAAATGAGAAACAAGGAAAAATAGTGTTGGCTGGCTGGCCGGCTTTCAGTTCCCTGACAGAAATGAGCACATTGTGGAGGAAACACAAAGTTGTTACACTATGTGGGTGTGATGAGGAGAGATTGTGAGTGAGTGTCCTGTCAGAACAAAGTTAGTCCCATAGTTGATGAAATTCATTATCCCAAAACTTCAGCAGAATATATCCCAAGTTTGCAAATGTGTGATCAGCTTGTGACAGGTTGGGCTGGAGATGCTGAGAACTGGGGAGCCCTCAATGCAAGAGCAGACACTCATTCCCATGAAGAGGGAGAGAGGGAGGGAGGGAGGGAGGGATCATTCATTCCTATACTCAAGTTTAAAGAAAGATGAGTGGCTATCTATGGAGAGACCACTCACAGATATGAAAAATCATTTCCTAAAAATCAAATTTCTCAGTCAGTATGCAACTGCTATGGTGCTTCTCCTAGATAGAGCAAAACACACAAACAAACTGATTCCTTGATCTAGAGCCACAGTGCACATGCTGTGGAAAAGGGGACATGGCCAACTTGAATCACAATATTCATCAGAGCATGGAAAGAGCGTAAAAAGGACACAGAGGAGAGATAATTGTGGTCCTTCCTTCCTCCCTCCTTCCCTCCCTCCCTCCCTCCCTCCCTCCCTCCCTCCTTCCCTCAGGAAGTGACTGACAGATGAGACTTTGTCCAAGCAGGTTCTGTCTGAAATACCAGACTTGAGTTTCCCCCTCTGTGGGTATTAGCTAATCAGTCCTCCCTTCTTTCTGTAGGAAGGTGGTGCATGTCTCTCAGAACTTACCTGGTTTCCTCTGCACCAGGTGAACCAGGGAAAAGCTTTCTAAGCCTTATTCAGACCCATAGAGGCTGCGCTGTGTGTGACTTCAGAGACCTCAGGGAGTATAGGGGTGGGTGGGTGCTTGATGCTTCAGACTCATGTCATTGAAGGACATAACATAGTCTGGATTCACAGAGATTCACAACACAGAGCCATTGTCACTTACTAACAGCTCAGGACACCCAGAGCTAACAAGAAATTGCAGTCTCAGCCGGGCTTTAATCACAGCACACACACAGATCTCTGTGAATTCAAAGATGGCCTGATTTACAGAGTGAGTTTTAGGACAGCCCAAGATACACAAAGAAACCCTTTCTTGAAAAACAAAGCAAAACAGCAAAAGAAAGAAAGACAAGGAAAAAGAAAAAAATGGCAGTCTCTTTCCACTCTCTCCTCCATTGGCTCTTAAAGAGCTCTCAAGCTGAACTGGAGACCATGGTGTCACTCAAAACTGGGAAGCCAGAAACCTTAGGGGGGTCACAGGAGTCGGACTGACTGCAGCACTTGATGCCTCAACCCTGCTAATGGCTGTGATATAAGGCATGGTAAAATACGGGCTTTGGCAGAGCACTACTCCCCTTTCTCTATTATTATTGCTACACAACGAAAAGGACCGGGGGGGGGGGGTGATGATGTGCAGTCAGTGCTGGTATTGAAATCTCACTGACTCCTTCCGCACTCCTTGTCAATTCCCGACTTTGTCAAATCAACTATCGTGAATCTTTGATGTGGGTTGGCCCTTTAGGAACTCAGAGAAACAAGACAGACAGACCTGTTTCATCCCAGAAACCTCCCAGTTCCTGAGCCCTAGCCCTGGAAGTCTCAAAGCCATCACATCCAGAAATCTCTCTAGTCCCTGCTAGTGGTGAACTCACTTCGTCTTCCCCAGGACCACTAATTATTTCTCCATGTTTTCCTGTGAGATCTGAGGCCAGCTTTCTTCTTCCTCCCTCTGGCCTCTCCACGAACGATCTCCATTCTCTAGACAACATGTCTAGAACCGAGTCTTATAGGCACCGAGAGAGTGTGTCTTGAGGGCAGTTGGCGTTTCTAGGACACGAGTGACATCACAAAATTCCGAGAGCTCTCTGGGATACCGTGGAATTTCCAGAGAAGGGACTGCTGATGTCGTGAGGCACGGCCTTTACCTCCTTGCTGATATTTCTCCCCAAACTGACCGACCGACCGACCGACCGACCAACCGGAACCTGAGGTTTCCTTTCCAGGAGTCTCTCCTCCGACACAGAGGGAGCCATTCAGGATTTCCTCCTTCCAAAACCAGAAATTTCTCTCTGCTTCATTAATATCTTCTCACTACTTCCTGAACCCATGGGGAGTTAGTTAGTTGAACACTCACTTTTTTCATGAATGACCCTTCCTCCCTCTCCTGAACATCTCATATTACTGATTCATACTCAGTAAAACAGTAATATGAGAAATTAGGCCAGGAGGACATGGAAGATGAGGGTTGAGTCTTCTGAAGTGAACAAGCACTTAGGGAAGGCTAAACTTAAGGGAATTTGACTCTGAGTGGCAAGACATGAATAGCTGCTGCCAAGGCACAGATACAGGCACCAACTGGGCCCTCGGCATCCTCCTGCATCATCAGAGCTGTGTGGGAAACTCAGCCCAAAGGAGGGGCCGTGTTCAAAGGGAGAGGGCATTTTCGAGGACAGCACTGTTTTCTTTTTCTTCTTTCTTTCTTTCTTTCTTTCTTTCTTTCTTTCTTTCTTTTTTTTTTTCGAGACAGGGTTGTTCTGTAGTTTTTTTTTTTTTTGGAGCCTGTCCTGGAACTAGCTCTTGTAGACCAGGCTGGTCTTGAACTCACATGCTTTCTTTTTTTTTCTATTGGATATTTTTGACTTCTTTATCAAAGATCAGGTGTTCGAAGATGTGTGGATCGATATCCGGGTCTTCTATTCGGTTCCATTGGTCCTCCTGTCTGTTCTTATGCCAGGACCAGGCTGTTTTCAGAACTGTAGCTTACAGAGTGTTCTTGCAGGTGGGGCACAGAAGAGGTTAATTACGGTACCTTAGTTCTTCTGCTTTTCTAGCAGACCGGAGCCCAGCTGACAGGAATCCAGTAGAGATGGTGTCAAGGTTCACACTGACACTAACAGCTGTAACTTGAGCAGGATTTGTGATCCACATGAAATTTGCAATGAATTGCAGCAAATCTGTGACACTCTAACTTGCTCAGGCTCAGTATCTGAACATACAGATGTTTGCAATGATCACTGGCTTCAGGATTTTTTTTTTGTTGTTGTTGTTGTTTTGTTTTTCCACGAGACAGGGTTTCCCTGTAGCTGAAGTTTAACGGCCTGGTGTTTTTGTGACTTACTGCTTCAAAGAACTTCTCCATTTCTTTATCCCTAAGGGAAAAGAAATATAATCACTAAATACATTTAAGTGTCTTTCAACCATTTTAGATCCCTCTGTTGAGAGTTCTCTGTTTAGGTCTGTACTCCATTTTTTAAAATTGGATTATTTGTTCTTTGGATGACCAATTTCTCGACTTCTTTGTGTATTTTGGAGATTAGTGAAGATCTTTTCCCATTCTGTAAGGCCGTCGTTTTGTCTTGTTGGCCATGTTCTTTGCTTTACAGAAGCTTTTCAGTTTCAGGAGGTCTCACTTATTAATTGTTTCTCTCAGTGTCTGTTTTTTTTTCTTTTTTTTTCTTTTTTCTTTCTTTTTTTTTCTTTTTTTTCTTTTTTTCTTTTTTTCTTTTTTTTCTTCTTCTTCTTTTCTTTTTTTTTCTTTTTTTTCTCTCTTTAGTTTTTTTCTTTGTTCTTTTTTTTTGTTTTGTTTTTCTTTTTTTTTTCTTTTTTCTTTTTTTTCTTTTTCTCTCAGTGTCTGTGCTACTGGGGTTCTATTTAGCAAGCGTTCTCCTGTGCCAATGTGTTCAAGTGCATTTGATATTTTTATTTTTATATTCTTTTATTGTGGATGAAGTCAATTATTTGAACTCTCAAATATTTTTATTGTTATTATCTCTCTATTTGTTTGCTTATTTGTGGTTGTTCACCAACTTGACTATCTAGAGGAAGTAAAAGTCGTAACAAGGTTTCCGTAGGTGAACCTGCGGAAGGATCATTAACGTGAGAGAGCAGCGGCGGCGGCTCTGCCCGCCCGCTCGCCTGCCTCGCCCGAGTTCTCGCCGGGAGGCGCGCTCCCCGGGTCGCACGTGTGTTGTGCGCACGGAAGTGTGCGTGCGCACGGGCGCTCGTGGCGGTCGTGAGAGAGAGGTCGAGAGAGGGGGAAGGGGGACGGGCGCCGGCTCGCCCGCCCTCCTCGCCCCGTCCGAGGACCCGTGTCTGGCTCTGCCACTGGCGGCTCACGGCGGACGGCGGCTCTCTTCCCGCTCTCGCTCTCCTCCGTCCACTCCCGCTGCTTGCCTCACCGCACCGCAGCGGCCCGCGGGTGTGTCCCCTCTTTCCCGGGCGCGCGCCTTTCCCTCTCCATCCCTCTTCCCGGGGGAGGATGGGCGAGGGTCTGGCGGCGCCCCGGGCCCCCTCTCGCCGCCGACCTCCGCTCGCGCGCCGTGGCGCCGCGGCGCGCCTGTCGGGGAGGCGGCGGAGGTTGGGCGCACTTATTTTTCCCCCCTCTCCACCTCCTTCTCCAAAGGACCGGGGTAGACCAGTAGTCCCTCCCACCGGGCGGGAGGCCATTTTTTTCCCCCGGGGATGCGGCGGGTCGACCAGATGTCCCGCTGGACTCTTTTTTTTTTTTTTTTTTAATGTATAATATATATTATATCTTCCTAGACCTGACGGGTCGACCAGTTGTCTCTGTGCACTTCCTTTTTTTTGACAGACTGGAAGCGGGTCGACCAGTTGTCCGATTAAATATTTGGCCTTAAAATCCTAAGTACCGGGGTCGACCAGTTGGCCTTGTGAACTTGGGTCGACCAGTTGTCTTTTTCCATGTCTTGATTGACTGATGTCATTCTTCAATGTGTTGGTGGTTAGTTTATCTCTTTTGTTCTCTATGCCAACACGCCCCACTCACCAAACACTTTTTTTTAAATTTATTTATTTACTTATTTTTATTTTACTTTTTTATTATTTATTTATTTATACATACATACATACATCCTGTCTATCTGTCCAGATGGGGCAGGGGTAGAAGGGGCTAGCTATGAGAGGAAGGTGCTCGGTGGGCATCCAGTTGTAAATAAGGCTGGGAATAAATAGCTGAATATTAATTCATTTGAGTAATATTAAAACTGTTCAAGTAGAAAACAATTGCTTTCTTTCTCTGTTTGCCCAGAGATCTGACTGACTGCAACTTGGAAAGAAGACGGCCCTGCTGGACAGAGACCTCCCTCCTGCTTTGGGTGGGTCGACCAGTTTACATGTTTATTTCCACGTTTTGTCTTTTATGGATTGAATGGATGTGTCTCTCTCTCTCTCTTTTTTTTTTTTTTTTGGTTTTTCGAGACAGGGTTTCTCTGTGGCTTTGGAGCCTGTCCTGGAACTAGCACTGTAGACCAGGCTGGTCTCGAACTCACAGAGATCCGCCTACCTCTGCCTCCCGAGTACTGGGATTAAAGGCGTGCGCCACCATCGCCCGGCTCTCATTTTTTTTTCACGATTGCTTGCTTGCTTGCTTGCTTACTTACTTACTTACTTACTATCTGTTCAGCCCATCTCATTTACTTACTTCTTTAAAAAAAATGACCCACCTAGTTATTTACTTACTTACTTACTTACTTACTTGTTCATTCATTCCTTCACTTCCTTATCTTCTTTCATATATCTGTTTATTTATCTGCTGATTTAGCGTGACTCATTTACTTATTGAATGTTTCAATTATTATTTAGTTTTATTCATTTATTCATTCTTTATGTCTATTTTTATGTATGTATTTACTTACTTTCTTAATTTTTTTTTTACTTTTTAAAATTTACTTAATTTTTTTCTTTCTTTGGGAATGTAGATTCTTTCTTCCTTTCTTCCTTTCTTTCCTTCTTTCTGTCTCCTGACTGTCACTGGCTAAGAAAATGGTGGCCTCCATGTCACTGGTCAGCATAGCAGCTCCTAAAATGGAATTTGATGAAGGGATACATAGATAGATAGATAGATAGATAGATAGATAGATAGATAGATAGATAGATAGATAGATAGATAGATGGGATGCGCACACGCTCACACACACACACACACACACACACACACACACACACACACATATGCACGCACGTGCATGACATGTACAGATGGGGGGCGATTCCAATGTTTTCAGAGGAAGGTGCTCGCTGGTAATAATAAATGTGCTGGTAAATAAGGCTGGAAATAGCTGAATATTAAATCATTAAAACTCTTCAAATAAATAAAAAGCAATTCCATTTCTCTCTCTCTCTCTTTCTCACCATATACCAGCACATCTGAACTGACTGCAACATACAAAAGAAGAAGAAACACGGAAAGAAGACATCCCTGCTGGACAGGATCTGAGATGAGAATAAATTCATCGAATGGCTGCCAACAGCATTTCATTGAGAAGAGATTCCACATTTTATGCTGTACAGTTACTTAGTTAGATAGATAGATAAAGAGAGGCCTGTGAACTGGGGTGGGCTGTGGCTTCTCAGGTCACCTCAGGTCAGGGAGGGGCTGAGGAGTGTCCCATTGGCCTTGACAATAGGCAGGAGTCAGAGGTTAATGTCAGGGCAGGGCCTGAGAGTTCCTCAAAGGGAATGAATGGAGACCCTTGCTTACCTAAGAAATGCCTGACCTTGGAAAAGGACTTGTGGAAAGCGGGCCCTTGAAACTGTGGTTTCACGTCTTACTAGAAAGCTCCCTCTTGGAAGGGAAAGTCATCATGATATCTTACTCTTTTCCCAAGGATACCCTACCTACCCTTCTGATCATTCTTACTGAATTAAGTCTTCCACTGCAAATAAATAAATAAATAAATAATAAATGAAGTGGGTGAGTGAGTGAGTGAGTGAGTAAGTAAGTAAGTAAGTAAGTAAACAAGCAAATACGTGGATGGACAAATAAATACAAAGTTTGCTGTTGTTGACTGACTTTTGATTTCATAATGAATCTCTCTCTCTCTCTCTCTCTCTCTCACACACACACACACACACTAAATATACAATAAAAGGAAGCATAACACCTTTACTCAGGGGGCAGAGTGAACTCTGAAAGTTTTCCAGGCGGGGGGGGGGGGAGAGACAGAATATAAGAACAAAATGAGAAACAAGGAAAAATAGTGTTGGCTGGCTGGCCGGCTTTCAGTTCCCTGACAGAAATGAGCACATTGTGGAGGAAACACAAAGTTGTTACACTATGTGGGTGTGATGAGGAGAGATTGTGAGTGAGTGTCCTGTCAGAACAAAGTTAGTCCCATAGTTGATGAAATTCATTATCCCAAAACTTCAGCAGAATATATCCCAAGTTTGCAAATGTGTGATCAGCTTGTGACAGGTTGGGCTGGAGATGCTGAGAACTGGGGAGCCCTCAATGCAAGAGCAGACACTCATTCCCATGAAGAGGGAGAGAGGGAGGGAGGGAGGGAGGGATCATTCATTCCTATACTCAAGTTTAAAGAAAGATGAGTGGCTATCTATGGAGAGACCACTCACAGATATGAAAAATCATTTCCTAAAAATCAAATTTCTCAGTCAGTATGCAACTGCTATGGTGCTTCTCCTAGATAGAGCAAAACACACAAACAAACTGATTCCTTGATCTAGAGCCACAGTGCACATGCTGTGGAAAAGGGGACATGGCCAACTTGAATCACAATATTCATCAGAGCATGGAAAGAGCGTAAAAAGGACACAGAGGAGAGATAATTGTGGTCCTTCCTCCCTCCCTCCCTCCTTCCCTCCCTCCCTCCCTCCTTCCCTCAGGAAGTGACTGACAGATGAGACTTTGTCCAAGCAGGTTCTGTCTGAAATACCAGACTTGAGTTTCCCCCTCTGTGGGTATTAGCTAATCAGTCCTCCCTTCTTTCTGTAGGAAGGTGGTGCATGTCTCTCAGAACTTACCTGGTTTCCTCTGCACCAGGTGAACCAGGGAAAAGCTTTCTAAGCCTTATTCAGACCCATAGAGGCTGCGCTGTGTGTGACTTCAGAGACCTCAGGGAGTATAGGGGTGGGTGGGTGCTTGATGCTTCAGACTCATGTCATTGAAGGACATAACATAGTCTGGATTCACAGAGATTCACAACACAGAGCCATTGTCACTTACTAACAGCTCAGGACACCCAGAGCTAACAAGAAATTGCAGTCTCAGCCGGGCTTTAATCACAGCACACACACAGATCTCTGTGAATTCAAAGATGGCCTGATTTACAGAGTGAGTTTTAGGACAGCCCAAGATACAAAAAGAAACCCTTTCTTGAAAAACAAAGCAAAACAGCAAAAGAAAGAAAGACAAGGAAAAAGAAAAAAATGGCAGTCTCTTTCCACTCTCTCCTCCATTGGCTCTTAAAGAGCTCTCAAGCTGAACTGGAGACCATGGTGTCACTCAAAACTGGGAAGCCAGAAACCTTAGGGGGGTCACAGGAGTCGGACTGACTGCAGCACTTGATGCCTCAACCCTGCTAATGGCTGTGATATAAGGCATGGTAAAATACGGGCTTTGGCAGAGCACTACTCCCCTTTCTCTATTATTATTGCTACACAACGAAAAGGACCGGGGGGGGGGGGGGTGATGATGTGCAGTCAGTGCTGGTATTGAAATCTCACTGACTCCTTCCGCACTCCTTGTCAATTCCCGACTTTGTCAAATCAACTATCGTGAATCTTTGATGTGGGTTGGCCCTTTAGGAACTCAGAGAAACAAGACAGACAGACCTGTTTCATCCCAGAAACCTCCCAGTTCCTGAGCCCTAGCCCTGGAAGTCTCAAAGCCATCACATCCAGAAATCTCTCTAGTCCCTGCTAGTGGTGAACTCACTTCGTCTTCCCCAGGACCACTAATTATTTCTCCATGTTTTCCTGTGAGATCTGAGGCCAGCTTTCTTCTTCCTCCCTCTGGCCTCTCCACGAACGATCTCCATTCTCTAGACAACATGTCTAGAACCGAGTCTTATAGGCACCGAGAGAGTGTGTCTTGAGGGCAGTTGGCGTTTCTAGGACACGAGTGACATCACAAAATTCCGAGAGCTCTCTGGGATACCGTGGAATTTCCAGAGAAGGGACTGCTGATGTCGTGAGGCACGGCCTTTACCTCCTTGCTGATATTTCTCCCCGAACTGACCGACCGACCGACCGACCGACCAACCGGAACCTGAGGTTTCCTTTCCAGGAGTCTCTCCTCCGACACAGAGGGAGCCATTCAGGATTTCCTCCTTCCAAAACCAGAAATTTCTCTCTGCTTCATTAATATCTTCTCACTACTTCCTGAACCCATGGGGAGTTAGTTAGTTGAACACTCACTTTTTTCATGAATGACCCTTCCTCCCTCTCCTGAACATCTCATATTACTGATTCATACTCAGTAAAACAGTAATATGAGAAATTAGGCCAGGAGGACATGGAAGATGAGGGTTGAGTCTTCTGAAGTGAACAAGCACTTAGGGAAGGCTAAACTTAAGGGAATTTGACTCTGAGTGGCAAGACATGAATAGCTGCTGCCAAGGCACAGATACAGGCACCAACTGGGCCCTCGGCATCCTCCTGCATCATCAGAGCTGTGTGGGAAACTCAGCCCAAAGGAGGGGCCGTGTTCAAAGGGAGAGGGCATTTTCGAGGACAGCACTGTTTTCTTTTTCTTCTTTCTTTCTTTCTTTCTTTCTTTCTTTCTTTCTTTCTTTCTTTTTTTTTTTCGAGACAGGGTTGTTCTGTAGTTTTTTTTTTTTTGGAGCCTGTCCTGGAACTAGCTCTTGTAGACCAGGCTGGTCTTGAACTCACATGCTTTCTTTTTTTTTCTATTGGATATTTTTGACTTCTTTATCAAAGATCAGGTGTTCGAAGATGTGTGGATCGATATCCGGGTCTTCTATTCGGTTCCATTGGTCCTCCTGTCTGTTCTTATGCCAGGACCAGGCTGTTTTCAGAACTGTAGCTTACAGAGTGTTCTTGCAGGTGGGGCACAGAAGAGGTTAATTACGGTACCTTAGTTCTTCTGCTTTTCTAGCAGACCGGAGCCCAGCTGACAGGAATCCAGTAGAGATGGTGTCAAGGTTCACACTGACACTAACAGCTGTAACTTGAGCAGGATTTGTGATCCACATGAAATTTGCAATGAATTGCAGCAAATCTGTGACACTCTAACTTGCTCAGGCTCAGTATCTGAACATACAGATGTTTGCAATGATCACTGGCTTCAGGATTTTTTTTTTTTTTGTTGTTGTTGTTTTGTTTTTCCACGAGACAGGGTTTCCCTGTAGCTGAAGTTTAACGGCCTGGTGTTTTTGTGACTTACTGCTTCAAAGAACTTCTCCATTTCTTTATCCCTAAGGGAAAAGAAATATAATCACTAAATACATTTAAGTGTCTTTCAACCATTTTAGATCCCTCTGTTGAGAGTTCTCTGTTTAGGTCTGTACTCCATTTTTTTAAAATTGGATTATTTGTTCTTTGGATGACCAATTTCTCGACTTCTTTGTGTATTTTGGAGATTAGTGAAGATCTTTTCCCATTCTGTAAGGCCGTCGTTTTGTCTTGTTGGCCATGTTCTTTGCTTTACAGAAGCTTTTCAGTTTCAGGAGGTCTCACTTATTAATTGTTTCTCTCAGTGTCTGTTTTTTTTTCTTTTTTTTTCTTTTTTCTTTCTTTTTTTTTCTTTTTTTCTTTTTTTCTTTTTTTTTCTTCTTCTTCTTTTCTTTTTTTTTCTTTTTTTTCTCTCTTTAGTTTTTTTCTTTGTTCTTTTTTTTTGTTTTGTTTTTCTTTTTTTTTTCTTTTTTCTTTTTTTTCTTTTTCTCTCAGTGTCTGTGCTACTGGGGTTCTATTTAGCAAGCGTTCTCCTGTGCCAATGTGTTCAAGTGCATTTGATATTTTTATTTTTATATTCTTTTATTGTGGATGAAGTCAATTATTTGAACTCTCAAATATTTTTATTGTTATTATCTCTCTATTTGTTTGCTTATTTGTGGTTGTTCACCAACTTGACTATCTAGAGGAAGTAAAAGTCGTAACAAGGTTTCCGTAGGTGAACCTGCGGAAGGATCATTAACGTGAGAGAGCAGCGGCGGCGGCTCTGCCCGCCCGCTCGCCTGCCTCGCCCGAGTTCTCGCCGGGAGGCGCGCTCCCCGGGTCGCACGTGTGTTGTGCGCACGGAAGTGTGCGTGCGCACGGGCGCTCGTGGCGGTCGTGAGAGAGAGGTCGAGAGAGGGGGAAGGGGGACGGGCGCCGGCTCGCCCGCCCTCCTCGCCCCGTCCGAGGACCCGTGTCTGGCTCTGCCACTGGCGGCTCACGGCGGACGGCGGCTCTCTTCCCGCTCTCGCTCTCCTCCGTCCACTCCCGCTGCTTGCCTCACCGCACCGCAGCGGCCCGCGGGTGTGTCCCCTCTTTCCCGGGCGCGCGCCTTTCCCTCTCCATCCCTCTTCGCGGGGGAGGATGGGCGAGGGTCTGGCGGCGCCCCGGGCCCCCTCTCGCCGCCGACCTCCGCTCGCGCGCCGTGGCGCCGCGGCGCGCCTGTCGGGGAGGCGGCGGAGGTTGGGCGCACTTTTTTTTCCCCCCTCTCCACCTCCTTCTCCAAAGGACCGGGGTAGACCAGTAGTCCCTCCCACCGGGCGGGAGGCCATTTTTTTCCCCCGGGGATGCGGCGGGTCGACCAGATGTCCCGCTGGACTCTTTTTTTTTTTTTTTAATGTATAATATATATTATATCTTCCTAGACCTGACGGGTCGACCAGTTGTCTCTGTGCACTTCCTTTTTTTTGACGGACTGGAAGCGGGTCGACCAGTTGTCCGATTAAATATTTGGCCTTAAAATGCTAAGTACCGGGGTCGACCAGTTGGCCTTGTGAACTTGGGTCGACCAGTTGTCTTTTTCCATGTCTTGATTGACTGATGTCATTCTTCAATGTGTTGGTGGTTAGTTTATCTCTTTTGTTCTCTATGCCAACACGCCCCACTCACCAAACACTTTTTTTTAAATTTATTTATTTACTTATTTTTATTTTACTTTTTTATTATTTATTTATTTATACATACATACATACATACATCCTGTCTATCTGTCCAGATGGGGCAGGGGTAGAAGGGGCTAGCTATGAGAGGAAGGTGCTCGGTGGGCATCCAGTTGTAAATAAGGCTGGGAATAAATAGCTGAATATTAATTCATTTGAGTAATATTAAAACTGTTCAAGTAGAAAACAATTGCTTTCTTTTTCTGTTTGCCCAGAGATCTGACTGACTGCAACTTGGAAAGAAGACGGCCCTGCTGGACAGAGACCTCCCTCCTGCTTTGGGTGGGTCGACCAGTTTACATGTTTATTTCCACGTTTTGTCTTTTATGGATTGAATGGATGTCTCTCTCTCTCTCTTTTTTTTTTTTTTGGTTTTTCGAGACAGGGTTTCTCTGTGGCTTTGGAGCCTGTCCTGGAACTAGCACTGTAGACCAGGCTGGTCTCGAACTCACAGAGATCCGCCTACCTCTGCCTCCCGAGTACTGGGATTAAAGGCGTGCGCCACCATCGCCCAGCTCTCATTTTTTTTTCACAATTGCTTGCTTGCTTGCTTGCTTACTTACTTACTTACTTACTATCTGTTCAGCCCATCTCATTTACTTACTTCTTTAAAAAAAATGACCCACCTAGTTATTTACTTACTTACTTACTTACTTACTTGTTCATTCATTCCTTCACTTCCTTATCTTCTTTCATATATCTGTTTATTTATCTGCTGATTTAGCGTGACTCATTTACTTATTGAATGTTTCAATTATTATTTAGTTTTATTCATTTATTCATTCTTTATGTCTATTTTTATGTATGTATTTACTTACTTTCTTAATTTTTTTTTTACTTTTTAAAATTTACTTAATTTTTTTCTTTCTTTGGGAATGTAGATTCTTTCTTCCTTTCTTCCTTTCTTTCCTTCTTTCTGTCTCCTGACTGTCACTGGCTAAGAAAATGGTGGCCTCCATGTCACTGGTCAGCATAGCAGCTCCTAAAATGGAATTTGATGAAGGGATACATAGATAGATAGATAGATAGATAGATAGATAGATAGATAGATAGATAGATAGATAGATAGATGGGATGCGCACACGCTCACACACACACACACACACACACACACACACACACACATATGCACGCACGTGCATGACATGTACAGATGGGGGGCGATTCCAATGTTTTCAGAGGAAGGTGCTCGCTGGTAATAATAAATGTGCTGGTAAATAAGGCTGGAAATAGCTGAATATTAAATCATTAAAACTCTTCAAATAAATAAAAAGCAATTCCATTTCTCTCTCTCTCTCTTTCTCACCATATACCAGCACATCTGAACTGACTGCAACATACAAAAGAAGAAGAAACACGGAAAGAAGACATCCCTGCTGGACAGGATCTGAGATGAGAATAAATTCATCGAATGGCTGCCAACAGCATTTCATTGAGAAGAGATTCCACATTTTATGCTGTACAGTTACTTAGTTAGATAGATAGATAAAGAGAGGCCTGTGAACTGGGGTGGGCTGTGGCTTCTCAGGTCACCTCAGGTCAGGGAGGGGCTGAGGAGTGTCCCATTGGCCTTGACAATAGGCAGGAGTCAGAGGTTAATGTCAGGGCAGGGCCTGAGAGTTCCTCAAAGGGAATGAATGGAGACCCTTGCTTACCTAAGAAATGCCTGACCTTGGAAAAGGACTTGTGGAAAGCGGGCCCTTGAAACTGTGGTTTCACGTCTTACTAGAAAGCTCCCTCTTGGAAGGGAAAGTCATCGTGATATCTTACTCTTTTCCCAAGGATACCCTACCTACCCTTCTGATCATTCTTACTGAATTAAGTCTTCCACTGCAAATAAATAAATAAATAAATAAATAATAAATGAAGTGGGTGAGTGAGTGAGTGAGTGAGTAAGTAAGTAAGTAAGTAAGTAAACAAGCAAATACGTGGATGGACAAATAAATACAAAGTTTGCTGTTGTTGACTGACTTTTGATTTCATAATGAATCTCTCTCTCTCTCTCTCTCTCACACACACACACACACACTAAATATACAATAAAAGGAAGCATAACACCTTTACTCAGGGGGCAGAGTGAACTCTGAAAGTTTTCCAGGCGGGGGGGGGGGAGAGACAGAATATAAGAACAAAATGAGAAACAAGGAAAAATAGTGTTGGCTGGCTGGCCGGCTTTCAGTTCCCTGACAGAAATGAGCACATTGTGGAGGAAACACAAAGTTGTTACACTATGTGGGTGTGATGAGGAGAGATTGTGAGTGAGTGTCCTGTCAGAACAAAGTTAGTCCCATAGTTGATGAAATTCATTATCCCAAAACTTCAGCAGAATATATCCCAAGTTTGCAAATGTGTGATCAGCTTGTGACAGGTTGGGCTGGAGATGCTGAGAACTGGGGAGCCCTCAATGCAAGAGCAGACACTCATTCCCATGAAGAGGGAGAGAGGGAGGGAGGGAGGGAGGGATCATTCATTCCTATACTCAAGTTTAAAGAAAGATGAGTGGCTATCTATGGAGAGACCACTCACAGATATGAAAAATCATTTCCTAAAAATCAAATTTCTCAGTCAGTATGCAACTGCTATGGTGCTTCTCCTAGATAGAGCAAAACACACAAACAAACTGATTCCTTGATCTAGAGCCACAGTGCACATGCTGTGGAAAAGGGGACATGGCCAACTTGAATCACAATATTCATCAGAGCATGGAAAGAGCGTAAAAAGGACACAGAGGAGAGATAATTGTGGTCCTTCCTTCCTCCCTCCCTCCCTCCCTCCCTCCCTCCCTCCCTCCTTCCCTCAGGAAGTGACTGACAGATGAGACTTTGTCCAAGCAGGTTCTGTCTGAAATACCAGACTTGAGTTTCCCCCTCTGTGGGTATTAGCTAATCAGTCCTCCCTTCTTTCTGTAGGAAGGTGGTGCATGTCTCTCAGAACTTACCTGGTTTCCTCTGCACCAGGTGAACCAGGGAAAAGCTTTCTAAGCCTTATTCAGACCCATAGAGGCTGCGCTGTGTGTGACTTCAGAGACCTCAGGGAGTATAGGGGTGGGTGGGTGCTTGATGCTTCAGACTCATGTCATTGAAGGACATAACATAGTCTGGATTCACAGAGATTCACAACACAGAGCCATTGTCACTTACTAACAGCTCAGGACACCCAGAGCTAACAAGAAATTGCAGTCTCAGCCGGGCTTTAATCACAGCACACACACAGATCTCTGTGAATTCAAAGATGGCCTGATTTACAGAGTGAGTTTTAGGACAGCCCAAGATACACAAAGAAACCCTTTCTTGAAAAACAAAGCAAAACAGCAAAAGAAAGAAAGACAAGGAAAAAGAAAAAAATGGCAGTCTCTTTCCACTCTCTCCTCCATTGGCTCTTAAAGAGCTCTCAAGCTGAACTGGAGACCATGGTGTCACTCAAAACTGGGAAGCCAGAAACCTTAGGGGGGTCACAGGAGTCGGACTGACTGCAGCACTTGATGCCTCAACCCTGCTAATGGCTGTGATATAAGGCATGGTAAAATACGGGCTTTGGCAGAGCACTACTCCCCTTTCTCTATTATTATTGCTACACAACGAAAAGGACCGGGGGGGGGGGGTGATGATGTGCAGTCAGTGCTGGTATTGAAATCTCACTGACTCCTTCCGCACTCCTTGTCAATTCCCGACTTTGTCAAATCAACTATCGTGAATCTTTGATGTGGGTTGGCCCTTTAGGAACTCAGAGAAACAAGACAGACAGACCTGTTTCATCCCAGAAACCTCCCAGTTCCTGAGCCCTAGCCCTGGAAGTCTCAAAGCCATCACATCCAGAAATCTCTCTAGTCCCTGCTAGTGGTGAACTCACTTCGTCTTCCCCAGGACCACTAATTATTTCTCCATGTTTTCCTGTGAGATCTGAGGCCAGCTTTCTTCTTCCTCCCTCTGGCCTCTCCACGAACGATCTCCATTCTCTAGACAACATGTCTAGAACCGAGTCTTATAGGCACCGAGAGAGTGTGTCTTGAGGGCAGTTGGCGTTTCTAGGACACGAGTGACATCACAAAATTCCGAGAGCTCTCTGGGATACCGTGGAATTTCCAGAGAAGGGACTGCTGATGTCGTGAGGCACGGCCTTTACCTCCTTGCTGATATTTCTCCCCAAACTGACCGACCGACCGACCGACCGACCAACCGGAACCTGAGGTTTCCTTTCCAGGAGTCTCTCCTCCGACACAGAGGGAGCCATTCAGGATTTCCTCCTTCCAAAACCAGAAATTTCTCTCTGCTTCATTAATATCTTCTCACTACTTCCTGAACCCATGGGGAGTTAGTTAGTTGAACACTCACTTTTTTCATGAATGACCCTTCCTCCCTCTCCTGAACATCTCATATTACTGATTCATACTCAGTAAAACAGTAATATGAGAAATTAGGCCAGGAGGACATGGAAGATGAGGGTTGAGTCTTCTGAAGTGAACAAGCACTTAGGGAAGGCTAAACTTAAGGGAATTTGACTCTGAGTGGCAAGACATGAATAGCTGCTGCCAAGGCACAGATACAGGCACCAACTGGGCCCTCGGCATCCTCCTGCATCATCAGAGCTGTGTGGGAAACTCAGCCCAAAGGAGGGGCCGTGTTCAAAGGGAGAGGGCATTTTCGAGGACAGCACTGTTTTCTTTTTCTTCTTTCTTTCTTTCTTTCTTTCTTTCTTTCTTTCTTTCTTTTTTTCGAGACAGGGTTGTTCTGTAGTTTTTTTTTTTTTTGGAGCCTGTCCTGGAACTAGCTCTTGTAGACCAGGCTGGTCTTGAACTCACATGCTTTCTTTTTTTTTCTATTGGATATTTTTGACTTCTTTATCAAAGATCAGGTGTTCGAAGATGTGTGGATCGATATCCGGGTCTTCTATTCGGTTCCATTGGTCCTCCTGTCTGTTCTTATGCCAGGACCAGGCTGTTTTCAGAACTGTAGCTTACAGAGTGTTCTTGCAGGTGGGGCACAGAAGAGGTTAATTACGGTACCTTAGTTCTTCTGCTTTTCTAGCAGACCGGAGCCCAGCTGACAGGAATCCAGTAGAGATGGTGTCAAGGTTCACACTGACACTAACAGCTGTAACTTGAGCAGGATTTGTGATCCACATGAAATTTGCAATGAATTGCAGCAAATCTGTGACACTCTAACTTGCTCAGGCTCAGTATCTGAACATACAGATGTTTGCAATGATCACTGGCTTCAGGATTTTTTTTTTGTTGTTGTTGTTGTTTTGTTTTTCCACGAGACAGGGTTTCCCTGTAGCTGAAGTTTAACGGCCTGGTGTTTTTGTGACTTACTGCTTCAAAGAACTTCTCCATTTCTTTATCCCTAAGGGAAAAGAAATATAATCACTAAATACATTTAAGTGTCTTTCAACCATTTTAGATCCCTCTGTTGAGAGTTCTCTGTTTAGGTCTGTACTCCATTTTTTAAAATTGGATTATTTGTTCTTTGGATGACCAATTTCTCGACTTCTTTGTGTATTTTGGAGATTAGTGAAGATCTTTTCCCATTCTGTAAGGCCGTCGTTTTGTCTTGTTGGCCATGTTCTTTGCTTTACAGAAGCTTTTCAGTTTCAGGAGGTCTCACTTATTAATTGTTTCTCTCAGTGTCTGTTTTTTTTTCTTTTTTTTTCTTTTTTCTTTCTTTTTTTTTCTTTTTTTTCTTTTTTTCTTTTTTTCTTTTTTTTCTTCTTCTTCTTTTCTTTTTTTTTCTTTTTTTTCTCTCTTTAGTTTTTTTCTTTGTTCTTTTTTTTTGTTTTGTTTTTCTTTTTTTTTTCTTTTTTCTTTTTTTTCTTTTTCTCTCAGTGTCTGTGCTACTGGGGTTCTATTTAGCAAGCGTTCTCCTGTGCCAATGTGTTCAAGTGCATTTGATATTTTTATTTTTATATTCTTTTATTGTGGATGAAGTCAATTATTTGAACTCTCAAATATTTTTATTGTTATTATCTCTCTATTTGTTTGCTTATTTGTGGTTGTTCACCAACTTGACTATCTAGAGGAAGTAAAAGTCGTAACAAGGTTTCCGTAGGTGAACCTGCGGAAGGATCATTAACGTGAGAGAGCAGCGGCGGCGGCTCTGCCCGCCCGCTCGCCTGCCTCGCCCGAGTTCTCGCCGGGAGGCGCGCTCCCCGGGTCGCACGTGTGTTGTGCGCACGGAAGTGTGCGTGCGCACGGGCGCTCGTGGCGGTCGTGAGAGAGAGGTCGAGAGAGGGGGAAGGGGGACGGGCGCCGGCTCGCCCGCCCTCCTCGCCCCGTCCGAGGACCCGTGTCTGGCTCTGCCACTGGCGGCTCACGGCGGACGGCGGCTCTCTTCCCGCTCTCGCTCTCCTCCGTCCACTCCCGCTGCTTGCCTCACCGCACCGCAGCGGCCCGCGGGTGTGTCCCCTCTTTCCCGGGCACGCGCCTTTCCCTCTCCATCCCTCTTCCCGGGGGAGGATGGGCGAGGGTCTGGCGGCGCCCCGGGCCCCCTCTCGCCGCCGACCTCCGCTCGCGCGCCGTGGCGCCGCGGCGCGCCTGTCGGGGAGGCGGCGGAGGTTGGGCGCACTTATTTTTCCCCCCTCTCCACCTCCTTCTCCAAAGGACCGGGGTAGACCAGTAGTCCCTCCCACCGGGCGGGAGGCCATTTTTTTCCCCCGGGGATGCGGCGGGTCGACCAGATGTCCCGCTGGACTCTTTTTTTTTTTTTTTTTAATGTATAATATATATTATATCTTCCTAGACCTGACGGGTCGACCAGTTGTCTCTGTGCACTTCCTTTTTTTTGACAGACTGGAAGCGGGTCGACCAGTTGTCCGATTAAATATTTGGCCTTAAAATCCTAAGTACCGGGGTCGACCAGTTGGCCTTGTGAACTTGGGTCGACCAGTTGTCTTTTTCCATGTCTTGATTGACTGATGTCATTCTTCAATGTGTTGGTGGTTAGTTTATCTCTTTTGTTCTCTATGCCAACACGCCCCACTCACCAAACACTTTTTTTTAAATTTATTTATTTACTTATTTTTATTTTACTTTTTTATTATTTATTTATTTATACATACATACATACATCCTGTCTATCTGTCCAGATGGGGCAGGGGTAGAAGGGGCTAGCTATGAGAGGAAGGTGCTCGGTGGGCATCCAGTTGTAAATAAGGCTGGGAATAAATAGCTGAATATTAATTCATTTGAGTAATATTAAAACTGTTCAAGTAGAAAACAATTGCTTTCTTTCTCTGTTTGCCCAGAGATCTGACTGACTGCAACTTGGAAAGAAGACGGCCCTGCTGGACAGAGACCTCCCTCCTGCTTTGGGTGGGTCGACCAGTTTACATGTTTATTTCCACGTTTTGTCTTTTATGGATTGAATGGATGTGTCTCTCTCTCTCTCTTTTTTTTTTTTTTTTGGTTTTTCGAGACAGGGTTTCTCTGTGGCTTTGGAGCCTGTCCTGGAACTAGCACTGTAGACCAGGCTGGTCTCGAACTCACAGAGATCCGCCTACCTCTGCCTCCCGAGTACTGGGATTAAAGGCGTGCGCCACCATCGCCCGGCTCTCATTTTTTTTTCACGATTGCTTGCTTGCTTGCTTGCTTACTTACTTACTTACTTACTATCTGTTCAGCCCATCTCATTTACTTACTTCTTTAAAAAAAATGACCCACCTAGTTATTTACTTACTTACTTACTTACTTACTTGTTCATTCATTCCTTCACTTCCTTATCTTCTTTCATATATCTGTTTATTTATCTGCTGATTTAGCGTGACTCATTTACTTATTGAATGTTTCAATTATTATTTAGTTTTATTCATTTATTCATTCTTTATGTCTATTTTTATGTATGTATTTACTTACTTTCTTAATTTTTTTTTTACTTTTTAAAATTTACTTAATTTTTTTCTTTCTTTGGGAATGTAGATTCTTTCTTCCTTTCTTCCTTTCTTTCCTTCTTTCTGTCTCCTGACTGTCACTGGCTAAGAAAATGGTGGCCTCCATGTCACTGGTCAGCATAGCAGCTCCTAAAATGGAATTTGATGAAGGGATACATAGATAGATAGATAGATAGATAGATAGATAGATAGATAGATAGATAGATAGATAGATAGATGGGATGCGCACACGCTCACACACACACACACACACACACACACACACACACACATATGCACGCACGTGCATGACATGTACAGATGGGGGGCGATTCCAATGTTTTCAGAGGAAGGTGCTCGCTGGTAATAATAAATGTGCTGGTAAATAAGGCTGGAAATAGCTGAATATTAAATCATTAAAACTCTTCAAATAAATAAAAAGCAATTCCATTTCTCTCTCTCTCTCTTTCTCACCATATACCAGCACATCTGAACTGACTGCAACATACAAAAGAAGAAGAAACACGGAAAGAAGACATCCCTGCTGGACAGGATCTGAGATGAGAATAAATTCATCGAATGGCTGCCAACAGCATTTCATTGAGAAGAGATTCCACATTTTATGCTGTACAGTTACTTAGTTAGATAGATAGATAAAGAGAGGCCTGTGAACTGGGGTGGGCTGTGGCTTCTCAGGTCACCTCAGGTCAGGGAGGGGCTGAGGAGTGTCCCATTGGCCTTGACAATAGGCAGGAGTCAGAGGTTAATGTCAGGGCAGGGCCTGAGAGTTCCTCAAAGGGAATGAATGGAGACCCTTGCTTACCTAAGAAATGCCTGACCTTGGAAAAGGACTTGTGGAAAGCGGGCCCTTGAAACTGTGGTTTCACGTCTTACTAGAAAGCTCCCTCTTGGAAGGGAAAGTCATCATGATATCTTACTCTTTTCCCAAGGATACCCTACCTACCCTTCTGATCATTCTTACTGAATTAAGTCTTCCACTGCAAATAAATAAATAAATAAATAATAAATGAAGTGGGTGAGTGAGTGAGTGAGTGAGTAAGTAAGTAAGTAAGTAAGTAAACAAGCAAATACGTGGATGGACAAATAAATACAAAGTTTGCTGTTGTTGACTGACTTTTGATTTCATAATGAATCTCTCTCTCTCTCTCTCTCTCTCTCACACACACACACACACACTAAATATACAATAAAAGGAAGCATAACACCTTTACTCAGGGGGCAGAGTGAACTCTGAAAGTTTTCCAGGCGGGGGGGGGGGAGAGACAGAATATAAGAACAAAATGAGAAACAAGGAAAAATAGTGTTGGCTGGCTGGCCGGCTTTCAGTTCCCTGACAGAAATGAGCACATTGTGGAGGAAACACAAAGTTGTTACACTATGTGGGTGTGATGAGGAGAGATTGTGAGTGAGTGTCCTGTCAGAACAAAGTTAGTCCCATAGTTGATGAAATTCATTATCCCAAAACTTCAGCAGAATATATCCCAAGTTTGCAAATGTGTGATCAGCTTGTGACAGGTTGGGCTGGAGATGCTGAGAACTGGGGAGCCCTCAATGCAAGAGCAGACACTCATTCCCATGAAGAGGGAGAGAGGGAGGGAGGGAGGGAGGGATCATTCATTCCTATACTCAAGTTTAAAGAAAGATGAGTGGCTATCTATGGAGAGACCACTCACAGATATGAAAAATCATTTCCTAAAAATCAAATTTCTCAGTCAGTATGCAACTGCTATGGTGCTTCTCCTAGATAGAGCAAAACACACAAACAAACTGATTCCTTGATCTAGAGCCACAGTGCACATGCTGTGGAAAAGGGGACATGGCCAACTTGAATCACAATATTCATCAGAGCATGGAAAGAGCGTAAAAAGGACACAGAGGAGAGATAATTGTGGTCCTTCCTCCCTCCCTCCCTCCTTCCCTCCCTCCCTCCCTCCTTCCCTCAGGAAGTGACTGACAGATGAGACTTTTTCCAAGCAGGTTCTGTCTGAAATACCAGACTTGAGTTTCCCCCTCTGTGGGTATTAGCTAATCAGTCCTCCCTTCTTTCTGTAGGAAGGTGGTGCATGTCTCTCAGAACTTACCTGGTTTCCTCTGCACCAGGTGAACCAGGGAAAAGCTTTCTAAGCCTTATTCAGACCCATAGAGGCTGCGCTGTGTGTGACTTCAGAGACCTCAGGGAGTATAGGGGTGGGTGGGTGCTTGATGCTTCAGACTCATGTCATTGAAGGACATAACATAGTCTGGATTCACAGAGATTCACAACACAGAGCCATTGTCACTTACTAACAGCTCAGGACACCCAGAGCTAACAAGAAATTGCAGTCTCAGCCGGGCTTTAATCACAGCACACACACAGATCTCTGTGAATTCAAAGATGGCCTGATTTACAGAGTGAGTTTTAGGACAGCCCAAGATACAAAAAGAAACCCTTTCTTGAAAAACAAAGCAAAACAGCAAAAGAAAGAAAGACAAGGAAAAAGAAAAAAATGGCAGTCTCTTTCCACTCTCTCCTCCATTGGCTCTTAAAGAGCTCTCAAGCTGAACTGGAGACCATGGTGTCACTCAAAACTGGGAAGCCAGAAACCTTAGGGGGGTCACAGGAGTCGGACTGACTGCAGCACTTGATGCCTCAACCCTGCTAATGGCTGTGATATAAGGCATGGTAAAATACGGGCTTTGGCAGAGCACTACTCCCCTTTCTCTATTATTATTGCTACACAACGAAAAGGACCGGGGGGGGGGGGGGTGATGATGTGCAGTCAGTGCTGGTATTGAAATCTCACTGACTCCTTCCGCACTCCTTGTCAATTCCCGACTTTGTCAAATCAACTATCGTGAATCTTTGATGTGGGTTGGCCCTTTAGGAACTCAGAGAAACAAGACAGACAGACCTGTTTCATCCCAGAAACCTCCCAGTTCCTGAGCCCTAGCCCTGGAAGTCTCAAAGCCATCACATCCAGAAATCTCTCTAGTCCCTGCTAGTGGTGAACTCACTTCGTCTTCCCCAGGACCACTAATTATTTCTCCATGTTTTCCTGTGAGATCTGAGGCCAGCTTTCTTCTTCCTCCCTCTGGCCTCTCCACGAACGATCTCCATTCTCTAGACAACATGTCTAGAACCGAGTCTTATAGGCACCGAGAGAGTGTGTCTTGAGGGCAGTTGGCGTTTCTAGGACACGAGTGACATCACAAAATTCCGAGAGCTCTCTGGGATACCGTGGAATTTCCAGAGAAGGGACTGCTGATGTCGTGAGGCACGGCCTTTACCTCCTTGCTGATATTTCTCCCCGAACTGACCGACCGACCGACCGACCGACCAACCGGAACCTGAGGTTTCCTTTCCAGGAGTCTCTCCTCCGACACAGAGGGAGCCATTCAGGATTTCCTCCTTCCAAAACCAGAAATTTCTCTCTGCTTCATTAATATCTTCTCACTACTTCCTGAACCCATGGGGAGTTAGTTAGTTGAACACTCACTTTTTTCATGAATGACCCTTCCTCCCTCTCCTGAACATCTCATATTACTGATTCATACTCAGTAAAACAGTAATATGAGAAATTAGGCCAGGAGGACATGGAAGATGAGGGTTGAGTCTTCTGAAGTGAACAAGCACTTAGGGAAGGCTAAACTTAAGGGAATTTGACTCTGAGTGGCAAGACATGAATAGCTGCTGCCAAGGCACAGATACAGGCACCAACTGGGCCCTCGGCATCCTCCTGCATCATCAGAGCTGTGTGGGAAACTCAGCCCAAAGGAGGGGCCGTGTTCAAAGGGAGAGGGCATTTTCGAGGACAGCACTGTTTTCTTTTTCTTCTTTCTTTCTTTCTTTCTTTCTTTCTTTCTTTCTTTCTTTTTTTTTTTCGAGACAGGGTTGTTCTGTAGTTTTTTTTTTTTTGGAGCCTGTCCTGGAACTAGCTCTTGTAGACCAGGCTGGTCTTGAACTCACATGCTTTCTTTTTTTTTCTATTGGATATTTTTGACTTCTTTATCAAAGATCAGGTGTTCGAAGATGTGTGGATCGATATCCGGGTCTTCTATTCGGTTCCATTGGTCCTCCTGTCTGTTCTTATGCCAGGACCAGGCTGTTTTCAGAACTGTAGCTTACAGAGTGTTCTTGCAGGTGGGGCACAGAAGAGGTTAATTATGGTACCTTAGTTCTTCTGCTTTTCTAGCAGACCGGAGCCCAGCTGACAGGAATCCAGTAGAGATGGTGTCAAGGTTCACACTGACACTAACAGCTGTAACTTGAGCAGGATTTGTGATCCACATGAAATTTGCAATGAATTGCAGCAAATCTGTGACACTCTAACTTGCTCAGGCTCAGTATCTGAACATACAGATGTTTGCAATGATCACTGGCTTCAGGATTTTTTTGTTGTTGTTGTTGTTGTTGTTGTTTTGTTTTTCCACGAGACAGGGTTTCCCTGTAGCTGAAGTTTAACGGCCTGGTGTTTTTGTGACTTACTGCTTCAAAGAACTTCTCCATTTCTTTATCCCTAAGGGAAAAGAAATATAATCACTAAATACATTTAAGTGTCTTTCAACCATTTTAGATCCCTCTGTTGAGAGTTCTCTGTTTAGGTCTGTACTCCATTTTTTAAAATTGGATTATTTGTTCTTTGGATGACCAATTTCTCGACTTCTTTGTGTATTTTGGAGATTAGTGAAGATCTTTTCCCATTCTGTAAGGCCGTCGTTTTGTCTTGTTGGCCATGTTCTTTGCTTTACAGAAGCTTTTCAGTTTCAGGAGGTCTCACTTATTAATTGTTTCACTCAGTGTCTGTTTTTTTTTCTTTTTTTTTCTTTTTTCTTTCTTTTTTTTTCTTTTTTTTCTTTTTTTCTTTTTTTCTTCTTCTTCTTTTCTTTTTTTTCTTTTTTTTTCTCTCTTTAGTTTTTTTCTTTGTTCTTTTTTTTTGTTTTGTTTTTCTTTTTTTTTTCTTTTTTCTTTTTTTTCTTTTTCTCTCAGTGTCTGTGCTACTGGGGTTCTATTTAGCAAGCGTTCTCCTGTGCCAATGTGTTCAAGTGCATTTGATATTTTTATTTTTATATTCTTTTATTGTGGATGAAGTCAATTATTTGAACTCTCAAATATTTTTATTGTTATTATCTCTCTATTTGTTTGCTTATTTGTGGTTGTTCACCAACTTGACTATCTAGAGGAAGTAAAAGTCGTAACAAGGTTTCCGTAGGTGAACCTGCGGAAGGATCATTAACGTGAGAGAGCAGCGGCGGCGGCTCTGCCCGCCCGCTCGCCTGCCTCGCCCGAGTTCTCGCCGGGAGGCGCGCTCCCCGGGTCGCACGTGTGTTGTGCGCACGGAAGTGTGCGTGCGCACGGGCGCTCGTGGCGGTCGTGAGAGAGAGGTCGAGAGAGGGGGAAGGGGGACGGGCGCCGGCTCGCCCGCCCTCCTCGCCCCGTCCGAGGACCCGTGTCTGGCTCTGCCACTGGCGGCTCACGGCGGACGGCGGCTCTCTTCCCGCTCTCGCTCTCCTCCGTCCACTCCCGCTGCTTGCCTCACCGCACCGCAGCGGCCCGCGGGTGTGTCCCCTCTTTCCCAGGCGCGCGCCTTTCCCTCTCCATCCCTCTTCGCGGGGGAGGATGGGCGAGGGTCTGGCGGCGCCCCGGGCCCCCTCTCGCCGCCGACCTCCGCTCGCGCGCCGTGGCGCCGCGGCGCGCCTGTCGGGGAGGCGGCGGAGGTTGGGCGCACTTTTTTTTCCCCCCTCTCCACCTCCTTCTCCAAAGGACCGGGGTAGACCAGTAGTCCCTCCCACCGGGCGGGAGGCCATTTTTTTCCCCCGGGGATGCGGCGGGTCGACCAGATGTCCCGCTGGACTCTTTTTTTTTTTTTTAATGTATAATATATATTATATCTTCCTAGACCTGACGGGTCGACCAGTTGTCTCTGTGCACTTCCTTTTTTTTGACGGACTGGAAGCGGGTCGACCAGTTGTCCGATTAAATATTTGGCCTTAAAATGCTAAGTACCGGGGTCGACCAGTTGGCCTTGTGAACTTGGGTCGACCAGTTGTCTTTTTCCATGTCTTGATTGACTGATGTCATTCTTCAATGTGTTGGTGGTTAGTTTATCTCTTTTGTTCTCTATGCCAACACGCCCCACTCACCAAACACTTTTTTTTAAATTTATTTATTTACTTATTTTTATTTTACTTTTTTATTATTTATTTATTTATACATACATACATACATACATCCTGTCTATCTGTCCAGATGGGGCAGGGGTAGAAGGGGCTAGCTATGAGAGGAAGGTGCTCGGTGGGCATCCAGTTGTAAATAAGGCTGGGAATAAATAGCTGAATATTAATTCATTTGAGTAATATTAAAACTGTTCAAGTAGAAAACAATTGCTTTCTTTTTCTGTTTGCCCAGAGATCTGACTGACTGCAACTTGGAAAGAAGACGGCCCTGCTGGACAGAGACCTCCCTCCTGCTTTGGGTGGGTCGACCAGTTTACATGTTTATTTCCACGTTTTGTCTTTTATGGATTGAATGGATGTGTCTCTCTCTCTCTTTTTTTTTTTTTTTTGGTTTTTCGAGACAGGGTTTCTCTGTGGCTTTGGAGCCTGTCCTGGAACTAGCACTGTAGACCAGGCTGGTCTCGAACTCACAGAGATCCGCCTACCTCTGCCTCCCGAGTACTGGGATTAAAGGCGTGCGCCACCATCGCCCGGCTCTCATTTTTTTTTCACGATTGCTTGCTTGCTTGCTTGCTTACTTACTTACTTACTTACTATCTGTTCAGCCCATCTCATTTACTTACTTCTTTAAAAAAAATGACCCACCTAGTTATTTACTTACTTACTTACTTACTTACTTGTTCATTCATTCCTTCACTTCCTTATCTTCTTTCATATATCTGTTTATTTATCTGCTGATTTAGCGTGACTCATTTACTTATTGAATGTTTCAATTATTATTTAGTTTTATTCATTTATTCATTCTTTATGTCTATTTTTATGTATGTATTTACTTACTTTCTTAATTTTTTTTTTACTTTTTAAAATTTACTTAATTTTTTTCTTTCTTTGGGAATGTAGATTCTTTCTTCCTTTCTTCCTTTCTTTCCTTCTTTCTGTCTCCTGACTGTCACTGGCTAAGAAAATGGTGGCCTCCATGTCACTGGTCAGCATAGCAGCTCCTAAAATGGAATTTGATGAAGGGATACATAGATAGATAGATAGATAGATAGATAGATAGATAGATAGATAGATAGATAGATAGATAGATGGGATGCGCACACGCTCACACACACACACACACACACACACACACACATATGCACGCACGTGCATGACATGTACAGATGGGGGGCGATTCCAATGTTTTCAGAGGAAGGTGCTCGCTGGTAATAATAAATGTGCTGGTAAATAAGGCTGGAAATAGCTGAATATTAAATCATTAAAACTCTTCAAATAAATAAAAAGCAATTCCATTTCTCTCTCTCTCTCTTTCTCACCATATACCAGCACATCTGAACTGACTGCAACATACAAAAGAAGAAGAAACACGGAAAGAAGACATCCCTGCTGGACAGGATCTGAGATGAGAATAAATTCATCGAATGGCTGCCAACAGCATTTCATTGAGAAGAGATTCCACATTTTATGCTGTACAGTTACTTAGTTAGATAGATAGATAAAGAGAGGCCTGTGAACTGGGGTGGGCTGTGGCTTCTCAGGTCACCTCAGGTCAGGGAGGGGCTGAGGAGTGTCCCATTGGCCTTGACAATAGGCAGGAGTCAGAGGTTAATGTCAGGGCAGGGCCTGAGAGTTCCTCAAAGGGAATGAATGGAGACCCTTGCTTACCTAAGAAATGCCTGACCTTGGAAAAGGACTTGTGGAAAGCGGGCCCTTGAAACTGTGGTTTCACGTCTTACTAGAAAGCTCCCTCTTGGAAGGGAAAGTCATCGTGATATCTTACTCTTTTCCCAAGGATACCCTACCTACCCTTCTGATCATTCTTACTGAATTAAGTCTTCCACTGCAAATAAATAAATAAATAAATAATAAATGAAGTGGGTGAGTGAGTGAGTGAGTGAGTAAGTAAGTAAGTAAGTAAGTAAACAAGCAAATACGTGGATGGACAAATAAATACAAAGTTTGCTGTTGTTGACTGACTTTTGATTTCATAATGAATCTCTCTCTCTCTCTCTCTCTCTCTCTCTCTCACACACACACACACACACACTAAATATACAATAAAAGGAAGCATAACACCTTTACTCAGGGGGCAGAGTGAACTCTGAAAGTTTTCCAGGCGGGGGGGGGGAGAGACAGAATATAAGAACAAAATGAGAAACAAGGAAAAATAGTGTTGGCTGGCTGGCCGGCTTTCAGTTCCCTGACAGAAATGAGCACATTGTGGAGGAAACACAAAGTTGTTACACTATGTGGGTGTGATGAGGAGAGATTGTGAGTGAGTGTCCTGTCAGAACAAAGTTAGTCCCATAGTTGATGAAATTCATTATCCCAAAACTTCAGCAGAATATATCCCAAGTTTGCAAATGTGTGATCAGCTTGTGACAGGTTGGGCTGGAGATGCTGAGAACTGGGGAGCCCTCAATGCAAGAGCAGACACTCATTCCCATGAAGAGGGAGAGAGGGAGGGAGGGAGGGAGGGATCATTCATTCCTATACTCAAGTTTAAAGAAAGATGAGTGGCTATCTATGGAGAGACCACTCACAGATATGAAAAATCATTTCCTAAAAATCAAATTTCTCAGTCAGTATGCAACTGCTATGGTGCTTCTCCTAGATAGAGCAAAACACACAAACAAACTGATTCCTTGATCTAGAGCCACAGTGCACATGCTGTGGAAAAGGGGACATGGCCAACTTGAATCACAATATTCATCAGAGCATGGAAAGAGCGTAAAAAGGACACAGAGGAGAGATAATTGTGGTCCTTCCTTCCTCCCTCCCTCCCTCCCTCCCTCCCTCCTTCCCTCAGGAAGTGACTGACAGATGAGACTTTGTCCAAGCAGGTTCTGTCTGAAATACCAGACTTGAGTTTCCCCCTCTGTGGGTATTAGCTAATCAGTCCTCCCTTCTTTCTGTAGGAAGGTGGTGCATGTCTCTCAGAACTTACCTGGTTTCCTCTGCACCAGGTGAACCAGGGAAAAGCTTTCTAAGCCTTATTCAGACCCATAGAGGCTGCGCTGTGTGTGACTTCAGAGACCTCAGGGAGTATAGGGGTGGGTGGGTGCTTGATGCTTCAGACTCATGTCATTGAAGGACATAACATAGTCTGGATTCACAGAGATTCACAACACAGAGCCATTGTCACTTACTAACAGCTCAGGACACCCAGAGCTAACAAGAAATTGCAGTCTCAGCCGGGCTTTAATCACAGCACACACACAGATCTCTGTGAATTCAAAGATGGCCTGATTTACAGAGTGAGTTTTAGGACAGCCCAAGATACAAAAAGAAACCCTTTCTTGAAAAACAAAGCAAAACAGCAAAAGAAAGAAAGACAAGGAAAAAGAAAAAAATGGCAGTCTCTTTCCACTCTCTCCTCCATTGGCTCTTAAAGAGCTCTCAAGCTGAACTGGAGACCATGGTGTCACTCAAAACTGGGAAGCCAGAAACCTTAGGGGGGTCACAGGAGTCGGACTGACTGCAGCACTTGATGCCTCAACCCTGCTAATGGCTGTGATATAAGGCATGGTAAAATACGGGCTTTGGCAGAGCACTACTCCCCTTTCTCTATTATTATTGCTACACAACGAAAAGGACCGGGGGGGGGGGTGATGATGTGCAGTCAGTGCTGGTATTGAAATCTCACTGACTCCTTCCGCACTCCTTGTCAATTCCCGACTTTGTCAAATCAACTATCGTGAATCTTTGATGTGGGTTGGCCCTTTAGGAACTCAGAGAAACAAGACAGACAGACCTGTTTCATCCCAGAAACCTCCCAGTTCCTGAGCCCTAGCCCTGGAAGTCTCAAAGCCATCACATCCAGAAATCTCTCTAGTCCCTGCTAGTGGTGAACTCACTTCGTCTTCCCCAGGACCACTAATTATTTCTCCATGTTTTCCTGTGAGATCTGAGGCCAGCTTTCTTCTTCCTCCCTCTGGCCTCTCCACGAACGATCTCCATTCTCTAGACAACATGTCTAGAACCGAGTCTTATAGGCACCGAGAGAGTGTGTCTTGAGGGCAGTTGGCGTTTCTAGGACACGAGTGACATCACAAAATTCCGAGAGCTCTCTGGGATACCGTGGAATTTCCAGAGAAGGGACTGCTGATGTCGTGAGGCACGGCCTTTACCTCCTTGCTGATATTTCTCCCCGAACTGACCGACCGACCGACCGACCGACCAACCGGAACCTGAGGTTTCCTTTCCAGGAGTCTCTCCTCCGACACAGAGGGAGCCATTCAGGATTTCCTCCTTCCAAAACCAGAAATTTCTCTCTGCTTCATTAATATCTTCTCACTACTTCCTGAACCCATGGGGAGTTAGTTAGTTGAACACTCACTTTTTTCATGAATGACCCTTCCTCCCTCTCCTGAACATCTCATATTACTGATTCATACTCAGTAAAACAGTAATATGAGAAATTAGGCCAGGAGGACATGGAAGATGAGGGTTGAGTCTTCTGAAGTGAACAAGCACTTAGGGAAGGCTAAACTTAAGGGAATTTGACTCTGAGTGGCAAGACATGAATAGCTGCTGCCAAGGCACAGATACAGGCACCAACTGGGCCCTCGGCATCCTCCTGCATCATCAGAGCTGCGTGGGAAACTCAGCCCAAAGGAGGGGCCGTGTTCAAAGGGAGAGGGCATTTTCGAGGACAGCACTGTTTTCTTTTTCTTCTTTCTTTCTTTCTTTCTTTCTTTCTTTCTTTTTTTTTTCGAGACAGGGTTGTTCTGTAGTTTTTTTTTTTTGGAGCCTGTCCTGGAACTAGCTCTTGTAGACCAGGCTGGTCTTGAACTCACATGCTTTCTTTTTTTTTCTATTGGATATTTTTGACTTCTTTATCAAAGATCAGGTGTTCGAAGATGTGTGGATCGATATCCGGGTCTTCTATTCGGTTCCATTGGTCCTCCTGTCTGTTCTTATGCCAGGACCAGGCTGTTTTCAGAACTGTAGCTTACAGAGTGTTCTTGCAGGTGGGGCACAGAAGAGGTTAATTACGGTACCTTAGTTCTTCTGCTTTTCTAGCAGACCGGAGCCCAGCTGACAGGAATCCAGTAGAGATGGTGTCAAGGTTCACACTGACACTAACAGCTGTAACTTGAGCAGGATTTGTGATCCACATGAAATTTGCAATGAATTGCAGCAAATCTGTGACACTCTAACTTGCTCAGGCTCAGTATCTGAACATACAGATGTTTGCAATGATCACTGGCTTCAGGATTTTTTTTTTGTTGTTGTTGTTGTTTTGTTTTTCCACGAGACAGGGTTTCCCTGTAGCTGAAGTTTAACGGCCTGGTGTTTTTGTGACTTACTGCTTCAAAGAACTTCTCCATTTCTTTAAACCTAAGGGAAAAGAAATATAATCACTAAATACATTTAAGTGTCTTTCAACCATTTTAGATCCCTCTGTTGAGAGTTCTCTGTTTAGGTCTGTACTCCATTTTTTAAAATTGGATTATTTGTTCTTTGGATGACCAATTTCTCGACTTCTTTGTGTATTTTGGAGATTAGTGAAGATCTTTTCCCATTCTGTAAGGCCGTCGTTTTGTCTTGTTGGCCATGTTCTTTGCTTTACAGAAGCTTTTCAGTTTCAGGAGGTCTCACTTATTAATTGTTTCACTCAGTGTCTGTTTTTTTTTCTTTTTTTTCTTTTTTCTTTATTTTTTTTTCTTTTTTTTCTTTTTTTCTTTTTTTCTTTTTTTTCTTCTTCTTCTTTTCTTTTTTTTTCTTTTTTTTCTCTCTTTAGTTTTTTTCTTTGTTCTTTTTTTTTGTTTTGTTTTTCTTTTTTTTTTTCTTTTTTCTTTTTTTTCTTTTTCTCTCAGTGTCTGTGCTACTGGGGTTCTATTTAGCAAGCGTTCTCCTGTGCCAATGTGTTCAAGTGCATTTGATATTTTTATTTTTATATTCTTTTATTGTGGATGAAGTCAATTATTTGAACTCTCAAATATTTTTATTGTTATTATCTCTCTATTTGTTTGCTTATTTGTGGTTGTTCACCAACTTGACTATCTAGAGGAAGTAAAAGTCGTAACAAGGTTTCCGTAGGTGAACCTGCGGAAGGATCATTAACGTGAGAGAGCAGCGGCGGCAGCTCTGCCCGCCCGCTCGCCTGCCTCGCCCGAGTTCTCGCCGGGAGGCGCGCTCCCCGGGTCGCACGTGTGTTGTGCGCACGGAAGTGTGCGTGCGCACGGGCGCTCGTGGCGGTCGTGAGAGAGAGGTCGAGAGAGGGGGAAGGGGGACGGGCGCCGGCTCGCCCGCCCTCCTCGCCCCGTCCGAGGACCCGTGTCTGGCTCTGCCACTGGCGGCTCACGGCGGACGGCGGCTCTCTTCCCGCTCTCGCTCTCCTCCGTCCACTCCCGCTGCTTGCCTCACCGCACCGCAGCGGCCCGCGGGTGTGTCCCCTCTTTCCCGGGCGCGCGCCTTTCCCTCTCCATCCCTCTTCGCGGGGGAGGATGGGCGAGGGTCTGGCGGCGCCCCGGGCCCCCTCTCGCCGCCGACCTCCGCTCGCGCGCCGTGGCGCCGCGGCGCGCCTGTCGGGGAGGCGGCGGAGGTTGGGCGCACTTTTTTTTCCCCCCTCTCCACCTCCTTCTCCAAAGGACCGGGGTAGACCAGTAGTCCCTCCCACCGGGCGGGAGGCCATTTTTTTCCCCCGGGGATGCGGCGGGTCGACCAGATGTCCCGCTGGACTCTTTTTTTTTTTTTTTAATGTATAATATATATTATATCTTCCTAGACCTGACGGGTCGACCAGTTGTCTCTGTGCACTTCCTTTTTTTTGACGGACTGGAAGCGGGTCGACCAGTTGTCCGATTAAATATTTGGCCTTAAAATGCTAAGTACCGGGGTCGACCAGTTGGCCTTGTGAACTTGGGTCGACCAGTTGTCTTTTTCCATGTCTTGATTGACTGATGTCATTCTTCAATGTGTTGGTGGTTAGTTTATCTCTTTTGTTCTCTATGCCAACACGCCCCACTCACCAAACACTTTTTTTTAAATTTATTTATTTACTTATTTTTATTTTACTTTTTTATTATTTATTTATTTATACATACATACATACATACATACATCCTGTCTATCTGTCCAGATGGGGCAGGGGTAGAAGGGGCTAGCTATGAGAGGAAGGTGCTCGGTGGGCATCCAGTTGTAAATAAGGCTGGGAATAAATAGCTGAATATTAATTCATTTGAGTAATATTAAAACTGTTCAAGTAGAAAACAATTGCTTTCTTTTTCTGTTTGCCCAGAGATCTGACTGACTGCAACTTGGAAAGAAGACGGCCCTGCTGGACAGAGACCTCCCTCCTGCTTTGGGTGGGTCGACCAGTTTACATGTTTATTTCCACGTTTTGTCTTTTATGGATTGAATGGATGTGTCTCTCTCTCTCTTTTTTTTTTTTTTTTTGGTTTTTCGAGACAGGGTTTCTCTGTGGCTTTGGAGCCTGTCCTGGAACTAGCACTGTAGACCAGGCTGGTCTCGAACTCACAGAGATCCGCCTACCTCTGCCTCCCGAGTACTGGGATTAAAGGCGTGCGCCACCATCGCCCGGCTCTCATTTTTTTTTCACGATTGCTTGCTTGCTTGCTTGCTTACTTACTTACTTACTTACTATCTGTTCAGCCCATCTCATTTACTTACTTCTTTAAAAAAAATGACCCACCTAGTTATTTACTTACTTACTTACTTACTTACTTGTTCATTCATTCCTTCACTTCCTTATCTTCTTTCATATATCTGTTTATTTATCTGCTGATTTAGCGTGACTCATTTACTTATTGAATGTTTCAATTATTATTTAGTTTTATTCATTTATTCATTCTTTATGTCTATTTTTATGTATGTATTTACTTACTTTCTTAATTTTTTTTTACTTTTTAAAATTTACTTAATTTTTTTCTTTCTTTGGGAATGTAGATTCTTTCTTCCTTTCTTCCTTTCTTTCCTTCTTTCTGTCTCCTGACTGTCACTGGCTAAGAAAATGGTGGCCTCCATGTCACTGGTCAGCATAGCAGCTCCTAAAATGGAATTTGATGAAGGGATACATAGATAGATAGATAGATAGATAGATAGATAGATAGATAGATAGATAGATAGATGGGATGCGCACACGCTCACACACACACACACACACACACACACACATATGCACGCACGTGCATGACATGTACAGATGGGGGGCGATTCCAATGTTTTCAGAGGAAGGTGCTCGCTGGTAATAATAAATGTGCTGGTAAATAAGGCTGGAAATAGCTGAATATTAAATCATTAAAACTCTTCAAATAAATAAAAAGCAATTCCATTTCTCTCTCTCTCTCTTTCTCACCATATACCAGCACATCTGAACTGACTGCAACATACAAAAGAAGAAGAAACACGGAAAGAAGACATCCCTACTGGACAGGATCTGAGATGAGAATAAATTCATCGAATGGCTGCCAACAGCATTTCATTGAGAAGAGATTCCACATTTTATGCTGTACAGTTACTTAGTTAGATAGATAGATAAAGAGAGGCCTGTGAACTGGGGTGGGCTGTGGCTTCTCAGGTCACCTCAGGTCAGGGAGGGGCTGAGGAGTGTCCCATTGGCCTTGACAATAGGCAGGAGTCAGAGGTTAATGTCAGGGCAGGGCCTGAGAGTTCCTCAAAGGGAATGAATGGAGACCCTTGCTTACCTAAGAAATGCCTGACCTTGGAAAAGGACTTGTGGAAAGCGGGCCCTTGAAACTGTGGTTTCACGTCTTACTAGAAAGCTCCCTCTTGGAAGGGAAAGTCATCGTGATATCTTACTCTTTTCCCAAGGATACCCTACCTACCCTTCTGATCATTCTTACTGAATTAAGTCTTCCACTGCAAATAAATAAATAAATAAATAATAAATGAAGTGGGTGAGTGAGTGAGTGAGTGAGTAAGTAAGTAAGTAAGTAAGTAAACAAGCAAATACGTGGATGGACAAATAAATACAAAGTTTGCTGTTGTTGACTGACTTTTGATTTCATAATGAATCTCTCTCTCTCTCTCTCTCTCTCTCTCTCTCTCTCTCTCACACACACACACACACTAAATATACAATAAAAGGAAGCATAACACCTTTACTCAGGGGGCAGAGTGAACTCTGAAAGTTTTCCAGGCGGGGGGGGGGGAGAGACAGAATATAAGAACAAAATGAGAAACAAGGAAAAATAGTGTTGGCTGGCTGGCCGGCTTTCAGTTCCCTGACAGAAATGAGCACATTGTGGAGGAAACACAAAGTTGTTACACTATGTGGGTGTGATGAGGAGAGATTGTGAGTGAGTGTCCTGTCAGAACAAAGTTAGTCCCATAGTTGATGAAATTCATTATCCCAAAACTTCAGCAGAATATATCCCAAGTTTGCAAATGTGTGATCAGCTTGTGACAGGTTGGGCTGGAGATGCTGAGAACTGGGGAGCCCTCAATGCAAGAGCAGACACTCATTCCCATGAAGAGGGAGAGAGGGAGGGAGGGAGGGAGGGATCATTCATTCCTATACTCAAGTTTAAAGAAAGATGAGTGGCTATCTATGGAGAGACCACTCACAGATATGAAAAATCATTTCCTAAAAATCAAATTTCTCAGTCAGTATGCAACTGCTATGGTGCTTCTCCTAGATAGAGCAAAACACACAAACAAACTGATTCCTTGATCTAGAGCCACAGTGCACATGCTGTGGAAAAGGGGACATGGCCAACTTGAATCACAATATTCATCAGAGCATGGAAAGAGCGTAAAAAGGACACAGAGGAGAGATAATTGTGGTCCTTCCTTCCTCCCTCCCTCCCTCCCTCCCTCCCTCCCTCCCTCCCTCCCTCCTTCCCTCAGGAAGTGACTGACAGATGAGACTTTGTCCAAGCAGGTTCTGTCTGAAATACCAGACTTGAGTTTCCCCCTCTGTGGGTATTAGCTAATCAGTCCTCCCTTCTTTCTGTAGGAAGGTGGTGCATGTCTCTCAGAACTTACCTGGTTTCCTCTGCACCAGGTGAACCAGGGAAAAGCTTTCTAAGCCTTATTCAGACCCATAGAGGCTGCGCTGTGTGTGACTTCAGAGACCTCAGGGAGTATAGGGGTGGGTGGGTGCTTGATGCTTCAGACTCATGTCATTGAAGGACATAACATAGTCTGGATTCACAGAGATTCACAACACAGAGCCATTGTCACTTACTAACAGCTCAGGACACCCAGAGCTAACAAGAAATTGCAGTCTCAGCCGGGCTTTAATCACAGCACACACACAGATCTCTGTGAATTCAAAGATGGCCTGATTTACAGAGTGAGTTTTAGGACAGCCCAAGATACACAAAGAAACCCTTTCTTGAAAAACAAAGCAAAACAGCAAAAGAAAGAAAGACAAGGAAAAAGAAAAAAATGGCAGTCTCTTTCCACTCTCTCCTCCATTGGCTCTTAAAGAGCTCTCAAGCTGAACTGGAGACCATGGTGTCACTCAAAACTGGGAAGCCAGAAACCTTAGGGGGGTCACAGGAGTCGGACTGACTGCAGCACTTGATGCCTCAACCCTGCTAATGGCTGTGATATAAGGCATGGTAAAATACGGGCTTTGGCAGAGCACTACTCCCCTTTCTCTATTATTATTGCTACACAACGAAAAGGACCGGGGGGGGGGGTGATGATGTGCAGTCAGTGCTGGTATTGAAATCTCACTGACTCCTTCCGCACTCCTTGTCAATTCCCGACTTTGTCAAATCAACTATCGTGAATCTTTGATGTGGGTTGGCCCTTTAGGAACTCAGAGAAACAAGACAGACAGACCTGTTTCATCCCAGAAACCTCCCAGTTCCTGAGCCCTAGCCCTGGAAGTCTCAAAGCCATCACATCCAGAAATCTCTCTAGTCCCTGCTAGTGGTGAACTCACTTCGTCTTCCCCAGGACCACTAATTATTTCTCCATGATTTCCTGTGAGATCTGAGGCCAGCTTTCTTCTTCCTCCCTCTGGCCTCTCCACGAACGATCTCCATTCTCTAGACAACATGTCTAGAACCGAGTCTTATAGGCACCGAGAGAGTGTGTCTTGAGGGCAGTTGGCGTTTCTAGGACACGAGTGACATCACAAAATTCCGAGAGCTCTCTGGGATACCGTGGAATTTCCAGAGAAGGGACTGCTGATGTCGTGAGGCACGGCCTTTACCTCCTTGCTGATATTTCTCCCCGAACTGACCGACCGACCGACCAACCGGAACCTGAGGTTTCCTTTCCAGGAGTCTCTCCTCCGACACAGAGGGAGCCATTCAGGATTTCCTCCTTCCAAAACCAGAAATTTCTCTCTGCTTCATTAATATCTTCTCACTACTTCCTGAACCCATGGGGAGTTAGTTAGTTGAACACTCACTTTTTTCATGAATGACCCTTCCTCCCTCTCCTGAACATCTCATATTACTGATTCATACTCAGTAAAACAGTAATATGAGAAATTAGGCCAGGAGGACATGGAAGATGAGGGTTGAGTCTTCTGAAGTGAACAAGCACTTAGGGAAGGCTAAACTTAAGGGAATTTGACTCTGAGTGGCAAGACATGAATAGCTGCTGCCAAGGCACAGATACAGGCACCAACTGGGCCCTCGGCATCCTCCTGCATCATCAGAGCTGTGTGGGAAACTCAGCCCAAAGGAGGGGCCGTGTTCAAAGGGAGAGGGCATTTTCGAGGACAGCACTGTTTTCTTTTTCTTCTTTCTTTCTTTCTTTCTTTCTTTCTTTCTTTCTTTTTTTTTTTTCGAGACAGGGTTGTTCTGTAGTTTTTTTTTTTTTGGAGCCTGTCCTGGAACTAGCTCTTGTAGACCAGGCTGGTCTTGAACTCACATGCTTTCTTTTTTTTTCTATTGGATATTTTTGACTTCTTTATCAAAGATCAGGTGTTCGAAGATGTGTGGATCGATATCCGGGTCTTCTATTCGGTTCCATTGGTCCTCCTGTCTGTTCTTATGCCAGGACCAGGCTGTTTTCAGAACTGTAGCTTACAGAGTGTTCTTGCAGGTGGGGCACAGAAGAGGTTAATTACGGTACCTTAGTTCTTCTGCTTTTCTAGCAGACCGGAGCCCAGCTGACAGGAATCCAGTAGAGATGGTGTCAAGGTTCACACTGACACTAACAGCTGTAACTTGAGCAGGATTTGTGATCCACATGAAATTTGCAATGAATTGCAGCAAATCTGTGACACTCTAACTTGCTCAGGCTCAGTATCTGAACATACAGATGTTTGCAATGATCACTGGCTTCAGGATTTTTTTTTTGTTGTTGTTGTTGTTGTTTTGTTTTTCCACGAGACAGGGTTTCCCTGTAGCTGAAGTTTAACGGCCTGGTGTTTTTGTGACTTACTGCTTCAAAGAACTTCTCCATTTCTTTATCCCTAAGGGAAAAGAAATATAATCACTAAATACATTTAAGTGTCTTTCAACCATTTTAGATCCCTCTGTTGAGAGTTCTCTGTTTAGGTCTGTACTCCATTTTTTAAAATTGGATTATTTGTTCTTTGGATGACCAATTTCTCGACTTCTTTGTGTATTTTGGAGATTAGTGAAGATCTTTTCCCATTCTGTAAGGCCGTCGTTTTGTCTTGTTGGCCATGTTCTTTGCTTTACAGAAGCTTTTCAGTTTCAGGAGGTCTCACTTATTAATTGTTTCACTCAGTGTCTGTTTTTTTTTCTTTTTTTTTCTTTTTTCTTTCTTTTTTTTTCTTTTTTTTCTTTTTTTCTTTTTTTCTTTTTTTTCTTCTTCTTCTTTTCTTTTTTTTTCTTTTTTTTCTCTCTTTAGTTTTTTTCTTTGTTCTTTTTTTTTGTTTTGTTTTTCTTTTTTTTTTCTTTTTTCTTTTTTTTCTTTTTCTCTCAGTGTCTGTGCTACTGGGGTTCTATTTAGCAAGCGTTCTCCTGTGCCAATGTGTTCAAGTGCATTTGATATTTTTATTTTTATATTCTTTTATTGTGGATGAAGTCAATTATTTGAACTCTCAAATATTTTTATTGTTATTATCTCTCTATTTGTTTGCTTATTTGTGGTTGTTCACCAACTTGACTATCTAGAGGAAGTAAAAGTCGTAACAAGGTTTCCGTAGGTGAACCTGCGGAAGGATCATTAACGTGAGAGAGCAGCGGCGGCGGCTCTGCCCGCCCGCTCGCCTGCCTCGCCCGAGTTCTCGCCGGGAGGCGCGCTCCCCGGGTCGCACGTGTGTTGTGCGCACGGAAGTGTGCGTGCGCACGGGCGCTCGTGGCGGTCGTGAGAGAGAGGTCGAGAGAGGGGGAAGGGGGACGGGCGCCGGCTCGCCCGCCCTCCTCGCCCCGTCCGAGGACCCGTGTCTGGCTCTGCCACTGGCGGCTCACGGCGGACGGCGGCTCTCTTCCCGCTCTCGCTCTCCTCCGTCCACTCCCGCTGCTTGCCTCACCGCACCGCAGCGGCCCGCGGGTGTGTCCCCTCTTTCCCGGGCGCGCGCCTTTCCCTCTCCATCCCTCTTCGCGGGGGAGGATGGGCGAGGGTCTGGCGGCGCCCCGGGCCCCCTCTCGCCGCCGACCTCCGCTCGCGCGCCGTGGCGCCGCGGCGCGCCTGTCGGGGAGGCGGCGGAGGTTGGGCGCACTTTTTTTCCCCCCTCTCCACCTCCTTCTCCAAAGGACCGGGGTAGACCAGTAGTCCCTCCCACCGGGCGGGAGGCCATTTTTTTCCCCCGGGGATGCGGCGGGTCGACCAGATGTCCCGCTGGACTCTTTTTTTTTTTTTTTAATGTATAATATATATTATATCTTCCTAGACCTGACGGGTTGACCAGTTGTCTCTGTGCACTTCCTTTTTTTTGACGGACTGGAAGCGGGTCGACCAGTTGTCCGATTAAATATTTGGCCTTAAAATGCTAAGTACCGGGGTCGACCAGTTGGCCTTGTGAACTTGGGTCGACCAGTTGTCTTTTTCCATGTCTTGATTGACTGATGTCATTCTTCAATGTGTTGGTGGTTAGTTTATCTCTTTTGTTCTCTATGCCAACACGCCCCACTCACCAAACACTTTTTTTTAAATTTATTTATTTACTTATTTTTATTTTACTTTTTTATTATTTATTTATTTATACATACATACATACATACATCCTGTCTATCTGTCCAGATGGGGCAGGGGTAGAAGGGGCTAGCTATGAGAGGAAGGTGCTCGGTGGGCATCCAGTTGTAAATAAGGCTGGGAATAAATAGCTGAATATTAATTCATTTGAGTAATATTAAAACTGTTCAAGTAGAAAACAATTGCTTTCTTTTTCTGTTTGCCCAGAGATCTGACTGACTGCAACTTGGAAAGAAGACGGCCCTGCTGGACAGAGACCTCCCTCCTGCTTTGGGTGGGTCGACCAGTTTACATGTTTATTTCCACGTTTTGTCTTTTATGGATTGAATGGATGTGTCTCTCTCTCTCTTTTTTTTTTTTTTTGGTTTTTCGAGACAGGGTTTCTCTGTGGCTTTGGAGCCTGTCCTGGAACTAGCACTGTAGACCAGGCTGGTCTCGAACTCACAGAGATCCGCCTACCTCTGCCTCCCGAGTACTGGGATTAAAGGCGTGCGCCACCATCGCCCGGCTCTCATTTTTTTTTCACGATTGCTTGCTTGCTTGCTTGCTTACTTACTTACTTACTTACTATCTGTTCAGCCCATCTCATTTACTTACTTCTTTAAAAAAAATGACCCACCTAGTTATTTACTTACTTACTTACTTACTTACTTGTTCATTCATTCCTTCACTTCCTTATCTTCTTTCATATATCTGTTTATTTATCTGCTGATTTAGCGTGACTCATTTACTTATTGAATGTTTCAATTATTATTTAGTTTTATTCATTTATTCATTCTTTATGTCTATTTTTATGTATGTATTTACTTACTTTCTTAATTTTTTTTTTACTTTTTAAAATTTACTTAATTTTTTTCTTTCTTTGGGAATGTAGATTCTTTCTTCCTTTCTTCCTTTCTTTCCTTCTTTCTGTCTCCTGACTGTCACTGGCTAAGAAAATGGTGGCCTCCATGTCACTGGTCAGCATAGCAGCTCCTAAAATGGAATTTGATGAAGGGATACATAGATAGATAGATAGATAGATAGATAGATAGATAGATAGATAGATAGATGGGATGCGCACACGCTCACACACACACACACACACACACACATATGCACGCACGTGCATGACATGTACAGATGGGGGGCGATTCCAATGTTTTCAGAGGAAGGTGCTCGCTGGTAATAATAAATGTGCTGGTAAATAAGGCTGGAAATAGCTGAATATTAAATCATTAAAACTCTTCAAATAAATAAAAAGCAATTCCATTTCTCTCTCTCTCTCTTTCTCACCATATACCAGCACATCTGAACTGACTGCAACATACAAAAGAAGAAGAAACACGGAAAGAAGACATCCCTGCTGGACAGGATCTGAGATGAGAATAAATTCATCGAATGGCTGCCAACAGCATTTCATTGAGAAGAGATTCCACATTTTATGCTGTACAGTTACTTAGTTAGATAGATAGATAAAGAGAGGCCTGTGAACTGGGGTGGGCTGTGGCTTCTCAGGTCACCTCAGGTCAGGGAGGGGCTGAGGAGTGTCCCATTGGCCTTGACAATAGGCAGGAGTCAGAGGTTAATGTCAGGGCAGGGCCTGAGAGTTCCTCAAAGGGAATGAATGGAGACCCTTGCTTACCTAAGAAATGCCTGACCTTGGAAAAGGACTTGTGGAAAGCGGGCCCTTGAAACTGTGGTTTCACGTCTTACTAGAAAGCTCCCTCTTGGAAGGGAAAGTCATCGTGATATCTTACTCTTTTCCCAAGGATACCCTACCTACCCTTCTGATCATTCTTACTGAATTAAGTCTTCCACTGCAAATAAATAAATAAATAAATAATAAATGAAGTGGGTGAGTGAGTGAGTGAGTGAGTAAGTAAGTAAGTAAGTAAGTAAACAAGCAAATACGTGGATGGACAAATAAATACAAAGTTTGCTGTTGTTGACTGACTTTTGATTTCATAATGAATCTGTCTCTCTCTCTCTCTCTCTCTCACACACACACACACACACACACACTAAATATACAATAAAAGGAAGCATAACACCTTTACTCAGGGGGCAGAGTGAACTCTGAAAGTTTTCCAGGCGGGGGGGGGGGAGAGACAGAATATAAGAACAAAATGAGAAACAAGGAAAAATAGTGTTGGCTGGCTGGCCGGCTTTCAGTTCCCTGACAGAAATGAGCACATTGTGGAGGAAACACAAAGTTGTTACACTATGTGGGTGTGATGAGGAGAGATTGTGAGTGAGTGTCCTGTCAGAACAAAGTTAGTCCCATAGTTGATGAAATTCATTATCCCAAAACTTCAGCAGAATATATCCCAAGTTTGCAAATGTGTGATCAGCTTGTGACAGGTTGGGCTGGAGATGCTGAGAACTGGGGAGCCCTCAATGCAAGAGCAGACACTCATTCCCATGAAGAGGGAGAGAGGGAGGGAGGGAGGGAGGGATCATTCATTCCTATACTCAAGTTTAAAGAAAGATGAGTGGCTATCTATGGAGAGACCACTCACAGATATGAAAAATCATTTCCTAAAAATCAAATTTCTCAGTCAGTATGCAACTGCTATGGTGCTTCTCCTAGATAGAGCAAAACACACAAACAAACTGATTCCTTGATCTAGAGCCACAGTGCACATGCTGTGGAAAAGGGGACATGGCCAACTTGAATCACAATATTCATCAGAGCATGGAAAGAGCGTAAAAAGGACACAGAGGAGAGATAATTGTGGTCCTTCCTTCCTTCCTCCCTCCCTCCCTCCCTCCCTCCCTCCTTCCCTCAGGAAGTGACTGACAGATGAGACTTTGTCCAAGCAGGTTCTGTCTGAAATACCAGACTTGAGTTTCCCCCTCTGTGGGTATTAGCTAATCAGTCCTCCCTTCTTTCTGTAGGAAGGTGGTGCATGTCTCTCAGAACTTACCTGGTTTCCTCTGCACCAGGTGAACCAGGGAAAAGCTTTCTAAGCCTTATTCAGACCCATAGAGGCTGCGCTGTGTGTGACTTCAGAGACCTCAGGGAGTATAGGGGTGGGTGGGTGCTTGATGCTTCAGACTCATGTCATTGAAGGACATAACATAGTCTGGATTCACAGAGATTCACAACACAGAGCCATTGTCACTTACTAACAGCTCAGGACACCCAGAGCTAACAAGAAATTGCAGTCTCAGCCGGGCTTTAATCACAGCACACACACAGATCTCTGTGAATTCAAAGATGGCCTGATTTACAGAGTGAGTTTTAGGACAGCCCAAGATACACAAAGAAACCCTTTCTTGAAAAACAAAGCAAAACAGCAAAAGAAAGAAAGACAAGGAAAAAGAAAAAAATGGCAGTCTCTTTCCACTCTCTCCTCCATTGGCTCTTAAAGAGCTCTCAAGCTGAACTGGAGACCATGGTGTCACTCAAAACTGGGAAGCCAGAAACCTTAGGGGGGTCACAGGAGTCGGACTGACTGCAGCACTTGATGCCTCAACCCTGCTAATGGCTGTGATATAAGGCATGGTAAAATACGGGCTTTGGCAGAGCACTACTCCCCTTTCTCTATTATTATTGCTACACAACGAAAAGGACCGGGGGGGGGGGTGATGATGTGCAGTCAGTGCTGGTATTGAAATCTCACTGACTCCTTCCGCACTCCTTGTCAATTCCCGACTTTGTCAAATCAACTATCGTGAATCTTTGATGTGGGTTGGCCCTTTAGGAACTCAGAGAATCAAGACAGACAGACCTGTTTCATCCCAGAAACCTTCCAGTTCCTGAGCCCTAGCCCTGGAAGTCTCAAAGCCATCACATCCAGAAATCTCTCTAGTCCCTGCTAGTGGTGAACTCACTTCGTCTTCCCCAGGACCACTAATTATTTCTCCATGTTTTCCTGTGAGATCTGAGGCCAGCTTTCTTCTTCCTCCCTCTGGCCTCTCCACGAACGATCTCCATTCTCTAGACAACATGTCTAGAACCGAGTCTTATAGGCACCGAGAGAGTGTGTCTTGAGGGCAGTTGGCGTTTCTAGGACACGAGTGACATCACAAAATTCCGAGAGCTCTCTGGGATACCGTGGAATTTCCAGAGAAGGGACTGCTGATGTCGTGAGGCACGGCCTTTACCTCCTTGCTGATATTTCTCCCCGAACTGACCGACCGACCGACCGACCGACCAACCGGAACCTGAGGTTTCCTTTCCAGGAGTCTCTCCTCCGACACAGAGGGAGCCATTCAGGATTTCCTCCTTCCAAAACCAGAAATTTCTCTCTGCTTCATTAATATCTTCTCACTACTTCCTGAACCCATGGGGAGTTAGTTAGTTGAACACTCACTTTTTTCATGAATGACCCTTCCTCCCTCTCCTGAACATCTCATATTACTGATTCATACTCAGTAAAACAGTAATATGAGAAATTAGGCCAGGAGGACATGGAAGATGAGGGTTGAGTCTTCTGAAGTGAACAAGCACTTAGGGAAGGCTAAACTTAAGGGAATTTGACTCTGAGTGGCAAGACATGAATAGCTGCTGCCAAGGCACAGATACAGGCACCAACTGGGCCCTCGGCATCCTCCTGCATCATCAGAGCTGTGTGGGAAACTCAGCCCAAAGGAGGGGCCGTGTTCAAAGGGAGAGGGCATTTTCGAGGACAGCACTGTTTTCTTTTTCTTCTTTCTTTCTTTCTTTCTTTCTTTCTTTCTTTCTTTCTTTCTTTCTTTCTTTTTTTTTTTCGAGACAGGGTTGTTCTGTAGTTTTTTTTTTTTTTGGAGCCTGTCCTGGAACTAGCTCTTGTAGACCAGGCTGGTCTTGAACTCACATGCTTTCTTTTTTTTTCTATTGGATATTTTTGACTTCTTTATCAAAGATCAGGTGTTCGAAGATGTGTGGATCGATATCCGGGTCTTCTATTCGGTTCCATTGGTCCTCCTGTCTGTTCTTATGCCAGGACCAGGCTGTTTTCAGAACTGTAGCTTACAGAGTGTTCTTGCAGGTGGGGCACAGAAGAGGTTAATTACGGTACCTTAGTTCTTCTGCTTTTCTAGCAGACCGGAGCCCAGCTGACAGGAATCCAGTAGAGATGGTGTCAAGGTTCACACTGACACTAACAGCTGTAACTTGAGCAGGATTTGTGATCCACATGAAATTTGCAATGAATTGCAGCAAATCTGTGACACTCTAACTTGCTCAGGCTCAGTATCTGAACATACAGATGTTTGCAATGATCACTGGCTTCAGGATTTTTTTTTTGTTGTTGTTGTTGTTTTGTTTTTCCACGAGACAGGGTTTCCCTGTAGCTGAAGTTTAACGGCCTGGTGTTTTTGTGACTTACTGCTTCAAAGAACTTCTCCATTTCTTTATCCCTAAGGGAAAAGAAATATAATCACTAAATACATTTAAGTGTCTTTCAACCATTTTAGATCCCTCTGTTGAGAGTTCTCTGTTTAGGTCTGTACTCCATTTTTTAAAATTGGATTATTTGTTCTTTGGATGACCAATTTCTCGACTTCTTTGTGTATTTTGGAGATTAGTGAAGATCTTTTCCCATTCTGTAAGGCCGTCGTTTTGTCTTGTTGGCCATGTTCTTTGCTTTACAGAAGCTTTTCAGTTTCAGGAGGTCTCACTTATTAATTGTTTCACTCAGTGTCTGTTTTTTTTTCTTTTTTTTTCTTTTTTCTTTCTTTTTTTTTTTCTTTTTTTTCTTTTTTTCTTTTTTTCTTTTTTTTCTTCTTCTTCTTTTCTTTTTTTTTCTTTTTTTTCTCTCTTTAGTTTTTTTCTTTGTTCTTTTTTTTGTTTTGTTTTTCTTTTTTTTTTCTTTTTTTTTTTTTTTTCTTTTTCTCTCAGTGTCTGTGCTACTGGGGTTCTATTTAGCAAGCGTTCTCCTGTGCCAATGTGTTCAAGTGCATTTGATATTTTTATTTTTATATTCTTTTATTGTGGATGAAGTCAATTATTTGAACTCTCAAATATTTTTATTGTTATTATCTCTCTATTTGTTTGCTTATTTGTGGTTGTTCACCAACTTGACTATCTAGAGGAAGTAAAAGTCGTAACAAGGTTTCCGTAGGTGAACCTGCGGAAGGATCATTAACGTGAGAGAGCAGCGGCGGCGGCTCTGCCCGCCCGCTCGCCTGCCTCGCCCGAGTTCTCGCCGGGAGGCGCGCTCCCCGGGTCGCACGTGTGTTGTGCGCACGGAAGTGTGCGTGCGCACGGGCGCTCGTGGCGGTCGTGAGAGAGAGGTCGAGAGAGGGGGAAGGGGGACGGGCGCCGGCTCGCCCGCCCTCCTCGCCCCGTCCGAGGACCCGTGTCTGGCTCTGCCACTGGCGGCTCACGGCGGACGGCGGCTCTCTTCCCGCTCTCGCTCTCCTCCGTCCACTCCCGCTGCTTGCCTCACCGCACCGCAGCGGCCCGCGGGTGTGTCCCCTCTTTCCCGGGCGCGCGCCTTTCCCTCTCCATCCCTCTTCGCGGGGGAGGATGGGCAAGGGTCTGGCGGCGCCCCGGGCCCCCTCTCGCCGCCGACCTCCGCTCGCGCGCCGTGGCGCCGCGGCGCGCCTGTCGGGGAGGCGGCGGAGGTTGGGCGCACTTATTTTTCCCCCCTCTCCACCTCCTTCTCCAAAGGACCGGGGTAGACCAGTAGTTCCTCCCACCGGGCGGGAGGCCATTTTTTTCCCCCGGGGATGCGGCGGGTCGACCAGATGTCCCGCTGGACTCTTTTTTTTTTTTTTTTTAATGTATAATATATATTATATCTTCCTAGACCTGACGGGTCGACCAGTTGTCTCTGTGCACTTCCTTTTTTTTGACGGACTGGAAGCGGGTCGACCAGTTGTCCGATTAAATATTTGGCCTTAAAATGCTAAGTACCGGGGTCGACCAGTTGGCCTTGTGAACTTGGGTCGACCAGTTGTCTTTTTCCATGTCTTGATTGACTGATGTCATTCTTCAATGTGTTGGTGGTTAGTTTATCTCTTTTGTTCTCTATGCCAACACGCCCCACTCACCAAACACTTTTTTTTAAATTTATTTATTTACTTATTTTTATTTTACTTTTTTATTATTTATTTATTTATACATACATACATACATCCTGTCTATCTGTCCAGATGGGGCAGGGGTAGAAGGGGCTAGCTATGAGAGGAAGGTGCTCGGTGGGCATCCAGTTGTAAATAAGGCTGGGAATAAATAGCTGAATATTAATTCATTTGAGTAATATTAAAACTGTTCAAGTAGAAAACAATTGCTTTCTTTTTCTGTTTGCCCAGAGATCTGACTGACTGCAACTTGGAAAGAAGACGGCCCTGCTGGACAGAGACCTCCCTCCTGCTTTGGGTGGGTCGACCAGTTTACATGTTTATTTCCACGTTTTGTCTTTTATGGATTGAATGGATGTGTCTCTCTCTCTCTCTCTTTTTTTTTTTTTTTTGGTTTTTCGAGACAGGGTTTCTCTGTGGCTTTGGAGCCTGTCCTGGAACTAGCACTGTAGACCAGGCTGGTCTCGAACTCACAGAGATCCGCCTACCTCTGCCTCCCGAGTACTGGGATTAAAGGCGTGCGCCACCATCGCCCGGCTCTCATTTTTTTTTTCACGATTGCTTGCTTGCTTGCTTGCTTACTTACTTACTTACTTACTATCTGTTCAGCCCATGTCATTTACTTACTTCTTTAAAAAAAATGACCCACCTAGTTATTTACTTACTTACTTACTTACTTACTTGTTCATTCATTCCTTCACTTCCTTATCTTCTTTCATATATCTGTTTATTTATCTGCTGATTTAGCGTGACTCATTTACTTATTGAATGTTTCAATTATTATTTAGTTTTATTCATTTATTCATTCTTTATGTCTATTTTTATGTATGTATTTACTTACTTTCTTAATTTTTTTTTTACTTTTTAAAATTTACTTAATTTTTTTCTTTCTTTGGGAATGTAGATTCTTTCTTCCTTTCTTCCTTTCTTTCCTTCTTTCTGTCTCCTGACTGTCACTGGCTAAGAAAATGGTGGCCTCCATGTCACTGGTCAGCATAGCAGCTCCTAAAATGGAATTTGATGAAGGGATACATAGATAGATAGATAGATAGATAGATAGATAGATAGATAGATAGATAGATAGATAGATAGATGGGATGCGCACACGCTCACACACACACACACACACACACACACACATATGCACGCACGTGCATGACATGTACAGATGGGGGGCGATTCCAATGTTTTCAGAGGAAGGTGCTCGCTGGTAATAATAAATGTGCTGGTAAATAAGGCTGGAAATAGCTGAATATTAAATCATTAAAACTCTTCAAATAAATAAAAAGCAATTCCATTTCTCTCTCTCTCTCTTTCTCACCATATACCAGCACATCTGAACTGACTGCAACATACAAAAGAAGAAGAAACACGGAAAGAAGACATCCCTGCTGGACAGGATCTGAGATGAGAATAAATTCATCGAATGGCTGCCAACAGCATTTCATTGAGAAGAGATTCCACATTTTATGCTGTACAGTTACTTAGTTAGATAGATAGATAAAGAGAGGCCTGTGAACTGGGGTGGGCTGTGGCTTCTCAGGTCACCTCAGGTCAGGGAGGGGCTGAGGAGTGTCCCATTGGCCTTGACAATAGGCAGGAGTCAGAGGTTAATGTCAGGGCAGGGCCTGAGAGTTCCTCAAAGGGAATGAATGGAGACCCTTGCTTACCTAAGAAATGCCTGACCTTGGAAAAGGACTTGTGGAAAGCGGGCCCTTGAAACTGTGGTTTCACGTCTTACTAGAAAGCTCCCTCTTGGAAGGGAAAGTCATCGTGATATCTTACTCTTTTCCCAAGGATACCCTACCTACCCTTCTGATCATTCTTACTGAATTAAGTCTTCCACTGCAAATAAATAAATAAATAAATAATAAATGAAGTGGGTGAGTGAGTGAGTGAGTGAGTAAGTAAGTAAGTAAGTAAGTAAACAAGCAAATACGTGGATGGACAAATAAATACAAAGTTTGCTGTTGTTGACTGACTTTTGATTTCATAATGAATCTCTCTCTCTCTCTCTCTCTCTCTCTCTCTCTCTCTCACACACACACACACACACTAAATATACAATAAAAGGAAGCATAACACCTTTACTCAGGGGGCAGAGTGAACTCTGAAAGTTTTCCAGGCGGGGGGGGGGGGAGAGACAGAATATAAGAACAAAATGAGAAACAAGGAAAAATAGTGTTGGCTGGCTGGCCGGCTTTCAGTTCCCTGACAGAAATGAGCACATTGTGGAGGAAACACAAAGTTGTTACACTATGTGGGTGTGATGAGGAGAGATTGTGAGTGAGTGTCCTGTCAGAACAAAGTTAGTCCCATAGTTGATGAAATTCATTATCCCAAAACTTCAGCAGAATATATCCCAAGTTTGCAAATGTGTGATCAGCTTGTGACAGGTTGGGCTGGAGATGCTGAGAACTGGGGAGCCCTCAATGCAAGAGCAGACACTCATTCCCATGAAGAGGGAGAGAGGGAGGGAGGGAGGGAGGGATCATTCATTCCTATACTCAAGTTTAAAGAAAGATGAGTGGCTATCTATGGAGAGACCACTCACAGATATGAAAAATCATTTCCTAAAAATCAAATTTCTCAGTCAGTATGCAACTGCTATGGTGCTTCTCCTAGATAGAGCAAAACACACAAACAAACTGATTCCTTGATCTAGAGCCACAGTGCACATGCTGTGGAAAAGGGGACATGGCCAACTTGAATCACAATATTCATCAGAGCATGGAAAGAGCGTAAAAAGGACACAGAGGAGAGATAATTGTGGTCCTTCCTTCCTCCCTCCCTCCCTCCCTCCCTCCCTCCCTCCCTCCCTCCCTCCTTCCCTCAGGAAGTGACTGACAGATGAGACTTTGTCCAAGCAGGTTCTGTCTGAAATACCAGACTTGAGTTTCCCCCTCTGTGGGTATTAGCTAATCAGTCCTCCCTTCTTTCTGTAGGAAGGTGGTGCATGTCTCTCAGAACTTACCTGGTTTCCTCTGCACCAGGTGAACCAGGGAAAAGCTTTCTAAGCCTTATTCAGACCCATAGAGGCTGCGCTGTGTGTGACTTCAGAGACCTCAGGGAGTATAGGGGTGGGTGGGTGCTTGATGCTTCAGACTCATGTCATTGAAGGACATAACATAGTCTGGATTCACAGAGATTCACAACACAGAGCCATTGTCACTTACTAACAGCTCAGGACACCCAGAGCTAACAAGAAATTGCAGTCTCAGCCGGGCTTTAATCACAGCACACACACAGATCTCTGTGAATTCAAAGATGGCCTGATTTACAGAGTGAGTTTTAGGACAGCCCAAGATACACAAAGAAACCCTTTCTTGAAAAACAAAGCAAAACAGCAAAAGAAAGAAAGACAAGGAAAAAGAAAAAAATGGCAGTCTCTTTCCACTCTCTCCTCCATTGGCTCTTAAAGAGCTCTCAAGCTGAACTGGAGACCATGGTGTCACTCAAAACTGGGAAGCCAGAAACCTTAGGGGGGTCACAGGAGTCGGACTGACTGCAGCACTTGATGCCTCAACCCTGCTAATGGCTGTGATATAAGGCATGGTAAAATACGGGCTTTGGCAGAGCACTACTCCCCTTTCTCTATTATTATTGCTACACAACGAAAAGGACCGGGGGGGGGTGATGATGTGCAGTCAGTGCTGGTATTGAAATCTCACTGACTCCTTCCGCACTCCTTGTCAATTCCCGACTTTGTCAAATCAACTATCGTGAATCTTTGATGTGGGTTGGCCCTTTAGGAACTCAGAGAAACAAGACAGACAGACCTGTTTCATCCCAGAAACCTCCCAGTTCCTGAGCCCTAGCCCTGGAAGTCTCAAAGCCATCACATCCAGAAATCTCTCTAGTCCCTGCTAGTGGTGAACTCACTTCGTCTTCCCCAGGACCACTAATTATTTCTCCATGTTTTCCTGTGAGATCTGAGGCCAGCTTTCTTCTTCCTCCCTCTGGCCTCTCCACGAACGATCTCCATTCTCTAGACAACATGTCTAGAACCGAGTCTTATAGGCACCGAGAGAGTGTGTCTTGAGGGCAGTTGGCGTTTCTAGGACACGAGTGACATCACAAAATTCCGAGAGCTCTCTGGGATACCGTGGAATTTCCAGAGAAGGGACTGCTGATGTCGTGAGGCACGGCCTTTACCTCCTTGCTGATATTTCTCCCCGAACTGACCGACCGACCGACCGACCGACCAACCGGAACCTGAGGTTTCCTTTCCAGGAGTCTCTCCTCCGACACAGAGGGAGCCATTCAGGATTTCCTCCTTCCAAAACCAGAAATTTCTCTCTGCTTCATTAATATCTTCTCACTACTTCCTGAACCCATGGGGAGTTAGTTAGTTGAACACTCACTTTTTTCATGAATGACCCTTCCTCCCTCTCCTGAACATCTCATATTACTGATTCATACTCAGTAAAACAGTAATATGAGAAATTAGGCCAGGAAGACATGGAAGATGAGGGTTGAGTCTTCTGAAGTGAACAAGCACTTAGGGAAGGCTAAACTTAAGGGAATTTGACTCTGAGTGGCAAGACATGAATAGCTGCTGCCAAGGCACAGATACAGGCACCAACTGGGCCCTCGGCATCCTCCTGCATCATCAGAGCTGTGTGGGAAACTCAGCCCAAAGGAGGGGCCGTGTTCAAAGGGAGAGGGCATTTTCGAGGACAGCACTGTTTTCTTTTTCTTCTTTCTTTCTTTCTTTCTTTCTTTCTTTCTTTCTTTTTTTTTTTTCGAGACAGGGTTGTTCTGTAGTTTTTTTTTTTTTGGAGCCTGTCCTGGAACTAGCTCTTGTAGACCAGGCTGGTCTTGAACTCACATGCTTTCTTTTTTTTTCTATTGGATATTTTTGACTTCTTTATCAAAGATCAGGTGTTCGAAGATGTGTGGATCGATATCCGGGTCTTCTATTCGGTTCCATTGGTCCTCCTGTCTGTTCTTATGCCAGGACCAGGCTGTTTTCAGAACTGTAGCTTACAGAGTGTTCTTGCAGGTGGGGCACAGAAGAGGTTAATTACGGTACCTTAGTTCTTCTGCTTTTCTAGCAGACCGGAGCCCAGCTGACAGGAATCCAGTAGAGATGGTGTCAAGGTTCACACTGACACTAACAGCTGTAACTTGAGCAGGATTTGTGATCCACATGAAATTTGCAATGAATTGCAGCAAATCTGTGACACTCTAACTTGCTCAGGCTCAGTATCTGAACATACAGATGTTTGCAATGATCACTGGCTTCAGGATTTTTTTGTTGTTGTTGTTGTTGTTGTTTTGTTTTTCCACGAGACAGGGTTTCCCTGTAGCTGAAGTTTAACGGCCTGGTGTTTTTGTGACTTACTGCTTCAAAGAACTTCTCCATTTCTTTATCCCTAAGGGAAAAGAAATATAATCACTAAATACATTTAAGTGTCTTTCAACCATTTTAGATCCCTCTGTTGAGAGTTCTCTGTTTAGGTCTGTACTCCATTTTTTAAAATTGGATTATTTGTTCTTTGGATGACCAATTTCTCGACTTCTTTGTGTATTTTGGAGATTAGTGAAGATCTTTTCCCATTCTGTAAGGCCGTCGTTTTGTCTTGTTGGCCATGTTCTTTGCTTTACAGAAGCTTTTCAGTTTCAGGAGGTCTCACTTATTAATTGTTTCACTCAGTGTCTGTTTTTTTTTCTTTTTTTTTCTTTTTTCTTTCTTTTTTTTTCTTTTTTTTCTTTTTTTCTTTTTTTCTTTTTTTTCTTCTTCTTCTTTTCTTTTTTTTTCTTTTTTTTCTCTCTTTAGTTTTTTTCTTTGTTCTTTTTTTTTGTTTTGTTTTTCTTTTTTTTTTCTTTTTTCTTTTTTTTCTTTTTCTCTCAGTGTCTGTGCTACTGGGGTTCTATTTAGCAAGCGTTCTCCTGTGCCAATGTGTTCAAGTGCATTTGATATTTTTATTTTTATATTCTTTTATTGTGGATGAAGTCAATTATTTGAACTCTCAAATATTTTTATTGTTATTATCTCTCTATTTGTTTGCTTATTTGTGGTTGTTCACCAACTTGACTATCTAGAGGAAGTAAAAGTCGTAACAAGGTTTCCGTAGGTGAACCTGCGGAAGGATCATTAACGTGAGAGAGCAGCGGCGGCGGCTCTGCCCGCCCGCTCGCCTGCCTCGCCCGAGTTCTCGCCGGGAGGCGCGCTCCCCGGGTCGCACGTGTGTTGTGCGCACGGAAGTGTGCGTGCGCACGGGCGCTCGTGGCGGTCGTGAGAGAGAGGTCGAGAGAGGGGGAAGGGGGACGGGCGCCGGCTCGCCCGCCCTCCTCGCCCCGTCCGAGGACCCGTGTCTGGCTCTGCCACTGGCGGCTCACGGCGGACGGCGGCTCTCTTCCCGCTCTCGCTCTCCTCCGTCCACTCCCGCTGCTTGCCTCACCGCACCGCAGCGGCCCGCGGGTGTGTCCCCTCTTTCCCGGGCGCGCGCCTTTCCCTCTCCATCCCTCTTCGCGGGGGAGGATGGGCGAGGGTCTGGCGGCGCCCCGGGCCCCCTCTCGCCGCCGACCTCCGCTCGCGCGCCGTGGCGCCGCGGCGCGCCTGTCGGGGAGGCGGCGGAGGTTGGGCGCACTTTTTTTCCCCCCTCTCCACCTCCTTCTCCAAAGGACCGGGGTAGACCAGTAGTCCCTCCCACCGGGCGGGAGGCCATTTTTTTCCCCCGGGGATGCGGCGGGTCGACCAGATGTCCCGCTGGACTCTTTTTTTTTTTTTTTAATGTATAATATATATTATATCTTCCTAGACCTGACGGGTTGACCAGTTGTCTCTGTGCACTTCCTTTTTTTTGACGGACTGGAAGCGGGTCGACCAGTTGTCCGATTAAATATTTGGCCTTAAAATGCTAAGTACCGGGGTCGACCAGTTGGCCTTGTGAACTTGGGTCGACCAGTTGTCTTTTTCCATGTCTTGATTGACTGATGTCATTCTTCAATGTGTTGGTGGTTAGTTTATCTCTTTTGTTCTCTATGCCAACACGCCCCACTCACCAAACACTTTTTTTTAAATTTATTTATTTACTTATTTTTATTTTACTTTTTTATTATTTATTTATTTATACATACATACATACATACATCCTGTCTATCTGTCCAGATGGGGCAGGGGTAGAAGGGGCTAGCTATGAGAGGAAGGTGCTCGGTGGGCATCCAGTTGTAAATAAGGCTGGGAATAAATAGCTGAATATTAATTCATTTGAGTAATATTAAAACTGTTCAAGTAGAAAACAATTGCTTTCTTTTTCTGTTTGCCCAGAGATCTGACTGACTGCAACTTGGAAAGAAGACGGCCCTGCTGGACAGAGACCTCCCTCCTGCTTTGGGTGGGTCGACCAGTTTACATGTTTATTTCCACGTTTTGTCTTTTATGGATTGAATGGATGTGTCTCTCTCTCTCTTTTTTTTTTTTTTTTGGTTTTTCGAGACAGGGTTTCTCTGTGGCTTTGGAGCCTGTCCTGGAACTAGCACTGTAGACCAGGCTGGTCTCGAACTCACAGAGATCCGCCTACCTCTGCCTCCCGAGTACTGGGATTAAAGGCGTGCGCCACCATCGCCCGGCTCTCATTTTTTTTTCACGATTGCTTGCTTGCTTGCTTGCTTACTTACTTACTTACTTACTATCTGTTCAGCCCATCTCATTTACTTACTTCTTTAAAAAAAATGACCCACCTAGTTATTTACTTACTTACTTACTTACTTACTTGTTCATTCATTCCTTCACTTCCTTATCTTCTTTCATATATCTGTTTATTTATCTGCTGATTTAGCGTGACTCATTTACTTATTGAATGTTTCAATTATTATTTAGTTTTATTCATTTATTCATTCTTTATGTCTATTTTTATGTATGTATTTACTTACTTTCTTAATTTTTTTTTTACTTTTTAAAATTTACTTAATTTTTTTCTTTCTTTGGGAATGTAGATTCTTTCTTCCTTTCTTCCTTTCTTTCCTTCTTTCTGTCTCCTGACTGTCACTGGCTAAGAAAATGGTGGCCTCCATGTCACTGGTCAGCATAGCAGCTCCTAAAATGGAATTTGATGAAGGGATACATAGATAGATAGATAGATAGATAGATAGATAGATAGATAGATAGATAGATAGATAGATAGATGGGATGCGCACACGCTCACACACACACACACACACACACACACATATGCACGCACGTGCATGACATGTACAGATGGGGGGCGATTCCAATGTTTTCAGAGGAAGGTGCTCGCTGGTAATAATAAATGTGCTGGTAAATAAGGCTGGAAATAGCTGAATATTAAATCATTAAAACTCTTCAAATAAATAAAAAGCAATTCCATTTCTCTCTCTCTCTCTTTCTCACCATATACCAGCACATCTGAACTGACTGCAACATACAAAAGAAGAAGAAACACGGAAAGAAGACATCCCTGCTGGACAGGATCTGAGATGAGAATAAATTCATCGAATGGCTGCCAACAGCATTTCATTGAGAAGAGATTCCACATTTTATGCTGTACAGTTACTTAGTTAGATAGATAGATAAAGAGAGGCCTGTGAACTGGGGTGGGCTGTGGCTTCTCAGGTCACCTCAGGTCAGGGAGGGGCTGAGGAGTGTCCCATTGGCCTTGACAATAGGCAGGAGTCAGAGGTTAATGTCAGGGCAGGGCCTGAGAGTTCCTCAAAGGGAATGAATGGAGACCCTTGCTTACCTAAGAAATGCCTGACCTTGGAAAAGGACTTGTGGAAAGCGGGCCCTTGAAACTGTGGTTTCACGTCTTACTAGAAAGCTCCCTCTTGGAAGGGAAAGTCATCGTGATATCTTACTCTTTTCCCAAGGATACCCTACCTACCCTTCTGATCATTCTTACTGAATTAAGTCTTCCACTGCAAATAAATAAATAAATAAATAATAAATGAAGTGGGTGAGTGAGTGAGTGAGTGAGTAAGTAAGTAAGTAAGTAAGTAAACAAGCAAATACGTGGATGGACAAATAAATACAAAGTTTGCTGTTGTTGACTGACTTTTGATTTCATAATGAATCTCTCTCTCTCTCTCTCTCTCTCTCACACACACACACACACACACACACTAAATATACAATAAAAGGAAGCATAACACCTTTACTCAGGGGGCAGAGTGAACTCTGAAAGTTTTCCAGGCGGGGGGGGGGAGAGACAGAATATAAGAACAAAATGAGAAACAAGGAAAAATAGTGTTGGCTGGCTGGCCGGCTTTCAGTTCCCTGACAGAAATGAGCACATTGTGGAGGAAACACAAAGTTGTTACACTATGTGGGTGTGATGAGGAGAGATTGTGAGTGAGTGTCCTGTCAGAACAAAGTTAGTCCCATAGTTGATGAAATTCATTATCCCAAAACTTCAGCAGAATATATCCCAAGTTTGCAAATGTGTGATCAGCTTGTGACAGGTTGGGCTGGAGATGCTGAGAACTGGGGAGCCCTCAATGCAAGAGCAGACACTCATTCCCATGAAGAGGGAGAGAGGGAGGGAGGGAGGGAGGGATCATTCATTCCTATACTCAAGTTTAAAGAAAGATGAGTGGCTATCTATGGAGAGACCACTCACAGATATGAAAAATCATTTCCTAAAAATCAAATTTCTCAGTCAGTATGCAACTGCTATGGTGCTTCTCCTAGATAGAGCAAAACACACAAACAAACTGATTCCTTGATCTAGAGCCACAGTGCACATGCTGTGGAAAAGGGGACATGGCCAACTTGAATCACAATATTCATCAGAGCATGGAAAGAGCGTAAAAAGGACACAGAGGAGAGATAATTGTGGTCCTTCCTTCCTTCCTCCCTCCCTCCCTCCCTCCCTCCCTCCTTCCCTCAGGAAGTGACTGACAGATGAGACTTTGTCCAAGCAGGTTCTGTCTGAAATACCAGACTTGAGTTTCCCCCTCTGTGGGTATTAGCTAATCAGTCCTCCCTTCTTTCTGTAGGAAGGTGGTGCATGTCTCTCAGAACTTACCTGGTTTCCTCTGCACCAGGTGAACCAGGGAAAAGCTTTCTAAGCCTTATTCAGACCCATAGAGGCTGCGCTGTGTGTGACTTCAGAGACCTCAGGGAGTATAGGGGTGGGTGGGTGCTTGATGCTTCAGACTCATGTCATTGAAGGACATAACATAGTCTGGATTCACAGAGATTCACAACACAGAGCCATTGTCACTTACTAACAGCTCAGGACACCCAGAGCTAACAAGAAATTGCAGTCTCAGCCGGGCTTTAATCACAGCACACACACAGATCTCTGTGAATTCAAAGATGGCCTGATTTACAGAGTGAGTTTTAGGACAGCCCAAGATACACAAAGAAACCCTTTCTTGAAAAACAAAGCAAAACAGCAAAAGAAAGAAAGACAAGGAAAAAGAAAAAAATGGCAGTCTCTTTCCACTCTCTCCTCCATTGGCTCTTAAAGAGCTCTCAAGCTGAACTGGAGACCATGGTGTCACTCAAAACTGGGAAGCCAGAAACCTTAGGGGGGTCACAGGAGTCGGACTGACTGCAGCACTTGATGCCTCAACCCTGCTAATGGCTGTGATATAAGGCATGGTAAAATACGGGCTTTGGCAGAGCACTACTCCCCTTTCTCTATTATTATTGCTACACAACGAAAAGGACCGGGGGGGGGGGTGATGATGTGCAGTCAGTGCTGGTATTGAAATCTCACTGACTCCTTCCGCACTCCTTGTCAATTCCCGACTTTGTCAAATCAACTATCGTGAATCTTTGATGTGGGTTGGCCCTTTAGGAACTCAGAGAATCAAGACAGACAGACCTGTTTCATCCCAGAAACCTTCCAGTTCCTGAGCCCTAGCCCTGGAAGTCTCAAAGCCATCACATCCAGAAATCTCTCTAGTCCCTGCTAGTGGTGAACTCACTTCGTCTTCCCCAGGACCACTAATTATTTCTCCATGTTTTCCTGTGAGATCTGAGGCCAGCTTTCTTCTTCCTCCCTCTGGCCTCTCCACGAACGATCTCCATTCTCTAGACAACATGTCTAGAACCGAGTCTTATAGGCACCGAGAGAGTGTGTCTTGAGGGCAGTTGGCGTTTCTAGGACACGAGTGACATCACAAAATTCCGAGAGCTCTCTGGGATACCGTGGAATTTCCAGAGAAGGGACTGCTGATGTCGTGAGGCACGGCCTTTACCTCCTTGCTGATATTTCTCCCCGAACTGACCGACCGACCGACCGACCGACCAACCGGAACCTGAGGTTTCCTTTCCAGGAGTCTCTCCTCCGACACAGAGGGAGCCATTCAGGATTTCCTCCTTCCAAAACCAGAAATTTCTCTCTGCTTCATTAATATCTTCTCACTACTTCCTGAACCCATGGGGAGTTAGTTAGTTGAACACTCACTTTTTTCATGAATGACCCTTCCTCCCTCTCCTGAACATCTCATATTACTGATTCATACTCAGTAAAACAGTAATATGAGAAATTAGGCCAGGAGGACATGGAAGATGAGGGTTGAGTCTTCTGAAGTGAACAAGCACTTAGGGAAGGCTAAACTTAAGGGAATTTGACTCTGAGTGGCAAGACATGAATAGCTGCTGCCAAGGCACAGATACAGGCACCAACTGGGCCCTCGGCATCCTCCTGCATCATCAGAGCTGTGTGGGAAACTCAGCCCAAAGGAGGGGCCGTGTTCAAAGGGAGAGGGCATTTTCGAGGACAGCACTGTTTTCTTTTTCTTCTTTCTTTCTTTCTTTCTTTCTTTCTTTCTTTCTTTCTTTCTTTCTTTTTTTTTTTCGAGACAGGGTTGTTCTGTAGTTTTTTTTTTTTTTGGAGCCTGTCCTGGAACTAGCTCTTGTAGACCAGGCTGGTCTTGAACTCACATGCTTTCTTTTTTTTTCTATTGGATATTTTTGACTTCTTTATCAAAGATCAGGTGTTCGAAGATGTGTGGATCGATATCCGGGTCTTCTATTCGGTTCCATTGGTCCTCCTGTCTGTTCTTATGCCAGGACCAGGCTGTTTTCAGAACTGTAGCTTACAGAGTGTTCTTGCAGGTGGGGCACAGAAGAGGTTAATTACGGTACCTTAGTTCTTCTGCTTTTCTAGCAGACCGGAGCCCAGCTGACAGGAATCCAGTAGAGATGGTGTCAAGGTTCACACTGACACTAACAGCTGTAACTTGAGCAGGATTTGTGATCCACATGAAATTTGCAATGAATTGCAGCAAATCTGTGACACTCTAACTTGCTCAGGCTCAGTATCTGAACATACAGATGTTTGCAATGATCACTGGCTTCAGGATTTTTTTTTTGTTGTTGTTGTTGTTTTGTTTTTCCACGAGACAGGGTTTCCCTGTAGCTGAAGTTTAACGGCCTGGTGTTTTTGTGACTTACTGCTTCAAAGAACTTCTCCATTTCTTTATCCCTAAGGGAAAAGAAATATAATCACTAAATACATTTAAGTGTCTTTCAACCATTTTAGATCCCTCTGTTGAGAGTTCTCTGTTTAGGTCTGTACTCCATTTTTTAAAATTGGATTATTTGTTCTTTGGATGACCAATTTCTCGACTTCTTTGTGTATTTTGGAGATTAGTGAAGATCTTTTCCCATTCTGTAAGGCCGTCGTTTTGTCTTGTTGGCCATGTTCTTTGCTTTACAGAAGCTTTTCAGTTTCAGGAGGTCTCACTTATTAATTGTTTCACTCAGTGTCTGTTTTTTTTTCTTTTTTTTTCTTTTTTCTTTCTTTTTTTTTTTCTTTTTTTTCTTTTTTTCTTTTTTTCTTTTTTTTCTTCTTCTTCTTTTCTTTTTTTTTCTTTTTTTTCTCTCTTTAGTTTTTTTCTTTGTTCTTTTTTTTGTTTTGTTTTTCTTTTTTTTTTCTTTTTTTTTTTTTTTCTTTTTCTCTCAGTGTCTGTGCTACTGGGGTTCTATTTAGCAAGCGTTCTCCTGTGCCAATGTGTTCAAGTGCATTTGATATTTTTATTTTTATATTCTTTTATTGTGGATGAAGTCAATTATTTGAACTCTCAAATATTTTTATTGTTATTATCTCTCTATTTGTTTGCTTATTTGTGGTTGTTCACCAACTTGACTATCTAGAGGAAGTAAAAGTCGTAACAAGGTTTCCGTAGGTGAACCTGCGGAAGGATCATTAACGTGAGAGAGCAGCGGCGGCGGCTCTGCCCGCCCGCTCGCCTGCCTCGCCCGAGTTCTCGCCGGGAGGCGCGCTCCCCGGGTCGCACGTGTGTTGTGCGCACGGAAGTGTGCGTGCGCACGGGCGCTCGTGGCGGTCGTGAGAGAGAGGTCGAGAGAGGGGGAAGGGGGACGGGCGCCGGCTCGCCCGCCCTCCTCGCCCCGTCCGAGGACCCGTGTCTGGCTCTGCCACTGGCGGCTCACGGCGGACGGCGGCTCTCTTCCCGCTCTCGCTCTCCTCCGTCCACTCCCGCTGCTTGCCTCACCGCACCGCAGCGGCCCGCGGGTGTGTCCCCTCTTTCCCGGGCGCGCGCCTTTCCCTCTCCATCCCTCTTCGCGGGGGAGGATGGGCAAGGGTCTGGCGGCGCCCCGGGCCCCCTCTCGCCGCCGACCTCCGCTCGCGCGCCGTGGCGCCGCGGCGCGCCTGTCGGGGAGGCGGCGGAGGTTGGGCGCACTTATTTTTCCCCCCTCTCCACCTCCTTCTCCAAAGGACCGGGGTAGACCAGTAGTTCCTCCCACCGGGCGGGAGGCCATTTTTTTCCCCCGGGGATGCGGCGGGTCGACCAGATGTCCCGCTGGACTCTTTTTTTTTTTTTTTTTAATGTATAATATATATTATATCTTCCTAGACCTGACGGGTCGACCAGTTGTCTCTGTGCACTTCCTTTTTTTTGACGGACTGGAAGCGGGTCGACCAGTTGTCCGATTAAATATTTGGCCTTAAAATGCTAAGTACCGGGGTCGACCAGTTGGCCTTGTGAACTTGGGTCGACCAGTTGTCTTTTTCCATGTCTTGATTGACTGATGTCATTCTTCAATGTGTTGGTGGTTAGTTTATCTCTTTTGTTCTCTATGCCAACACGCCCCACTCACCAAACACTTTTTTTTAAATTTATTTATTTACTTATTTTTATTTTACTTTTTTATTATTTATTTATTTATACATACATACATACATCCTGTCTATCTGTCCAGATGGGGCAGGGGTAGAAGGGGCTAGCTATGAGAGGAAGGTGCTCGGTGGGCATCCAGTTGTAAATAAGGCTGGGAATAAATAGCTGAATATTAATTCATTTGAGTAATATTAAAACTGTTCAAGTAGAAAACAATTGCTTTCTTTTTCTGTTTGCCCAGAGATCTGACTGACTGCAACTTGGAAAGAAGACGGCCCTGCTGGACAGAGACCTCCCTCCTGCTTTGGGTGGGTCGACCAGTTTACATGTTTATTTCCACGTTTTGTCTTTTATGGATTGAATGGATGTGTCTCTCTCTCTCTCTCTTTTTTTTTTTTTTTGGTTTTTCGAGACAGGGTTTCTCTGTGGCTTTGGAGCCTGTCCTGGAACTAGCACTGTAGACCAGGCTGGTCTCGAACTCACAGAGATCCGCCTACCTCTGCCTCCCGAGTACTGGGATTAAAGGCGTGCGCCACCATCGCCCGGCTCTCATTTTTTTTTTCACGATTGCTTGCTTGCTTGCTTGCTTACTTACTTACTTACTTACTATCTGTTCAGCCCATGTCATTTACTTACTTCTTTAAAAAAAATGACCCACCTAGTTATTTACTTACTTACTTACTTACTTACTTGTTCATTCATTCCTTCACTTCCTTATCTTCTTTCATATATCTGTTTATTTATCTGCTGATTTAGCGTGACTCATTTACTTATTGAATGTTTCAATTATTATTTAGTTTTATTCATTTATTCATTCTTTATGTCTATTTTTATGTATGTATTTACTTACTTTCTTAATTTTTTTTTTACTTTTTAAAATTTACTTAATTTTTTTCTTTCTTTGGGAATGTAGATTCTTTCTTCCTTTCTTCCTTTCTTTCCTTCTTTCTGTCTCCTGACTGTCACTGGCTAAGAAAATGGTGGCCTCCATGTCACTGGTCAGCATAGCAGCTCCTAAAATGGAATTTGATGAAGGGATACATAGATAGATAGATAGATAGATAGATAGATAGATAGATAGATAGATAGATAGATAGATAGATGGGATGCGCACACGCTCACACACACACACACACACACACACACACATATGCACGCACGTGCATGACATGTACAGATGGGGGGCGATTCCAATGTTTTCAGAGGAAGGTGCTCGCTGGTAATAATAAATGTGCTGGTAAATAAGGCTGGAAATAGCTGAATATTAAATCATTAAAACTCTTCAAATAAATAAAAAGCAATTCCATTTCTCTCTCTCTCTCTTTCTCACCATATACCAGCACATCTGAACTGACTGCAACATACAAAAGAAGAAGAAACACGGAAAGAAGACATCCCTGCTGGACAGGATCTGAGATGAGAATAAATTCATCGAATGGCTGCCAACAGCATTTCATTGAGAAGAGATTCCACATTTTATGCTGTACAGTTACTTAGTTAGATAGATAGATAAAGAGAGGCCTGTGAACTGGGGTGGGCTGTGGCTTCTCAGGTCACCTCAGGTCAGGGAGGGGCTGAGGAGTGTCCCATTGGCCTTGACAATAGGCAGGAGTCAGAGGTTAATGTCAGGGCAGGGCCTGAGAGTTCCTCAAAGGGAATGAATGGAGACCCTTGCTTACCTAAGAAATGCCTGACCTTGGAAAAGGACTTGTGGAAAGCGGGCCCTTGAAACTGTGGTTTCACGTCTTACTAGAAAGCTCCCTCTTGGAAGGGAAAGTCATCGTGATATCTTACTCTTTTCCCAAGGATACCCTACCTACCCTTCTGATCATTCTTACTGAATTAAGTCTTCCACTGCAAATAAATAAATAAATAAATAATAAATGAAGTGGGTGAGTGAGTGAGTGAGTGAGTAAGTAAGTAAGTAAGTAAGTAAACAAGCAAATACGTGGATGGACAAATAAATACAAAGTTTGCTGTTGTTGACTGACTTTTGATTTCATAATGAATCTCTCTCTCTCTCTCTCTCTCTCTCTCTCTCTCTCTCTCACACACACACACACACACTAAATATACAATAAAAGGAAGCATAACACCTTTACTCAGGGGGCAGAGTGAACTCTGAAAGTTTTCCAGGCGGGGGGGGGGGAGAGACAGAATATAAGAACAAAATGAGAAACAAGGAAAAATAGTGTTGGCTGGCTGGCCGGCTTTCAGTTCCCTGACAGAAATGAGCACATTGTGGAGGAAACACAAAGTTGTTACACTATGTGGGTGTGATGAGGAGAGATTGTGAGTGAGTGTCCTGTCAGAACAAAGTTAGTCCCATAGTTGATGAAATTCATTATCCCAAAACTTCAGCAGAATATATCCCAAGTTTGCAAATGTGTGATCAGCTTGTGACAGGTTGGGCTGGAGATGCTGAGAACTGGGGAGCCCTCAATGCAAGAGCAGACACTCATTCCCATGAAGAGGGAGAGAGGGAGGGAGGGAGGGAGGGATCATTCATTCCTATACTCAAGTTTAAAGAAAGATGAGTGGCTATCTATGGAGAGACCACTCACAGATATGAAAAATCATTTCCTAAAAATCAAATTTCTCAGTCAGTATGCAACTGCTATGGTGCTTCTCCTAGATAGAGCAAAACACACAAACAAACTGATTCCTTGATCTAGAGCCACAGTGCACATGCTGTGGAAAAGGGGACATGGCCAACTTGAATCACAATATTCATCAGAGCATGGAAAGAGCGTAAAAAGGACACAGAGGAGAGATAATTGTGGTCCTTCCTTCCTCCCTCCCTCCCTCCCTCCCTCCCTCCCTCCCTCCCTCCCTCCTTCCCTCAGGAAGTGACTGACAGATGAGACTTTGTCCAAGCAGGTTCTGTCTGAAATACCAGACTTGAGTTTCCCCCTCTGTGGGTATTAGCTAATCAGTCCTCCCTTCTTTCTGTAGGAAGGTGGTGCATGTCTCTCAGAACTTACCTGGTTTCCTCTGCACCAGGTGAACCAGGGAAAAGCTTTCTAAGCCTTATTCAGACCCATAGAGGCTGCGCTGTGTGTGACTTCAGAGACCTCAGGGAGTATAGGGGTGGGTGGGTGCTTGATGCTTCAGACTCATGTCATTGAAGGACATAACATAGTCTGGATTCACAGAGATTCACAACACAGAGCCATTGTCACTTACTAACAGCTCAGGACACCCAGAGCTAACAAGAAATTGCAGTCTCAGCCGGGCTTTAATCACAGCACACACACAGATCTCTGTGAATTCAAAGATGGCCTGATTTACAGAGTGAGTTTTAGGACAGCCCAAGATACAAAAAGAAACCCTTTCTTGAAAAACAAAGCAAAACAGCAAAAGAAAGAAAGACAAGGAAAAAGAAAAAAATGGCAGTCTCTTTCCACTCTCTCCTCCATTGGCTCTTAAAGAGCTCTCAAGCTGAACTGGAGACCATGGTGTCACTCAAAACTGGGAAGCCAGAAACCTTAGGGGGGTCACAGGAGTCGGACTGACTGCAGCACTTGATGCCTCAACCCTGCTAATGGCTGTGATATAAGGCATGGTAAAATACGGGCTTTGGCAGAGCACTACTCCCCTTTCTCTATTATTATTGCTACACAACGAAAAGGACCGGGGGGGGGTGATGATGTGCAGTCAGTGCTGGTATTGAAATCTCACTGACTCCTTCCGCACTCCTTGTCAATTCCCGACTTTGTCAAATCAACTATCGTGAATCTTTGATGTGGGTTGGCCCTTTAGGAACTCAGAGAAACAAGACAGACAGACCTGTTTCATCCCAGAAACCTCCCAGTTCCTGAGCCCTAGCCCTGGAAGTCTCAAAGCCATCACATCCAGAAATCTCTCTAGTCCCTGCTAGTGGTGAACTCACTTCGTCTTCCCCAGGACCACTAATTATTTCTCCATGTTTTCCTGTGAGATCTGAGGCCAGCTTTCTTCTTCCTCCCTCTGGCCTCTCCACGAACGATCTCCATTCTCTAGACAACATGTCTAGAACCGAGTCTTATAGGCACCGAGAGAGTGTGTCTTGAGGGCAGTTGGCGTTTCTAGGACACGAGTGACATCACAAAATTCCGAGAGCTCTCTGGGATACCGTGGAATTTCCAGAGAAGGGACTGCTGATGTCGTGAGGCACGGCCTTTACCTCCTTGCTGATATTTCTCCCCGAACTGACCGACCGACCGACCGACCGACCAACCGGAACCTGAGGTTTCCTTTCCAGGAGTCTCTCCTCCGACACAGAGGGAGCCATTCAGGATTTCCTCCTTCCAAAACCAGAAATTTCTCTCTGCTTCATTAATATCTTCTCACTACTTCCTGAACCCATGGGGAGTTAGTTAGTTGAACACTCACTTTTTTCATGAATGACCCTTCCTCCCTCTCCTGAACATCTCATATTACTGATTCATACTCAGTAAAACAGTAATATGAGAAATTAGGCCAGGAAGACATGGAAGATGAGGGTTGAGTCTTCTGAAGTGAACAAGCACTTAGGGAAGGCTAAACTTAAGGGAATTTGACTCTGAGTGGCAAGACATGAATAGCTGCTGCCAAGGCACAGATACAGGCACCAACTGGGCCCTCGGCATCCTCCTGCATCATCAGAGCTGTGTGGGAAACTCAGCCCAAAGGAGGGGCCGTGTTCAAAGGGAGAGGGCATTTTCGAGGACAGCACTGTTTTCTTTTTCTTCTTTCTTTCTTTCTTTCTTTCTTTCTTTCTTTCTTTCTTTCTTTTTTTTTTTTCGAGACAGGGTTGTTCTGTAGTTTTTTTTTTTTTGGAGCCTGTCCTGGAACTAGCTCTTGTAGACCAGGCTGGTCTTGAACTCACATGCTTTCTTTTTTTTTCTATTGGATATTTTTGACTTCTTTATCAAAGATCAGGTGTTCGAAGATGTGTGGATCGATATCCGGGTCTTCTATTCGGTTCCATTGGTCCTCCTGTCTGTTCTTATGCCAGGACCAGGCTGTTTTCAGAACTGTAGCTTACAGAGTGTTCTTGCAGGTGGGGCACAGAAGAGGTTAATTACGGTACCTTAGTTCTTCTGCTTTTCTAGCAGACCGGAGCCCAGCTGACAGGAATCCAGTAGAGATGGTGTCAAGGTTCACACTGACACTAACAGCTGTAACTTGAGCAGGATTTGTGATCCACATGAAATTTGCAATGAATTGCAGCAAATCTGTGACACTCTAACTTGCTCAGGCTCAGTATCTGAACATACAGATGTTTGCAATGATCACTGGCTTCAGGATTTTTTTGTTGTTGTTGTTGTTGTTGTTTTGTTTTTCCACGAGACAGGGTTTCCCTGTAGCTGAAGTTTAACGGCCTGGTGTTTTTGTGACTTACTGCTTCAAAGAACTTCTCCATTTCTTTATCCCTAAGGGAAAAGAAATATAATCACTAAATACATTTAAGTGTCTTTCAACCATTTTAGATCCCTCTGTTGAGAGTTCTCTGTTTAGGTCTGTACTCCATTTTTTAAAATTGGATTATTTGTTCTTTGGATGACCAATTTCTCGACTTCTTTGTGTATTTTGGAGATTAGTGAAGATCTTTTCCCATTCTGTAAGGCCGTCGTTTTGTCTTGTTGGCCATGTTCTTTGCTTTACAGAAGCTTTTCAGTTTCAGGAGGTCTCACTTATTAATTGTTTCACTCAGTGTCTGTTTTTTTTTCTTTTTTTTTCTTTTTTCTTTCTTTTTTTTTCTTTTTTTTCTTTTTTTCTTTTTTTCTTTTTTTTCTTCTTCTTCTTTTCTTTTTTTTTCTTTTTTTTCTCTCTTTAGTTTTTTTCTTTGTTCTTTTTTTTTGTTTTGTTTTTCTTTTTTTTTTCTTTTTTCTTTTTTTTCTTTTTCTCTCAGTGTCTGTGCTACTGGGGTTCTATTTAGCAAGCGTTCTCCTGTGCCAATGTGTTCAAGTGCATTTGATATTTTTATTTTTATATTCTTTTATTGTGGATGAAGTCAATTATTTGAACTCTCAAATATTTTTATTGTTATTATCTCTCTATTTGTTTGCTTATTTGTGGTTGTTCACCAACTTGACTATCTAGAGGAAGTAAAAGTCGTAACAAGGTTTCCGTAGGTGAACCTGCGGAAGGATCATTAACGTGAGAGAGCAGCGGCGGCGGCTCTGCCCGCCCGCTCGCCTGCCTCGCCCGAGTTCTCGCCGGGAGGCGCGCTCCCCGGGTCGCACGTGTGTTGTGCGCACGGAAGTGTGCGTGCGCACGGGCGCTCGTGGCGGTCGTGAGAGAGAGGTCGAGAGAGGGGGAAGGGGGACGGGCGCCGGCTCGCCCGCCCTCCTCGCCCCGTCCGAGGACCCGTGTCTGGCTCTGCCACTGGCGGCTCACGGCGGACGGCGGCTCTCTTCCCGCTCTCGCTCTCCTCCGTCCACTCCCGCTGCTTGCCTCACCGCACCGCAGCGGCCCGCGGGTGTGTCCCCTCTTTCCCGGGCGCGCGCCTTTCCCTCTCCATCCCTCTTCGCGGGGGAGGATGGGCGAGGGTCTGGCGGCGCCCCGGGCCCCCTCTCGCCGCCGACCTCCGCTCGCTCGCCGTGGCGCCGCGGCACGCCTGTCGGGGAGGCGGCGGAGGTTGGGCGCACTTTTTTTTCCCCCCTCTCCACCTCCTTCTCCAAAGGACCGGGGTAGACCAGTAGTCCCTCCCACCAGGCGGGAGGCCATTTTTTTCCCCCGGGGATGCGGCGGGTCGACCAGATGTCCCGCTGGACTCTTTTTTTTTTTTTTTAATGTATAATATATATTATATCTTCCTAGACCTGACGGGTCGACCAGTTGTCTCTGTGCACTTCCTTTTTTTTGACGGACTGGAAGCGGGTCGACCAGTTGTCCGATTAAATATTTGGCCTTAAAATGCTAAGTACCGGGGTCGACCAGTTGGCCTTGTGAACTTGGGTCGACCAGTTGTCTTTTTCCATGTCTTGATTGACTGATGTCATTCTTCAATGTGTTGGTGGTTAGTTTATCTCTTTTGTTCTCTATGCCAACACGCCCCACTCACCAAACACTTTTTTTTAAATTTATTTATTTACTTATTTTTATTTTACTTTTTTATTATTTATTTATTTATACATACATACATACATACATCCTGTCTATCTGTCCAGATGGGGCAGGGGTAGAAGGGGCTAGCTATGAGAGGAAGGTGCTCGGTGGGCATCCAGTTGTAAATAAGGCTGGGAATAAATAGCTGAATATTAATTCATTTGAGTAATATTAAAACTGTTCAAGTAGAAAACAATTGCTTTCTTTTTCTGTTTGCCCAGAGATCTGACTGACTGCAACTTGGAAAGAAGACGGCCCTGCTGGACAGAGACCTCCCTCCTGCTTTGGGTGGGTCGACCAGTTTACATGTTTATTTCCACGTTTTGTCTTTTATGGATTGAATGGATGTGTCTCTCTCTCTCTTTTTTTTTTTTTTTGGTTTTTCGAGACAGGGTTTCTCTGTGGCTTTGGAGCCTGTCCTGGAACTAGCACTGTAGACCAGGCTGGTCTCGAACTCACAGAGATCCGCCTACCTCTGCCTCCCGAGTACTGGGATTAAAGGCGTGCGCCACCATCGCCCGGCTCTCATTTTTTTTTCACGATTGCTTGCTTGCTTGCTTGCTTACTTACTTACTTACTTACTATCTGTTCAGCCCATCTCATTTACTTACTTCTTTAAAAAAAATGACCCACCTAGTTATTTACTTACTTACTTACTTACTTACTTGTTCATTCATTCCTTCACTTCCTTATCTTCTTTCATATATCTGTTTATTTATCTGCTGATTTAGCGTGACTCATTTACTTATTGAATGTTTCAATTATTATTTAGTTTTATTCATTTATTCATTCTTTATGTCTATTTTTATGTATGTATTTACTTACTTTCTTAATTTTTTTTTTACTTTTTAAAATTTACTTAATTTTTTTCTTTCTTTGGGAATGTAGATTCTTTCTTCCTTTCTTCCTTTCTTTCCTTCTTTCTGTCTCCTGACTGTCACTGGCTAAGAAAATGGTGGCCTCCATGTCACTGGTCAGCATAGCAGCTCCTAAAATGGAATTTGATGAAGGGATACATAGATAGATAGATAGATAGATAGATAGATAGATAGATAGATAGATAGATAGATAGATGGGATGCGCACACGCTCACACACACACACACACACACACACACACATATGCACGCACGTGCATGACATGTACAGATGGGGGGCGATTCCAATGTTTTCAGAGGAAGGTGCTCGCTGGTAATAATAAATGTGCTGGTAAATAAGGCTGGAAATAGCTGAATATTAAATCATTAAAACTCTTCAAATAAATAAAAAGCAATTCCATTTCTCTCTCTCTCTCTTTCTCACCATATACCAGCACATCTGAACTGACTGCAACATACAAAAGAAGAAGAAACACGGAAAGAAGACATCCCTGCTGGACAGGATCTGAGATGAGAATAAATTCATCGAATGGCTGCCAACAGCATTTCATTGAGAAGAGATTCCACATTTTATGCTGTACAGTTACTTAGTTAGATAGATAGATAAAGAGAGGCCTGTGAACTGGGGTGGGCTGTGGCTTCTCAGGTCACCTCAGGTCAGGGAGGGGCTGAGGAGTGTCCCATTGGCCTTGACAATAGGCAGGAGTCAGAGGTTAATGTCAGGGCAGGGCCTGAGAGTTCCTCAAAGGGAATGAATGGAGACCCTTGCTTACCTAAGAAATGCCTGACCTTGGAAAAGGACTTGTGGAAAGCGGGCCCTTGAAACTGTGGTTTCACGTCTTACTAGAAAGCTCCCTCTTGGAAGGGAAAGTCATCGTGATATCTTACTCTTTTCCCAAGGATACCCTACCTACCCTTCTGATCATTCTTACTGAATTAAGTCTTCCACTGCAAATAAATAAATAAATAAATAATAAATGAAGTGGGTGAGTGAGTGAGTGAGTGAGTAAGTAAGTAAGTAAGTAAGTAAACAAGCAAATACGTGGATGGACAAATAAATACAAAGTTTGCTGTTGTTGACTGACTTTTGATTTCATAATGAATCTCTCTCTCTCTCTCTCTCTCTCTCTCTCTCTCTCTCTCTCTCACACACACACACACTAAATATACAATAAAAGGAAGCATAACACCTTTACTCAGGGGGCAGAGTGAACTCTGAAAGTTTTCCAGGCGGGGGGGGGGGAGAGACAGAATATAAGAACAAAATGAGAAACAAGGAAAAATAGTGTTGGCTGGCTGGCCGGCTTTCAGTTCCCTGACAGAAATGAGCACATTGTGGAGGAAACACAAAGTTGTTACACTATGTGGGTGTGATGAGGAGAGATTGTGAGTGAGTGTCCTGTCAGAACAAAGTTAGTCCCATAGTTGATGAAATTCATTATCCCAAAACTTCAGCAGAATATATCCCAAGTTTGCAAATGTGTGATCAGCTTGTGACAGGTTGGGCTGGAGATGCTGAGAACTGGGGAGCCCTCAATGCAAGAGCAGACACTCATTCCCATGAAGAGGGAGAGAGGGAGGGAGGGAGGGAGGGATCATTCATTCCTATACTCAAGTTTAAAGAAAGATGAGTGGCTATCTATGGAGAGACCACTCACAGATATGAAAAATCATTTCCTAAAAATCAAATTTCTCAGTCAGTATGCAACTGCTATGGTGCTTCTCCTAGATAGAGCAAAACACACAAACAAACTGATTCCTTGATCTAGAGCCACAGTGCACATGCTGTGGAAAAGGGGACATGGCCAACTTGAATCACAATATTCATCAGAGCATGGAAAGAGCGTAAAAAGGACACAGAGGAGAGATAATTGTGGTCCTTCCTTCCTCCCTCCCTCCCTCCCTCCCTCCCTCCCTCCCTCCCTCCCTCCTTCCCTCAGGAAGTGACTGACAGATGAGACTTTGTCCAAGCAGGTTCTGTCTGAAATACCAGACTTGAGTTTCCCCCTCTGTGGGTATTAGCTAATCAGTCCTCCCTTCTTTCTGTAGGAAGGTGGTGCATGTCTCTCAGAACTTACCTGGTTTCCTCTGCACCAGGTGAACCAGGGAAAAGCTTTCTAAGCCTTATTCAGACCCATAGAGGCTGCGCTGTGTGTGACTTCAGAGACCTCAGGGAGTATAGGGGTGGGTGGGTGCTTGATGCTTCAGACTCATGTCATTGAAGGACATAACATAGTCTGGATTCACAGAGATTCACAACACAGAGCCATTGTCACTTACTAACAGCTCAGGACACCCAGAGCTAACAAGAAATTGCAGTCTCAGCCGGGCTTTAATCACAGCACACACACAGATCTCTGTGAATTCAAAGATGGCCTGATTTACAGAGTGAGTTTTAGGACAGCCCAAGATACAAAAAGAAACCCTTTCTTGAAAAACAAAGCAAAACAGCAAAAGAAAGAAAGACAAGGAAAAAGAAAAAAATGGCAGTCTCTTTCCACTCTCTCCTCCATTGGCTCTTAAAGAGCTCTCAAGCTGAACTGGAGACCATGGTGTCACTCAAAACTGGGAAGCCAGAAACCTTAGGGGGGTCACAGGAGTCGGACTGACTGCAGCACTTGATGCCTCAACCCTGCTAATGGCTGTGATATAAGGCATGGTAAAATACGGGCTTTGGCAGAGCACTACTCCCCTTTCTCTATTATTATTGCTACACAACGAAAAGGACCGGGGGGGGGTGATGATGTGCAGTCAGTGCTGGTATTGAAATCTCACTGACTCCTTCCGCACTCCTTGTCAATTCCCGACTTTGTCAAATCAACTATCGTGAATCTTTGATGTGGGTTGGCCCTTTAGGAACTCAGAGAAACAAGACAGACAGACCTGTTTCATCCCAGAAACCTCCCAGTTCCTGAGCCCTAGCCCTGGAAGTCTCAAAGCCATCACATCCAGAAATCTCTCTAGTCCCTGCTAGTGGTGAACTCACTTCGTCTTCCCCAGGACCACTAATTATTTCTCCATGTTTTCCTGTGAGATCTGAGGCCAGCTTTCTTCTTCCTCCCTCTGGCCTCTCCACGAACGATCTCCATTCTCTAGACAACATGTCTAGAACCGAGTCTTATAGGCACCGAGAGAGTGTGTCTTGAGGGCAGTTGGCGTTTCTAGGACACGAGTGACATCACAAAATTCCGAGAGCTCTCTGGGATACCGTGGAATTTCCAGAGAAGGGACTGCTGATGTCGTGAGGCACGGCCTTTACCTCCTTGCTGATATTTCTCCCCGAACTGACCGACCGACCGACCGACCGACCAACCGGAACCTGAGGTTTCCTTTCCAGGAGTCTCTCCTCCGACACAGAGGGAGCCATTCAGGATTTCCTCCTTCCAAAACCAGAAATTTCTCTCTGCTTCATTAATATCTTCTCACTACTTCCTGAACCCATGGGGAGTTAGTTAGTTGAACACTCACTTTTTTCATGAATGACCCTTCCTCCCTCTCCTGAACATCTCATATTACTGATTCATACTCAGTAAAACAGTAATATGAGAAATTAGGCCAGGAGGACATGGAAGATGAGGGTTGAGTCTTCTGAAGTGAACAAGCACTTAGGGAAGGCTAAACTTAAGGGAATTTGACTCTGAGTGGCAAGACATGAATAGCTGCTGCCAAGGCACAGATACAGGCACCAACTGGGCCCTCGGCATCCTCCTGCATCATCAGAGCTGTGTGGGAAACTCAGCCCAAAGGAGGGGCCGTGTTCAAAGGGAGAGGGCATTTTCGAGGACAGCACTGTTTTCTTTTTCTTCTTTCTTTCTTTCTTTCTTTCTTTCTTTCTTTCTTTCTTTTTTTTTTTCGAGACAGGGTTGTTCTGTAGTTTTTTTTTTTTTGGAGCCTGTCCTGGAACTAGCTCTTGTAGACCAGGCTGGTCTTGAACTCACATGCTTTCTTTTTTTTTCTATTGGATATTTTTGACTTCTTTATCAAAGATCAGGTGTTCGAAGATGTGTGGATCGATATCCGGGTCTTCTATTCGGTTCCATTGGTCCTCCTGTCTGTTCTTATGCCAGGACCAGGCTGTTTTCAGAACTGTAGCTTACAGAGTGTTCTTGCAGGTGGGGCACAGAAGAGGTTAATTACGGTACCTTAGTTCTTCTGCTTTTCTAGCAGACCGGAGCCCAGCTGACAGGAATCCAGTAGAGATGGTGTCAAGGTTCACACTGACACTAACAGCTGTAACTTGAGCAGGATTTGTGATCCACATGAAATTTGCAATGAATTGCAGCAAATCTGTGACACTCTAACTTGCTCAGGCTCAGTATCTGAACATACAGATGTTTGCAATGATCACTGGCTTCAGGATTTTGTTGTTGTTGTTGTTGTTGTTGTTTTGTTTTTCCACGAGACAGGGTTTCCCTGTAGCTGAAGTTTAACGGCCTGGTGTTTTTGTGACTTACTGCTTCAAAGAACTTCTCCATTTCTTTATCCCTAAGGGAAAAGAAATATAATCACTAAATACATTTAAGTGTCTTTCAACCATTTTAGATCCCTCTGTTGAGAGTTCTCTGTTTAGGTCTGTACTCCATTTTTTAAAATTGGATTATTTGTTCTTTGGATGACCAATTTCTCGACTTCTTTGTGTATTTTGGAGATTAGTGAAGATCTTTTCCCATTCTGTAAGGCCGTCGTTTTGTCTTGTTGGCCATGTTCTTTGCTTTACAGAAGCTTTTCAGTTTCAGGAGGTCTCACTTATTAATTGTTTCACTCAGTGTCTGTTTTTTTTTCTTTTTTTTTCTTTTTTCTTTCTTTTTTTTTCTTTTTTTTCTTTTTTTCTTTTTTTCTTTTTTTTCTTCTTCTTCTTTTCTTTTTTTTTCTTTTTTTTCTCTCTTTAGTTTTTTTCTTTGTTCTTTTTTTTTGTTTTGTTTTTCTTTTTTTTTCTTTTTTCTTTTTTTTCTTTTTCTCTCAGTGTCTGTGCTACTGGGGTTCTATTTAGCAAGCGTTCTCCTGTGCCAATGTGTTCAAGTGCATTTGATATTTTTATTTTTATATTCTTTTATTGTGGATGAAGTCAATTATTTGAACTCTCAAATATTTTTATTGTTATTATCTCTCTATTTGTTTGCTTATTTGTGGTTGTTCACCAACTTGACTATCTAGAGGAAGTAAAAGTCGTAACAAGGTTTCCGTAGGTGAACCTGCGGAAGGATCATTAACGTGAGAGAGCAGCGGCGGCGGCTCTGCCCGCCCGCTCGCCTGCCTCGCCCGAGTTCTCGCCGGGAGGCGCGCTCCCCGGGTCGCACGTGTGTTGTGCGCACGGAAGTGTGCGTGCGCACGGGCGCTCGTGGCGGTCGTGAGAGAGAGGTCGAGAGAGGGGGAAGGGGGACGGGCGCCGGCTCGCCCGCCCTCCTCGCCCCGTCCGAGGACCCGTGTCTGGCTCTGCCACTGGCGGCTCACGGCGGACGGCGGCTCTCTTCCCGCTCTCGCTCTCCTCCGTCCACTCCCGCTGCTTGCCTCACCGCACCGCAGCGGCCCGCGGGTGTGTCCCCTCTTTCCCGGGCGCGCGCCTTTCCCTCTCCATCCCTCTTCGCGGGGGAGGATGGGCGAGGGTCTGGCGGCGCCCCGGGCCCCCTCTCGCCGCCGACCTCCGCTCGCGCGCCGTGGCGCCGCGGCGCGCCTGTCGGGGAGGCGGCGGAGGTTGGGCGCACTTTTTTTTCCCCCCTCTCCACCTCCTTCTCCAAAGGACCGGGGTAGACCAGTAGTCCCTCCCACCGGGCGGGAGGCCATTTTTTTCCCCCGGGGATGCGGCGGGTCGACCAGATGTCCCGCTGGACTCTTTTTTTTTTTTTTAATGTATAATATATATTATATCTTCCTAGACCTGACGGGTCGACCAGTTGTCTCTGTGCACTTCCTTTTTTTTGACGGACTGGAAGCGGGTCGACCAGTTGTCCGATTAAATATTTGGCCTTAAAATGCTAAGTACCGGGGTCGACCAGTTGGCCTTGTGAACTTGGGTCGACCAGTTGTCTTTTTCCATGTCTTGATTGACTGATGTCATTCTTCAATGTGTTGGTGGTTAGTTTATCTCTTTTGTTCTCTATGCCAACACGCCCCACTCACCAAACACTTTTTTTTAAATTTATTTATTTACTTATTTTTATTTTACTTTTTTATTATTTATTTATTTATACATACATACATACATACATCCTGTCTATCTGTCCAGATGGGGCAGGGGTAGAAGGGGCTAGCTATGAGAGGAAGGTGCTCGGTGGGCATCCAGTTGTAAATAAGGCTGGGAATAAATAGCTGAATATTAATTCATTTGAGTAATATTAAAACTGTTCAAGTAGAAAACAATTGCTTTCTTTTTCTGTTTGCCCAGAGATCTGACTGACTGCAACTTGGAAAGAAGACGGCCCTGCTGGACAGAGACCTCCCTCCTGCTTTGGGTGGGTCGACCAGTTTACATGTTTATTTCCACGTTTTGTCTTTTATGGATTGAATGGATGTGTCTCTCTCTCTCTTTTTTTTTTTTTTTGGTTTTTCGAGACAGGGTTTCTCTGTGGCTTTGGAGCCTGTCCTGGAACTAGCACTGTAGACCAGGCTGGTCTCGAACTCACAGAGATCCGCCTACCTCTGCCTCCCGAGTACTGGGATTAAAGGCGTGCGCCACCATCGCCCGGCTCTCATTTTTTTTTCACGATTGCTTGCTTGCTTGCTTGCTTACTTACTTACTTACTTACTATCTGTTCAGCCCATCTCATTTACTTACTTCTTTAAAAAAAATGACCCACCTAGTTATTTACTTACTTACTTACTTACTTACTTGTTCATTCATTCCTTCACTTCCTTATCTTCTTTCATATATCTGTTTATTTATCTGCTGATTTAGCGTGACTCATTTACTTATTGAATGTTTCAATTATTATTTAGTTTTATTCATTTATTCATTCTTTATGTCTATTTTTATGTATGTATTTACTTACTTTCTTAATTTTTTTTTTACTTTTTAAATTTTACTTAATTTTTTCTTTCTTTGGGAATGTAGATTCTTTCTTCCTTTCTTCCTTTCTTTCCTTCTTTCTGTCTCCTGACTGTCACTGGCTAAGAAAATGGTGGCCTCCATGTCACTGGTCAGCATAGCAGCTCCTAAAATGGAATTTGATGAAGGGATACATAGATAGATAGATAGATAGATAGATAGATAGATAGATAGATAGATAGATAGATGGGATGCGCACACGCTCACACACACACACACACACACACATATGCACGCACGTGCATGACATGTACAGATGGGGGGCGATTCCAATGTTTTCAGAGGAAGGTGCTCGCTGGTAATAATAAATGTGCTGGTAAATAAGGCTGGAAATAGCTGAATATTAAATCATTAAAACTCTTCAAATAAATAAAAAGCAATTCCATTTCTCTCTCTCTCTCTTTCTCACCATATACCAGCACATCTGAACTGACTGCAACATACAAAAGAAGAAGAAACACGGAAAGAAGACATCCCTGCTGGACAGGATCTGAGATGAGAATAAATTCATCGAATGGCTGCCAACAGCATTTCATTGAGAAGAGATTCCACATTTTATGCTGTACAGTTACTTAGTTAGATAGATAGATAAAGAGAGGCCTGTGAACTGGGGTGGGCTGTGGCTTCTCAGGTCACCTCAGGTCAGGGAGGGGCTGAGGAGTGTCCCATTGGCCTTGACAATAGGCAGGAGTCAGAGGTTAATGTCAGGGCAGGGCCTGAGAGTTCCTCAAAGGGAATGAATGGAGACCCTTGCTTACCTAAGAAATGCCTGACCTTGGAAAAGGACTTGTGGAAAGCGGGCCCTTGAAACTGTGGTTTCACGTCTTACTAGAAAGCTCCCTCTTGGAAGGGAAAGTCATCGTGATATCTTACTCTTTTCCCAAGGATACCCTACCTACCCTTCTGATCATTCTTACTGAATTAAGTCTTCCACTGCAAATAAATAAATAAATAAATAATAAATGAAGTGGGTGAGTGAGTGAGTGAGTGAGTAAGTAAGTAAGTAAGTAAGTAAACAAGCAAATACGTGGATGGACAAATAAATACAAAGTTTGCTGTTGTTGACTGACTTTTGATTTCATAATGAATCTCTCTCTCTCTCTCTCTCTCTCTCTCTCTCACACACACACACACACACTAAATATACAATAAAAGGAAGCATAACACCTTTACTCAGGGGGCAGAGTGAACTCTGAAAGTTTTCCAGGCGGGGGGGGGGGAGAGACAGAATATAAGAACAAAATGAGAAACAAGGAAAAATAGTGTTGGCTGGCTGGCCGGCTTTCAGTTCCCTGACAGAAATGAGCACATTGTGGAGGAAACACAAAGTTGTTACACTATGTGGGTGTGATGAGGAGAGATTGTGAGTGAGTGTCCTGTCAGAACAAAGTTAGTCCCATAGTTGATGAAATTCATTATCCCAAAACTTCAGCAGAATATATCCCAAGTTTGCAAATGTGTGATCAGCTTGTGACAGGTTGGGCTGGAGATGCTGAGAACTGGGGAGCCCTCAATGCAAGAGCAGACACTCATTCCCATGAAGAGGGAGAGAGGGAGGGAGGGAGGGAGGGATCATTCATTCCTATACTCAAGTTTAAAGAAAGATGAGTGGCTATCTATGGAGAGACCACTCACAGATATGAAAAATCATTTCCTAAAAATCAAATTTCTCAGTCAGTATGCAACTGCTATGGTGCTTCTCCTAGATAGAGCAAAACACACAAACAAACTGATTCCTTGATCTAGAGCCACAGTGCACATGCTGTGGAAAAGGGGACATGGCCAACTTGAATCACAATATTCATCAGAGCATGGAAAGAGCGTAAAAAGGACACAGAGGAGAGATAATTGTGGTCCTTCCTTCCTCCCTCCCTCCCTCCCTCCCTCCCTCCCTCCTTCCCTCAGGAAGTGACTGACAGATGAGACTTTGTCCAAGCAGGTTCTGTCTGAAATACCAGACTTGAGTTTCCCCCTCTGTGGGTATTAGCTAATCAGTCCTCCCTTCTTTCTGTAGGAAGGTGGTGCATGTCTCTCAGAACTTACCTGGTTTCCTCTGCACCAGGTGAACCAGGGAAAAGCTTTCTAAGCCTTATTCAGACCCATAGAGGCTGCGCTGTGTGTGACTTCAGAGACCTCAGGGAGTATAGGGGTGGGTGGGTGCTTGATGCTTCAGACTCATGTCATTGAAGGACATAACATAGTCTGGATTCACAGAGATTCACAACACAGAGCCATTGTCACTTACTAACAGCTCAGGACACCCAGAGCTAACAAGAAATTGCAGTCTCAGCCGGGCTTTAATCACAGCACACACACAGATCTCTGTGAATTCAAAGATGGCCTGATTTACAGAGTGAGTTTTAGGACAGCCCAAGATACAAAAAGAAACCCTTTCTTGAAAAACAAAGCAAAACAGCAAAAGAAAGAAAGACAAGGAAAAAGAAAAAAATGGCAGTCTCTTTCCACTCTCTCCTCCATTGGCTCTTAAAGAGCTCTCAAGCTGAACTGGAGACCATGGTGTCACTCAAAACTGGGAAGCCAGAAACCTTAGGGGGGTCACAGGAGTCGGACTGACTGCAGCACTTGATGCCTCAACCCTGCTAATGGCTGTGATATAAGGCATGGTAAAATACGGGCTTTGGCAGAGCACTACTCCCCTTTCTCTATTATTATTGCTACACAACGAAAAGGACCGGGGGGGGGGTGATGATGTGCAGTCAGTGCTGGTATTGAAATCTCACTGACTCCTTCCGCACTCCTTGTCAATTCCCGACTTTGTCAAATCAACTATCGTGAATCTTTGATGTGGGTTGGCCCTTTAGGAACTCAGAGAAACAAGACAGACAGACCTGTTTCATCCCAGAAACCTCCCAGTTCCTGAGCCCTAGCCCTGGAAGTCTCAAAGCCATCACATCCAGAAATCTCTCTAGTCCCTGCTAGTGGTGAACTCACTTCGTCTTCCCCAGGACCACTAATTATTTCTCCATGTTTTCCTGTGAGATCTGAGGCCAGCTTTCTTCTTCCTCCCTCTGGCCTCTCCACGAACGATCTCCATTCTCTAGACAACATGTCTAGAACCGAGTCTTATAGGCACCGAGAGAGTGTGTCTTGAGGGCAGTTGGCGTTTCTAGGACACGAGTGACATCACAAAATTCCGAGAGCTCTCTGGGATACCGTGGAATTTCCAGAGAAGGGACTGCTGATGTCGTGAGGCACGGCCTTTACCTCCTTGCTGATATTTCTCCCCGAACTGACCGACCGACCGACCGACCGACCAACCGGAACCTGAGGTTTCCTTTCCAGGAGTCTCTCCTCCGACACAGAGGGAGCCATTCAGGATTTCCTCCTTCCAAAACCAGAAATTTCTCTCTGCTTCATTAATATCTTCTCACTACTTCCTGAACCCATGGGGAGTTAGTTAGTTGAACACTCACTTTTTTCATGAATGACCCTTCCTCCCTCTCCTGAACATCTCATATTACTGATTCATACTCAGTAAAACAGTAATATGAGAAATTAGGCCAGGAGGACATGGAAGATGAGGGTTGAGTCTTCTGAAGTGAACAAGCACTTAGGGAAGGCTAAACTTAAGGGAATTTGACTCTGAGTGGCAAGACATGAATAGCTGCTGCCAAGGCACAGATACAGGCACCAACTGGGCCCTCGGCATCCTCCTGCATCATCAGAGCTGTGTGGGAAACTCAGCCCAAAGGAGGGGCCGTGTTCAAAGGGAGAGGGCATTTTCGAGGACAGCACTGTTTTCTTTTTCTTCTTTCTTTCTTTCTTTCTTTCTTTCTTTCTTTCTTTCTTTTTTTTTTTCGAGACAGGGTTGTTCTGTAGTTTTTTTTTTTTTGGAGCCTGTCCTGGAACTAGCTCTTGTAGACCAGGCTGGTCTTGAACTCACATGCTTTCTTTTTTTTTCTATTGGATATTTTTGACTTCTTTATCAAAGATCAGGTGTTCGAAGATGTGTGGATCGATATCCGGGTCTTCTATTCGGTTCCATTGGTCCTCCTGTCTGTTCTTATGCCAGGACCAGGCTGTTTTCAGAACTGTAGCTTACAGAGTGTTCTTGCAGGTGGGGCACAGAAGAGGTTAATTACGGTACCTTAGTTCTTCTGCTTTTCTAGCAGACCGGAGCCCAGCTGACAGGAATCCAGTAGAGATGGTGTCAAGGTTCACACTGACACTAACAGCTGTAACTTGAGCAGGATTTGTGATCCACATGAAATTTGCAATGAATTGCAGCAAATCTGTGACACTCTAACTTGCTCAGGCTCAGTATCTGAACATACAGATGTTTGCAATGATCACTGGCTTCAGGATTTTTTTTTTGTTGTTGTTGTTGTTGTTTTGTTTTTCCACGAGACAGGGTTTCCCTGTAGCTGAAGTTTAACGGCCTGGTGTTTTTGTGACTTACTGCTTCAAAGAACTTCTCCATTTCTTTATCCCTAAGGGAAAAGAAATATAATCACTAAATACATTTAAGTGTCTTTCAACCATTTTAGATCCCTCTGTTGAGAGTTCTCTGTTTAGGTCTGTACTCCATTTTTTAAAATTGGATTATTTGTTCTTTGGATGACCAATTTCTCGACTTCTTTGTGTATTTTGGAGATTAGTGAAGATCTTTTCCCATTCTGTAAGGCCGTCGTTTTGTCTTGTTGGCCATGTTCTTTGCTTTACAGAAGCTTTTCAGTTTCAGGAGGTCTCACTTATTAATTGTTTCACTCAGTGTCTGTTTTTTTTTCTTTTTTTTCTTTTTTCTTTCTTTTTTTTTTCTTTTTTTTCTTTTTTTCTTTTTTTCTTTTTTTTCTTCTTCTTCTTTTCTTTTTTTTTCTTTTTTTCCTCTCTTTAGTTTTTTTCTTTGTTCTTTTTTTTTGTTTTGTTTTTCTTTTTTTTTCTTTTTTCTTTTTTTTCTTTTTCTCTCAGTGTCTGTGCTACTGGGGTTCTATTTAGCAAGCGTTCTCCTGTGCCAATGTGTTCAAGTGCATTTGATATTTTTATTTTTATATTCTTTTATTGTGGATGAAGTCAATTATTTGAACTCTCAAATATTTTTATTGTTATTATCTCTCTATTTGTTTGCTTATTTGTGGTTGTTCACCAACTTGACTATCTAGAGGAAGTAAAAGTCGTAACAAGGTTTCCGTAGGTGAACCTGCGGAAGGATCATTAACGTGAGAGAGCAGCGGCGGCAGCTCTGCCCGCCCGCTCGCCTGCCTCGCCCGAGTTCTCGCCGGGAGGCGCGCTCCCCGGGTCGCACGTGTGTTGTGCGCACGGAAGTGTGCATGCGCACGGGCGCTCGTGGCGGTTGTGAGAGAGAGGTCGAGAGAGGGGGAAGGGGGACGGGCGCCGGCTCGCCCGCCCTCCTCGCCCCGTCCGAGGACCCGTGTCTGGCTCTGCCACTGGCGGCTCACAGCGGACGGCGGCTCTCTTCCCGCTCTCGCTCTCCTCCGTCCACTCCCGCTGCTTGCCTCACCGCACCGCAGCGGCCCGCGGGTGTGTCCCCTCTTTCCCGGGCGCGCGCCTTTCCCTCTCCATCCCTCTTCGCGGGGGAGGATGGGCGAGGGTCTGGCGGCGCCCCGGGCCCCCTCTCGCCGCCGACCTCCGCTCGCGCGCCGTGGCGCCGCGGCGCGCCTGTCGGGGAGGCGGCGGAGGTTGGGCGCACTTTTTTTTCCCCCCTCTCCACCTCCTTCTCCAAAGGACCGGGGTAGACCAGTAGTCCCTCCCACCGGGCGGGAGGCCATTTTTTTCCCCCGGGGATGCGGCGGGTCGACCAGATGTCCCGCTGGACTCTTTTTTTTTTTTTTAATGTATAATATATATTATATCTTCCTAGACCTGACGGGTCGACCAGTTGTCTCTGTGCACTTCCTTTTTTTTGACGGACTGGAAGCGGGTCGACCAGTTGTCCGATTAAATATTTGGCCTTAAAATGCTAAGTACCGGGGTCGACCAGTTGGCCTTGTGAACTTGGGTCGACCAGTTGTCTTTTTCCATGTCTTGATTGACTGATGTCATTCTTCAATGTGTTGGTGGTTAGTTTATCTCTTTTGTTCTCTATGCCAACACGCCCCACTCACCAAACACTTTTTTTTAAATTTATTTATTTACTTATTTTTATTTTACTTTTTTATTATTTATTTATTTATACATACATACATACATACATACATCCTGTCTATCTGTCCAGATGGGGCAGGGGTAGAAGGGGCTAGCTATGAGAGGAAGGTGCTCGGTGGGCATCCAGTTGTAAATAAGGCTGGGAATAAATAGCTGAATATTAATTCATTTGAGTAATATTAAAACTGTTCAAGTAGAAAACAATTGCTTTCTTTTTCTGTTTGCCCAGAGATCTGACTGACTGCAACTTGGAAAGAAGACGGCCCTGCTGGACAGAGACCTCCCTCCTGCTTTGGGTGGGTCGACCAGTTTACATGTTTATTTCCACGTTTTGTCTTTTATGGATTGAATGGATGTGTCTCTCTCTCTTTTTTTTTTTTTTTTTTGGTTTTTCGAGACAGGGTTTCTCTGTGGCTTTGGAGCCTGTCCTGGAACTAGCACTGTAGACCAGGCTGGTCTCGAACTCACAGAGATCCGCCTACCTCTGCCTCCTGAGTACTGGGATTAAAGGCGTGCGCCACCATCGCCCGGCTCTCATTTTTTTTTCACGATTGCTTGCTTGCTTGCTTGCTTACTTACTTACTTACTTACTATCTGTTCAGCCCATGTCATTTACTTACTTCTTTAAAAAAAATGACCCACCTAGTTATTTACTTACTTACTTACTTACTTGTTCATTCATTCCTTCACTTCCTTATCTTCTTTCATATATCTGTTTATTTATCTGCTGATTTAGCGTGACTCATTTACTTATTGAATGTTTCAATTATTATTTAGTTTTATTCATTTATTCATTCTTTATGTCTATTTTTATGTATGTATTTACTTACTTTCTTAATTTTTTTTTTTACTTTTTAAAATTTACTTAATTTTTTTCTTTCTTTGGGAATGTAGATTCTTTCTTCCTTTCTTCCTTTCTTTCCTTCTTTCTGTCTCCTGACTGTCACTGGCTAAGAAAATGGTGGCCTCCATGTCACTGGTCAGCATAGCAGCTCCTAAAATGGAATTTGATGAAGGGATACATAGATAGATAGATAGATAGATAGATAGATAGATAGATAGATAGATAGATAGATGGGATGCGCACATGCTCACACACACACACACACACACACACACACATATGCACGCACGTGCATGACATGTACAGATGGGGGGCGATTCCAATGTTTTCAGAGGAAGGTGCTCGCTGGTAATAATAAATGTGCTGGTAAATAAGGCTGGAAATAGCTGAATATTAAATCATTAAAACTCTTCAAATAAATAAAAAGCAATTCCATTTCTCTCTCTCTCTCTTTCTCACCATATACCAGCACATCTGAACTGACTGCAACATACAAAAGAAGAAGAAACACGGAAAGAAGACATCCCTGCTGGACAGGATCTGAGATGAGAATAAATTCATCGAATGGCTGCCAACAGCATTTCATTGAGAAGAGATTCCACATTTTATGCTGTACAGTTACTTAGTTAGATAGATAGATAAAGAGAGGCCTGTGAACTGGGGTGGGCTGTGGCTTCTCAGGTCACCTCAGGTCAGGGAGGGGCTGAGGAGTGTCCCATTGGCCTTGACAATAGGCAGGAGTCAGAGGTTAATGTCAGGGCAGGGCCTGAGAGTTCCTCAAAGGGAATGAATGGAGACCCTTGCTTACCTAAGAAATGCCTGACCTTGGAAAAGGACTTGTGGAAAGCGGGCCCTTGAAACTGTGGTTTCACGTCTTACTAGAAAGCTCCCTCTTGGAAGGGAAAGTCATCGTGATATCTTACTCTTTTCCCAAGGATACCCTACCTACCCTTCTGATCATTCTTACTGAATTAAGTCTTCCACTGCAAATAAATAAATAAATAAATAATAAATGAAGTGGGTGAGTGAGTGAGTGAGTGAGTAAGTAAGTAAGTAAGTAAGTAAACAAGCAAATACGTGGATGGACAAATAAATACAAAGTTTGCTGTTGTTGACTGACTTTTGATTTCATAATGAATCTCTCTCTCTCTCTCTCTCTCTCTCTCTCTCTCTCTCTCTCTCACACACACACACACACACACTAAATATACAATAAAAGGAAGCATAACACCTTTACTCAGGGGGCAGAGTGAACTCTGAAAGTTTTCCAGGCGGGGGGGGGGGGAGAGACAGAATATAAGAACAAAATGAGAAACAAGGAAAAATAGTGTTGGCTGGCTGGCCGGCTTTCAGTTCCCTGACAGAAATGAGCACATTGTGGAGGAAACACAAAGTTGTTACACTATGTGGGTGTGATGAGGAGAGATTGTGAGTGAGTGTCCTGTCAGAACAAAGTTAGTCCCATAGTTGATGAAATTCATTATCCCAAAACTTCAGCAGAATATATCCCAAGTTTGCAAATGTGTGATCAGCTTGTGACAGGTTGGGCTGGAGATGCTGAGAACTGGGGAGCCCTCAATGCAAGAGCAGACACTCATTCCCATGAAGAGGGAGAGAGGGAGGGAGGGAGGGAGGGATCATTCATTCCTATACTCAAGTTTAAAGAAAGATGAGTGGCTATCTATGGAGAGACCACTCACAGATATGAAAAATCATTTCCTAAAAATCAAATTTCTCAGTCAGTATGCAACTGCTATGGTGCTTCTCCTAGATAGAGCAAAACACACAAACAAACTGATTCCTTGATCTAGAGCCACAGTGCACATGCTGTGGAAAAGGGGACATGGCCAACTTGAATCACAATATTCATCAGAGCATGGAAAGAGCGTAAAAAGGACACAGAGGAGAGATAATTGTGGTCCTTCCTTCCTCCCTCCCTCCCTCCCTCCCTCCCTCCCTCCCTCCCTCCTTCCCTCAGGAAGTGACTGACAGATGAGACTTTGTCCAAGCAGGTTCTGTCTGAAATACCAGACTTGAGTTTCCCCCTCTGTGGGTATTAGCTAATCAGTCCTCCCTTCTTTCTGTAGGAAGGTGGTGCATGTCTCTCAGAACTTACCTGGTTTCCTCTGCACCAGGTGAACCAGGGAAAAGCTTTCTAAGCCTTATTCAGACCCATAGAGGCTGCGCTGTGTGTGACTTCAGAGACCTCAGGGAGTATAGGGGTGGGTGGGTGCTTGATGCTTCAGACTCATGTCATTGAAGGACATAACATAGTCTGGATTCACAGAGATTCACAACACAGAGCCATTGTCACTTACTAACAGCTCAGGACACCCAGAGCTAACAAGAAATTGCAGTCTCAGCCGGGCTTTAATCACAGCACACACACAGATCTCTGTGAATTCAAAGATGGCCTGATTTACAGAGTGAGTTTTAGGACAGCCCAAGATACACAAAGAAACCCTTTCTTGAAAAACAAAGCAAAACAGCAAAAGAAAGAAAGACAAGGAAAAAGAAAAAAATGGCAGTCTCTTTCCACTCTCTCCTCCATTGGCTCTTAAAGAGCTCTCAAGCTGAACTGGAGACCATGGTGTCACTCAAAACTGGGAAGCCAGAAACCTTAGGGGGGTCACAGGAGTCGGACTGACTGCAGCACTTGATGCCTCAACCCTGCTAATGGCTGTGATATAAGGCATGGTAAAATACGGGCTTTGGCAGAGCACTACTCCCCTTTCTCTATTATTATTGCTACACAACGAAAAGGACCGGGGGGGGGGTGATGATGTGCAGTCAGTGCTGGTATTGAAATCTCACTGACTCCTTCCGCACTCCTTGTCAATTCCCGACTTTGTCAAATCAACTATCGTGAATCTTTGATGTGGGTTGGCCCTTTAGGAACTCAGAGAAACAAGACAGACAGACCTGTTTCATCCCAGAAACCTCCCAGTTCCTGAGCCCTAGCCCTGGAAGTCTCAAAGCCATCACATCCAGAAATCTCTCTAGTCCCTGCTAGTGGTGAACTCACTTCGTCTTCCCCAGGACCACTAATTATTTCTCCATGTTTTCCTGTGAGATCTGAGGCCAGCTTTCTTCTTCCTCCCTCTGGCCTCTCCACGAACGATCTCCATTCTCTAGACAACATGTCTAGAACCGAGTCTTATAGGCACCGAGAGAGTGTGTCTTGAGGGCAGTTGGCGTTTCTAGGACACGAGTGACATCACAAAATTCCGAGAGCTCTCTGGGATACCGTGGAATTTCCAGAGAAGGGACTGCTGATGTCGTGAGGCACGGCCTTTACCTCCTTGCTGATATTTCTCCCCGAACTGACCGACCGACCGACCGACCGACCAACCGGAACCTGAGGTTTCCTTTCCAGGAGTCTCTCCTCCGACACAGAGGGAGCCATTCAGGATTTCCTCCTTCCAAAACCAGAAATTTCTCTCTGCTTCATTAATATCTTCTCACTACTTCCTGAACCCATGGGGAGTTAGTTAGTTGAACACTCACTTTTTTCATGAATGACCCTTCCTCCCTCTCCTGAACATCTCATATTACTGATTCATACTCAGTAAAACAGTAATATGAGAAATTAGGCCAGGAGGACATGGAAGATGAGGGTTGAGTCTTCTGAAGTGAACAAGCACTTAGGGAAGGCTAAACTTAAGGGAATTTGACTCTGAGTGGCAAGACATGAATAGCTGCTGCCAAGGCACAGATACAGGCACCAACTGGGCCCTCGGCATCCTCCTGCATCATCAGAGCTGTGTGGGAAACTCAGCCCAAAGGAGGGGCCGTGTTCAAAGGGAGAGGGCATTTTCGAGGACAGCACTGTTTTCTTTTTCTTCTTTCTTTCTTTCTTTCTTTCTTTCTTTCTTTCTTTCTTTCTTTTTTTTTTTCGAGACAGGGTTGTTCTGTAGTTTTTTTTTTTTTGGAGCCTGTCCTGGAACTAGCTCTTGTAGACCAGGCTGGTCTTGAACTCACATGCTTTCTTTTTTTTTCTATTGGATATTTTTGACTTCTTTATCAAAGATCAGGTGTTCGAAGATGTGTGGATCGATATCCGGGTCTTCTATTCAGTTCCATTGGTCCTCCTGTCTGTTCTTATGCCAGGACCAGGCTGTTTTCAGAACTGTAGCTTACAGAGTGTTCTTGCAGGTGGGGCACAGAAGAGGTTAATTACGGTACCTTAGTTCTTCTGCTTTTCTAGCAGACCGGAGCCCAGCTGACAGGAATCCAGTAGAGATGGTGTCAAGGTTCACACTGACACTAACAGCTGTAACTTGAGCAGGATTTGTGATCCACATGAAATTTGCAATGAATTGCAGCAAATCTGTGACACTCTAACTTGCTCAGGCTCAGTATCTGAACATACAGATGTTTGCAATGATCACTGGCTTCAGGATTTTTTTTTTGTTGTTGTTGTTGTTGTTTTGTTTTTCCACGAGACAGGGTTTCCCTGTAGCTGAAGTTTAACGGCCTGGTGTTTTTGTGACTTACTGCTTCAAAGAACTTCTCCATTTCTTTATCCCTAAGGGAAAAGAAATATAATCACTAAATACATTTAAGTGTCTTTCAACCATTTTAGATCCCTCTGTTGAGAGTTCTCTGTTTAGGTCTGTACTCCATTTTTTAAAATTGGATTATTTGTTCTTTGGATGACCAATTTCTCGACTTCTTTGTGTATTTTGGAGATTAGTGAAGATCTTTTCCCATTCTGTAAGGCCGTCGTTTTGTCTTGTTGGCCATGTTCTTTGCTTTACAGAAGCTTTTCAGTTTCAGGAGGTCTCACTTATTAATTGTTTCACTCAGTGTCTGTTTTTTTTTCTTTTTTTTCTTTTTTCTTTCTTTTTTTTTTCTTTTTTTTCTTTTTTTCTTTTTTTCTTTTTTTTCTTCTTCTTCTTTTCTTTTTTTTTCTTTTTTTCCTCTCTTTAGTTTTTTTCTTTGTTCTTTTTTTTTGTTTTGTTTTTCTTTTTTTTTTCTTTTTTCTTTTTTTTCTTTTTCTCTCAGTGTCTGTGCTACTGGGGTTCTATTTAGCAAGCGTTCTCCTGTGCCAATGTGTTCAAGTGCATTTGATATTTTTATTTTTATATTCTTTTATTGTGGATGAAGTCAATTATTTGAACTCTCAAATATTTTTATTGTTATTATCTCTCTATTTGTTTGCTTATTTGTGGTTGTTCACCAACTTGACTATCTAGAGGAAGTAAAAGTCGTAACAAGGTTTCCGTAGGTGAACCTGCGGAAGGATCATTAACGTGAGAGAGCAGCGGCGGCAGCTCTGCCCGCCCGCTCGCCTGCCTCGCCCGAGTTCTCGCCGGGAGGCGCGCTCCCCGGGTCGCACGTGTGTTGTGCGCACGGAAGTGTGCATGCGCACGGGCGCTCGTGGCGGTTGTGAGAGAGAGGTCGAGAGAGGGGGAAGGGGGACGGGCGCCGGCTCGCCCGCCCTCCTCGCCCCGTCCGAGGACCCGTGTCTGGCTCTGCCACTGGCGGCTCACAGCGGACGGCGGCTCTCTTCCCGCTCTCGCTCTCCTCCGTCCACTCCCGCTGCTTGCCTCACCGCACCGCAGCGGCCCGCGGGTGTGTCCCCTCTTTCCCGGGCGCGCGCCTTTCCCTCTCCATCCCTCTTCGCGGGGGAGGATGGGCGAGGGTCTGGCGGCGCCCCGGGCCCCCTCTCGCCGCCGACCTCCGCTCGCGCGCCGTGGCGCCGCGGCGCGCCTGTCGGGGAGGCGGCGGAGGTTGGGCGCACTTTTTTTTCCCCCCTCTCCACCTCCTTCTCCAAAGGACCGGGGTAGACCAGTAGTCCCTCCCACCGGGCGGGAGGCCATTTTTTTCCCCCGGGGATGCGGCGGGTCGACCAGATGTCCCGCTGGACTCTTTTTTTTTTTTTTAATGTATAATATATATTATATCTTCCTAGACCTGACGGGTCGACCAGTTGTCTCTGTGCACTTCCTTTTTTTTGACGGACTGGAAGCGGGTCGACCAGTTGTCCGATTAAATATTTGGCCTTAAAATGCTAAGTACCGGGGTCGACCAGTTGGCCTTGTGAACTTGGGTCGACCAGTTGTCTTTTTCCATGTCTTGATTGACTGATGTCATTCTTCAATGTGTTGGTGGTTAGTTTATCTCTTTTGTTCTCTATGCCAACACGCCCCACTCACCAAACACTTTTTTTTAAATTTATTTATTTACTTATTTTTATTTTACTTTTTTATTATTTATTTATTTATACATACATACATACATACATACATCCTGTCTATCTGTCCAGATGGGGCAGGGGTAGAAGGGGCTAGCTATGAGAGGAAGGTGCTCGGTGGGCATCCAGTTGTAAATAAGGCTGGGAATAAATAGCTGAATATTAATTCATTTGAGTAATATTAAAACTGTTCAAGTAGAAAACAATTGCTTTCTTTTTCTGTTTGCCCAGAGATCTGACTGACTGCAACTTGGAAAGAAGACGGCCCTGCTGGACAGAGACCTCCCTCCTGCTTTGGGTGGGTCGACCAGTTTACATGTTTATTTCCACGTTTTGTCTTTTATGGATTGAATGGATGTGTCTCTCTCTCTTTTTTTTTTTTTTTTTTGGTTTTTCGAGACAGGGTTTCTCTGTGGCTTTGGAGCCTGTCCTGGAACTAGCACTGTAGACCAGGCTGGTCTCGAACTCACAGAGATCCGCCTACCTCTGCCTCCTGAGTACTGGGATTAAAGGCGTGCGCCACCATCGCCCGGCTCTCATTTTTTTTTCACGATTGCTTGCTTGCTTGCTTGCTTACTTACTTACTTACTTACTATCTGTTCAGCCCATGTCATTTACTTACTTCTTTAAAAAAAATGACCCACCTAGTTATTTACTTACTTACTTACTTACTTACTTGTTCATTCATTCCTTCACTTCCTTATCTTCTTTCATATATCTGTTTATTTATCTGCTGATTTAGCGTGACTCATTTACTTATTGAATGTTTCAATTATTATTTAGTTTTATTCATTTATTCATTCTTTATGTCTATTTTTATGTATGTATTTACTTACTTTCTTAATTTTTTTTTTACTTTTTAAAATTTACTTAATTTTTTTCTTTCTTTGGGAATGTAGATTCTTTCTTCCTTTCTTCCTTTCTTTCCTTCTTTCTGTCTCCTGACTGTCACTGGCTAAGAAAATGGTGGCCTCCATGTCACTGGTCAGCATAGCAGCTCCTAAAATGGAATTTGATGAAGGGATACATAGATAGATAGATAGATAGATAGATAGATAGATAGATAGATAGATAGATAGATAGATGGGATGCGCACATGCTCACACACACACACACACACACACACACACATATGCACGCACGTGCATGACATGTACAGATGGGGGGCGATTCCAATGTTTTCAGAGGAAGGTGCTCGCTGGTAATAATAAATGTGCTGGTAAATAAGGCTGGAAATAGCTGAATATTAAATCATTAAAACTCTTCAAATAAATAAAAAGCAATTCCATTTCTCTCTCTCTCTCTTTCTCACCATATACCAGCACATCTGAACTGACTGCAACATACAAAAGAAGAAGAAACACGGAAAGAAGACATCCCTGCTGGACAGGATCTGAGATGAGAATAAATTCATCGAATGGCTGCCAACAGCATTTCATTGAGAAGAGATTCCACATTTTATGCTGTACAGTTACTTAGTTAGATAGATAGATAAAGAGAGGCCTGTGAACTGGGGTGGGCTGTGGCTTCTCAGGTCACCTCAGGTCAGGGAGGGGCTGAGGAGTGTCCCATTGGCCTTGACAATAGGCAGGAGTCAGAGGTTAATGTCAGGGCAGGGCCTGAGAGTTCCTCAAAGGGAATGAATGGAGACCCTTGCTTACCTAAGAAATGCCTGACCTTGGAAAAGGACTTGTGGAAAGCGGGCCCTTGAAACTGTGGTTTCACGTCTTACTAGAAAGCTCCCTCTTGGAAGGGAAAGTCATCGTGATATCTTACTCTTTTCCCAAGGATACCCTACCTACCCTTCTGATCATTCTTACTGAATTAAGTCTTCCACTGCAAATAAATAAATAAATAAATAATAAATGAAGTGGGTGAGTGAGTGAGTGAGTGAGTAAGTAAGTAAGTAAGTAAACAAGCAAATACGTGGATGGACAAATAAATACAAAGTTTGCTGTTGTTGACTGACTTTTGATTTCATAATGAATCTCTCTCTCTCTCTCTCTCTCTCTCTCTCTCACACACACACACACACACACACACTAAATATACAATAAAAGGAAGCATAACACCTTTACTCAGGGGGCAGAGTGAACTCTGAAAGTTTTCCAGGCGGGGGGGGGGGGAGAGACAGAATATAAGAACAAAATGAGAAACAAGGAAAAATAGTGTTGGCTGGCTGGCCGGCTTTCAGTTCCCTGACAGAAATGAGCACATTGTGGAGGAAACACAAAGTTGTTACACTATGTGGGTGTGATGAGGAGAGATTGTGAGTGAGTGTCCTGTCAGAACAAAGTTAGTCCCATAGTTGATGAAATTCATTATCCCAAAACTTCAGCAGAATATATCCCAAGTTTGCAAATGTGTGATCAGCTTGTGACAGGTTGGGCTGGAGATGCTGAGAACTGGGGAGCCCTCAATGCAAGAGCAGACACTCATTCCCATGAAGAGGGAGAGAGGGAGGGAGGGAGGGAGGGATCATTCATTCCTATACTCAAGTTTAAAGAAAGATGAGTGGCTATCTATGGAGAGACCACTCACAGATATGAAAAATCATTTCCTAAAAATCAAATTTCTCAGTCAGTATGCAACTGCTATGGTGCTTCTCCTAGATAGAGCAAAACACACAAACAAACTGATTCCTTGATCTAGAGCCACAGTGCACATGCTGTGGAAAAGGGGACATGGCCAACTTGAATCACAATATTCATCAGAGCATGGAAAGAGCGTAAAAAGGACACAGAGGAGAGATAATTGTGGTCCTTCCTTCCTCCCTCCCTCCCTCCCTCCCTCCCTCCCTCCCTCCCTCCTTCCCTCAGGAAGTGACTGACAGATGAGACTTTGTCCAAGCAGGTTCTGTCTGAAATACCAGACTTGAGTTTCCCCCTCTGTGGGTATTAGCTAATCAGTCCTCCCTTCTTTCTGTAGGAAGGTGGTGCATGTCTCTCAGAACTTACCTGGTTTCCTCTGCACCAGGTGAACCAGGGAAAAGCTTTCTAAGCCTTATTCAGACCCATAGAGGCTGCGCTGTGTGTGACTTCAGAGACCTCAGGGAGTATAGGGGTGGGTGGGTGCTTGATGCTTCAGACTCATGTCATTGAAGGACATAACATAGTCTGGATTCACAGAGATTCACAACACAGAGCCATTGTCACTTACTAACAGCTCAGGACACCCAGAGCTAACAAGAAATTGCAGTCTCAGCCGGGCTTTAATCACAGCACACACACAGATCTCTGTGAATTCAAAGATGGCCTGATTTACAGAGTGAGTTTTAGGACAGCCCAAGATACACAAAGAAACCCTTTCTTGAAAAACAAAGCAAAACAGCAAAAGAAAGAAAGACAAGGAAAAAGAAAAAAATGGCAGTCTCTTTCCACTCTCTCCTCCATTGGCTCTTAAAGAGCTCTCAAGCTGAACTGGAGACCATGGTGTCACTCAAAACTGGGAAGCCAGAAACCTTAGGGGGGTCACAGGAGTCGGACTGACTGCAGCACTTGATGCCTCAACCCTGCTAATGGCTGTGATATAAGGCATGGTAAAATACGGGCTTTGGCAGAGCACTACTCCCCTTTCTCTATTATTATTGCTACACAACGAAAAGGACCGGGGGGGGGGGGTGATGATGTGCAGTCAGTGCTGGTATTGAAATCTCACTGACTCCTTCCGCACTCCTTGTCAATTCCCGACTTTGTCAAATCAACTATCGTGAATCTTTGATGTGGGTTGGCCCTTTAGGAACTCAGAGAAACAAGACAGACAGACCTGTTTCATCCCAGAAACCTCCCAGTTCCTGAGCCCTAGCCCTGGAAGTCTCAAAGCCATCACATCCAGAAATCTCTCTAGTCCCTGCTAGTGGTGAACTCACTTCGTCTTCCCCAGGACCACTAATTATTTCTCCATGTTTTCCTGTGAGATCTGAGGCCAGCTTTCTTCTTCCTCCCTCTGGCCTCTCCACGAACGATCTCCATTCTCTAGACAACATGTCTAGAACCGAGTCTTATAGGCACCGAGAGAGTGTGTCTTGAGGGCAGTTGGCGTTTCTAGGACACGAGTGACATCACAAAATTCCGAGAGCTCTCTGGGATACCGTGGAATTTCCAGAGAAGGGACTGCTGATGTCGTGAGGCACGGCCTTTACCTCCTTGCTGATATTTCTCCCCGAACTGACCGACCGACCGACCGACCGACCAACCGGAACCTGAGGTTTCCTTTCCAGGAGTCTCTCCTCCGACACAGAGGGAGCCATTCAGGATTTCCTCCTTCCAAAACCAGAAATTTCTCTCTGCTTCATTAATATCTTCTCACTACTTCCTGAACCCATGGGGAGTTAGTTAGTTGAACACTCACTTTTTTCATGAATGACCCTTCCTCCCTCTCCTGAACATCTCATATTACTGATTCATACTCAGTAAAACAGTAATATGAGAAATTAGGCCAGGAGGACATGGAAGATGAGGGTTGAGTCTTCTGAAGTGAACAAGCACTTAGGGAAGGCTAAACTTAAGGGAATTTGACTCTGAGTGGCAAGACATGAATAGCTGCTGCCAAGGCACAGATACAGGCACCAACTGGGCCCTCGGCATCCTCCTGCATCATCAGAGCTGTGTGGGAAACTCAGCCCAAAGGAGGGGCCGTGTTCAAAGGGAGAGGGCATTTTCGAGGACAGCACTGTTTTCTTTTTCTTCTTTCTTTCTTTCTTTCTTTCTTTCTTTCTTTCTTTCTTTCTTTCTTTCTTTTTTTTCGAGACAGCGTTGTTCTGTAGTTTTTTTTTTTTTTTTTGGAGCCTGTCCTGGAACTAGCTCTTGTAGACCAGGCTGGTCTTGAACTCACATGCTTTCTTTTTTTTTCTATTGGATATTTTTGACTTCTTTATCAAAGATCAGGTGTTCAAAGATGTGTGGATCGATATCGGGGTCTTCTATTCGGTTCCATTGGTCCTCCTGTCTGTTCTTATGCCAGGACCAGGCTGTTTTCAGAACTGTAGCTTACAGAGTGTTCTTGCAGGTGGGGCACAGAAGAGGTTAATTACGGTACCTTAGTTCTTCTGCTTTTCTAGCAGACCGGAGCCCAGCTGACAGGAATCCAGTAGAGATGGTGTCAAGGTTCACACTGACACTAACAGCTGTAACTTGAGCAGGATTTGTGATCCACATGAAATTTGCAATGAATTGCAGCAAATCTGTGACACTCTAACTTGCTCAGGCTCAGTATCTGAACATACAGATGTTTGCAATGATCACTGGCTTCAGGATTTTTTTTTTTTGTTGTTGTTGTTGTTTTGTTTTTCCACGAGACAGGGTTTCCCTGTAGCTGAAGTTTAACGGCCTGGTGTTTTTGTGACTTACTGCTTCAAAGAACTTCTCCATTTCTTTATCCCTAAGGGAAAAGAAATATAATCACTAAATACATTTAAGTGTCTTTCAACCATTTTAGATCCCTCTGTTGAGAGTTCTCTGTTTAGGTCTGTACTCCATTTTTTAAAATTGGATTATTTGTTCTTTGGATGACCAATTTCTCGACTTCTTTGTGTATTTTGGAGATTAGTGAAGATCTTTTCCCATTCTGTAAGGCCGTCGTTTTGTCTTGTTGGCCATGTTCTTTGCTTTACAGAAGCTTTTCAGTTTCAGGAGGTCTCACTTATTAATTGTTTCACTCAGTGTCTGTTTTTTTTTTTCTTTTTTTTTCTTTTTTCTTTCTTTTTTTTTCTTTTTTTTCTTTTTTTCTTTTTTTCTTTTTTTTCTTCTTCTTCTTTTCTTTTTTTTTCTTTTTTTTCTCTCTTTAGTTTTTTTCTTTGTTCTTTTTTTTTGTTTTGTTTTTCTTTTTTTTTTCTTTTTTCTTTTTTTTCTTTTTCTCTCAGTGTCTGTGCTACTGGGGTTCTATTTAGCAAGCGTTCTCCTGTGCCAATGTGTTCAAGTGCATTTGATATTTTTATTTTTATATTCTTTTATTGTGGATGAAGTCAATTATTTGAACTCTCAAATATTTTTATTGTTATTATCTCTCTATTTGTTTGCTTATTTGTGGTTGTTCACCAACTTGACTATCTAGAGGAAGTAAAAGTCGTAACAAGGTTTCCGTAGGTGAACCTGCGGAAGGATCATTAACGTGAGAGAGCAGCGGCGGCGGCTCTGCCCGCCCGCTCGCCTGCCTCGCCCGAGTTCTCGCCGGGAGGCGCGCTCCCCGGGTCGCACGTGTGTTGTGCGCACGGAAGTGTGTGTGCGCACGGGCGCTCGTGGCGGTCGTGAGAGAGAGGTCGAGAGAGGGGGAAGGGGGACGGGCGCCGGCTCGCCCGCCCTCCTCGCCCCGTCCGAGGACCCGTGTCTGGCTCTGCCACTGGCGGCTCACGGCGGACGGCGGCTCTCTTCCCGCTCTCGCTCTCCTCCGTCCACTCCCGCTGCTTGCCTCACCGCACCGCAGCGGCCCGCGGGTGTGTACCCTCTTTCCCGGGCGCGCGCCTTTCCCTCTCCATCCCTCTTCGCGGGGGAGGATGGGCGAGGGTCTGGCGGCGCCCCGGGCCCCCTCTCGCCGCCGACCTCCGCTCGCGCGCCGTGGCGCCACGGCGCGCCTGTCGGGGAGGCGGCGGAGGTTGGGCGCACTTTTTTTCCCCCCTCTCCACCTCCTTCTCCAAAGGACCGGGGTAGACCAGTAGTCCCTCCCACCGGGCGGGAGGCCATTTTTTTCCCCTGGGGATGCGGCGGGTCGACCAGATGTCCCGCTGGACTCTTTTTTTTTTTTTTTTTTAATGTATAATATATATTATATCTTCCTAGACCTGACGGGTCGACCAGTTGTCTCTGTGCACTTCCTTTTTTTTGACGGACTGGAAGCGGGTCGACCAGTTGTCCAATTAAATATTTGGCCTTAAAATGCTAAGTACCGGGGTCGACCAGTTGGCCTTGTGAACTTGGGTCGACCAGTTGTCTTTTTCCATGTCTTGATTGACTGATGTCATTCTTCAATGTGTTGGTGGTTAGTTTATCTCTTTTGTTCTCTATGCCAACACGCCCCACTCACCAAACACTTTTTTTTAAATTTATTTATTTACTTATTTTTATTTTACTTTTTTATTATTTATTTATTTATACATACATACATACATACATCCTGTCTATCTGTCCAGATGGGGCAGGGGTAGAAGGGGCTAGCTATGAGAGGAAGGTGCTCGGTGGGCATCCAGTTGTAAATAAGGCTGGGAATAAATAGCTGAATATTAATTCATTTGAGTAATATTAAAACTGTTCAAGTAGAAAACAATTGCTTTCTTTTTCTGTTTGCCCAGAGATCTGACTGACTGCAACTTGGAAAGAAGACGGCCCTGCTGGACAGAGACCTCCCTCCTGCTTTGGGTGGGTCGACCAGTTTACATGTTTATTTCCACGTTTTGTCTTTTATGGATTGAATGGATGTGTCTCTCTCTCTCTTTTTTTTTTTTTTTGGTTTTTCGAGACAGGGTTTCTCTGTGGCTTTGGAGCCTGTCCTGGAACTAGCACTGTAGACCAGGCTGGTCTCGAACTCACAGAGATCCGCCTACCTCTGCCTCCCGAGTACTGGGATTAAATGCGTGCGCCACCATCGCCCGGCTCTCATTTTTTTTTCACGATTGCTTGCTTGCTTGCTTGCTTACTTACTTACTTACTTACTATCTGTTCAGCCCATCTCATTTACTTACTTCTTTAAAAAAAATGACCCACCTAGTTATTTACTTACTTACTTACTTACTTACTTGTTCATTCATTCCTTCACTTCCTTATCTTCTTTCATATATCTGTTTATTTATCTGCTGATTTAGCGTGACTCATTTACTTATTGAATGTTTCAATTATTATTTAGTTTTATTCATTTATTCATTCTTTATGTCTATTTTTATGTATGTATTTACTTACTTTCTTAATTTTTTTTTTACTTTTTAAAATTTACTTAATTTTTTTCTTTCTTTGGGAATGTAGATTCTTTCTTCCTTTCTTCCTTTCTTTCCTTCTTTCTGTCTCCTGACTGTCACTGGCTAAGAAAATGGTGGCCTCCATGTCACTGGTCAGCATAGCAGCTCCTAAAATGGAATTTGATGAAGGGATACATAGATAGATAGATAGATAGATAGATAGATAGATAGATAGATAGATAGATAGATGGGATGCGCACACGCTCACACACACACACACACACACACACACATATGCACGCACGTGCATGACATGTACAGATGGGGGGCGATTCCAATGTTTTCAGAGGAAGGTGCTCGCTGGTAATAATAAATGTGCTGGTAAATAAGGCTGGAAATAGCTGAATATTAAATCATTAAAACTCTTCAAATAAATAAAAAGCAATTCCATTTCTCTCTCTCTCTCTTTCTCACCATATACCAGCACATCTGAACTGACTGCAACATACAAAAGAAGAAGAAACACGGAAAGAAGACATCCCTGCTGGACAGGATCTGAGATGAGAATAAATTCATCGAATGGCTGCCAACAGCATTTCATTGAGAAGAGATTCCACATTTTATGCTGTACAGTTACTTAGTTAGATAGATAGATAAAGAGAGGCCTGTGAACTGGGGTGGGCTGTGGCTTCTCAGGTCACCTCAGGTCAGGGAGGGGCTGAGGAGTGTCCCATTGGCCTTGACAATAGGCAGGAGTCAGAGGTTAATGTCAGGGCAGGGCCTGAGAGTTCCTCAAAGGGAATGAATGGAGACCCTTGCTTACCTAAGAAATGCCTGACCTTGGAAAAGGACTTGTGGAAAGCGGGCCCTTGAAACTGTGGTTTCACGTCTTACTAGAAAGCTCCCTCTTGGAAGGGAAAGTCATCGTGATATCTTACTCTTTTCCCAAGGATACCCTACCTACCCTTCTGATCATTCTTACTGAATTAAGTCTTCCACTGCAAATAAATAAATAAATAAATAATAAATGAAGTGGGTGAGTGAGTGAGTGAGTGAGTAAGTAAGTAAGTAAGTAAGTAAACAAGCAAATACGTGGATGGACAAATAAATACAAAGTTTGCTGTTGTTGACTGACTTTTGATTTCATAATGAATCTCTCTCTCTCTCTCTCTCTCTCTCACACACACACACACACACACACTAAATATACAATAAAAGGAAGCATAACACCTTTACTCAGGGGGCAGAGTGAACTCTGAAAGTTTTCCAGGCGGGGGGGGGGGAGAGACAGAATATAAGAACAAAATGAGAAACAAGGAAAAATAGTGTTGGCTGGCTGGCCGGCTTTCAGTTCCCTGACAGAAATGAGCACATTGTGGAGGAAACACAAAGTTGTTACACTATGTGGGTGTGATGAGGAGAGATTGTGAGTGAGTGTCCTGTCAGAACAAAGTTAGTCCCATAGTTGATGAAATTCATTATCCCAAAACTTCAGCAGAATATATCCCAAGTTTGCAAATGTGTGATCAGCTTGTGACAGGTTGGGCTGGAGATGCTGAGAACTGGGGAGCCCTCAATGCAAGAGCAGACACTCATTCCCATGAAGAGGGAGAGAGGGAGGGAGGGAGGGAGGGATCATTCATTCCTATACTCAAGTTTAAAGAAACATGAGTGGCTATCTATGGAGAGACCACTCACAGATATGAAAAATCATTTCCTAAAAATCAAATTTCTCAGTCAGTATGCAACTGCTATGGTGCTTCTCCTAGATAGAGCAAAACACACAAACAAACTGATTCCTTGATCTAGAGCCACAGTGCACATGCTGTGGAAAAGGGGACATGGCCAACTTGAATCACAATATTCATCAGAGCATGGAAAGAGCGTAAAAAGGACACAGAGGAGAGATAATTGTGGTCCTTCCTTCCTTCCTCCCTCCCTCCCTCCCTCCCTCCCTCCTTCCCTCAGGAAGTGACTGACAGATGAGACTTTGTCCAAGCAGGTTCTGTCTGAAATACCAGACTTGAGTTTCCCCCTCTGTGGGTATTAGCTAATCAGTCCTCCCTTCTTTCTGTAGGAAGGTGGTGCATGTCTCTCAGAACTTACCTGGTTTCCTCTGCACCAGGTGAACCAGGGAAAAGCTTTCTAAGCCTTATTCAGACCCATAGAGGCTGCGCTGTGTGTGACTTCAGAGACCTCAGGGAGTATAGGGGTGGGTGGGTGCTTGATGCTTCAGACTCATGTCATTGAAGGACATAACATAGTCTGGATTCACAGAGATTCACAACACAGAGCCATTGTCACTTACTAACAGCTCAGGACACCCAGAGCTAACAAGAAATTGCAGTCTCAGCCGGGCTTTAATCACAGCACACACACAGATCTCTGTGAATTCAAAGATGGCCTGATTTACAGAGTGAGTTTTAGGACAGCCCAAGATACAAAAAGAAACCCTTTCTTGAAAAACAAAGCAAAACAGCAAAAGAAAGAAAGACAAGGAAAAAGAAAAAAATGGCAGTCTCTTTCCACTCTCTCCTCCATTGGCTCTTAAAGAGCTCTCAAGCTGAACTGGAGACCATGGTGTCACTCAAAACTGGGAAGCCAGAAACCTTAGGGGGGTCACAGGAGTCGGACTGACTGCAGCACTTGATGCCTCAACCCTGCTAATGGCTGTGATATAAGGCATGGTAAAATACGGGCTTTGGCAGAGCACTACTCCCCTTTCTCTATTATTATTGCTACACAACGAAAAGGACCGGGGGGGGGTGATGATGTGCAGTCAGTGCTGGTATTGAAATCTCACTGACTCCTTCCGCACTCCTTGTCAATTCCCGACTTTGTCAAATCAACTATCGTGAATCTTTGATGTGGGTTGGCCCTTTAGGAACTCAGAGAAACAAGACAGACAGACCTGTTTCATCCCAGAAAACTCCCAGTTCCTGAGCCCTAGCCCTGGAAGTCTCAAAGCCATCACATCCAGAAATCTCTCTAGTCCCTGCTAGTGGTGAACTCACTTCGTCTTCCCCAGGACCACTAATTATTTCTCCATGTTTTCCTGTGAGATCTGAGGCCAGCTTTCTTCTTCCTCCCTCTGGCCTCTCCACGAACGATCTCCATTCTCTAGACAACATGTCTAGAACCGAGTCTTATAGGCACCGAGAGAGTGTGTCTTGAGGGCAGTTGGCGTTTCTAGGACACGAGTGACATCACAAAATTCCGAGAGCTCTCTGGGATACCGTGGAATTTCCAGAGAAGGGACTGCTGATGTCGTGAGGCACGGCCTTTACCTCCTTGCTGATATTTCTCCCCGAACTGACCGACCGACCGACCGACCGACCAACCGGAACCTGAGGTTTCCTTTCCAGGAGTCTCTCCTCCGACACAGAGGGAGCCATTCAGGATTTCCTCCTTCCAAAACCAGAAATTTCTCTCTGCTTCATTAATATCTTCTCACTACTTCCTGAACCCATGGGGAGTTAGTTAGTTGAACACTCACTTTTTTCATGAATGACCCTTCCTCCCTCTCCTGAACATCTCATATTACTGATTCATACTCAGTAAAACAGTAATATGAGAAATTAGGCCAGGAGGACATGGAAGATGAGGGTTGAGTCTTCTGAAGTGAACAAGCACTTAGGGAAGGCTAAACTTAAGGGAATTTGACTCTGAGTGGCAAGACATGAATAGCTGCTGCCAAGGCACAGATACAGGCACCAACTGGGCCCTCGGCATCCTCCTGCATCATCAGAGCTGTGTGGGAAACTCAGCCCAAAGGAGGGGCCGTGTTCAAAGGGAGAGGGCATTTTCGAGGACAGCACTGTTTTCTTTTTCTTCTTTCTTTCTTTCTTTCTTTCTTTCTTTCTTTCTTTCTTTTTTTTTTTCGAGACAGGGTTGTTCTGTAGTTTTTTTTTTTTTGGAGCCTGTCCTGGAACTAGCTCTTGTAGACCAGGCTGGTCTTGAACTCACATGCTTTCTTTTTTTTTCTATTGGATATTTTTGACTTCTTTATCAAAGATCAGGTGTTCGAAGATGTGTGGATCGATATCCGGGTCTTCTATTCGGTTCCATTGGTCCTCCTGTCTGTTCTTATGCCAGGACCAGGCTGTTTTCAGAACTGTAGCTTACAGAGTGTTCTTGCAGGTGGGGCACAGAAGAGGTTAATTACGGTACCTTAGTTCTTCTGCTTTTCTAGCAGACCGGAGCCCAGCTGACAGGAATCCAGTAGAGATGGTGTCAAGGTTCACACTGACACTAACAGCTGTAACTTGAGCAGGATTTGTGATCCACATGAAATTTGCAATGAATTGCAGCAAATCTGTGACACTCTAACTTGCTCAGGCTCAGTATCTGAACATACAGATGTTTGCAATGATCACTGGCTTCAGGATTTTTTTTTTTTTGTTGTTGTTGTTGTTTTGTTTTTCCACGAGACAGGGTTTCCCTGTAGCTGAAGTTTAACGGCCTGGTGTTTTTGTGACTTACTGCTTCAAAGAACTTCTCCATTTCTTTATCCCTAAGGGAAAAGAAATATAATCACTAAATACATTTAAGTGTCTTTCAACCATTTTAGATCCCTCTGTTGAGAGTTCTCTGTTTAGGTCTGTACTCCATTTTTTAAAATTGGATTATTTGTTCTTTGGATGACCAATTTCTCGACTTCTTTGTGTATTTTGGAGATTAGTGAAGATCTTTTCCCATTCTGTAAGGCCGTCGTTTTGTCTTGTTGGCCATGTTCTTTGCTTTACAGAAGCTTTTCAGTTTCAGGAGGTCTCACTTATTAATTGTTTCACTCAGTGTCTGTTTTTTTTTTCTTTTTTTTTCTTTTTTCTTTCTTTTTTTTTTCTTTTTTTCTTTTTTTCTTTTTTTTCTTCTTCTTCTTTTCTTTTTTTTCTTTTTTTTCTCTCTTTAGTTTTTTTCTTTGTTCTTTTTTTTTGTTTTGTTTTTCTTTTTTTTTTCTTTTTTCTTTTTTTTCTTTTTCTCTCAGTGTCTGTGCTACTGGGGTTCTATTTAGCAAGCGTTCTCCTGTGCCAATGTGTTCAAGTGCATTTGATATTTTTATTTTTATATTCTTTTATTGTGGATGAAGTCAATTATTTGAACTCTCAAATATTTTTATTGTTATTATCTCTCTATTTGTTTGCTTATTTGTGGTTGTTCACCAACTTGACTATCTAGAGGAAGTAAAAGTCGTAACAAGGTTTCCGTAGGTGAACCTGCGGAAGGATCATTAACGTGAGAGAGCAGCGGCGGCGGCTCTGCCCGCCCGCTCGCCTGCCTTGCCCGAGTTCTCGCCGGGAGGCGCGCTCCCCGGGTCGCACGTGTGTTGTGCGCACGGAAGTGTGTGTGCGCACGGGCGCTCGTGGCGGTCGTGAGAGAGAGGTCGAGAGAGGGGGAAGGGGGACGGGCGCCGGCTCGCCCGCCCTCCTCGCCCCGTCCGAGGACCCGTGTCTGGCTCTGCCACTGGCGGCTCACGGCGGACGGCGGCTCTCTTCCCGCTCTCGCTCTCCTCCGTCCACTCCCGCTGCTTGCCTCACCGCACCGCAGCGGCCCGCGGGTGTGTCCCCTCTTTCCCGGGCGCGCGCCTTTCCCTCTCCATCCCTCTTCGCGGGGGAGGATGGGCGAGGGTCTGGCGGCGCCCCGGGCCCCCTCTCGCCGCCGACCTCCGCTCGCGCGCCGTGGCGCCGCGGCGCGCCTGTCGGGGAGGCGGCGGAGGTTGGGCGCACTTTTCTTTCCCCCCTCTCCACCTCCTTCTCCAAAGGACCGGGGTAGACCAGTAGTTCCTCCCACCGGGCGGGAGGCCATTTTTTTCCCCCGGGGATGCGGCGGGTCGACCAGATGTCCCGCTGGACTCTTTTTTTTTTTTTTTTTTTAATGTATAATATATATTATATCTTCCTAGACCTGACGGGTCGACCAGTTGTCTCTGTGCACTTCCTTTTTTTTGACGGACTGGAAGTGGGTCGACCAGTTGTCCGATTAAATATTTGGCCTTAAAATCCTAAGTACCGGGGTCGACCAGTTGGCCTTGTGAACTTGGGTCGACCAGTTGTCTTTTTCCATGTCTTGATTGACTGATGTCATTCTTCAATGTGTTGGTGGTTAGTTTATCTCTTTTGTTCTCTATGCCAACACGCCCCACTCACCAAACACTTTTTTTTAAATTTATTTATTTAATTATTTTTATTTTACTTTTTTATTATTTATTTATTTATACATACATACATACATACATACATCCTGTCTATCTGTCCAGATGGGGCAGGGGTAGAAGGGGCTAGCTATGAGAGGAAGGTGCTCGGTGGGCATCCAGTTGTAAATAAGGCTGGGAATAAATAGCTGAATATTAATTCATTTGAGTAATATTAAAACTGTTCAAGTAGAAAACAATTGCTTTCTTTTTCTGTTTGCCCAGAGATCTGACTGACTGCAACTTGGAAAGAAGACGGCCCTGCTGGACAGAGACCTCCCTCCTGCTTTGGGTGGGTCGACCAGTTTACATGTTTATTTCCACGTTTTGTCTTTTATGGATTGAATGGATGTGTCTCTCTCTCTCTCTTTTTTTTTTTTTTTTGGTTTTTCGAGACAGGGTTTCTCTGTGGCTTTGGAGCCTGTCCTGGAACTAGCACTGTAGACCAGGCTGGTCTCGAACTCACAGAGATCCGCCTACCTCTGCCTCCTGAGTACTGGGATTAAAGGCGTGCGCCACCATCGCCCGGCTCTCATTTTTTTTTCACGATTGCTTGCTTGCTTGCTTGCTTACTTACTTACTTACTTACTATCTGTTCAGCCCATCTCATTTACTTACTTCTTTAAAAAAAATGACCCACCTAGTTATTTACTTACTTACTTACTTACTTACTTGTTCATTCATTCCTTCACTTCCTTATCTTCTTTCATATATCTGTTTATTTATCTGCTGATTTAGCGTGACTCATTTACTTATTGAATGTTTCAATTATTATTTAGTTTTATTCATTTATTCATTCTTTATGTCTATTTTTATGTATGTATTTACTTACTTTCTTAATTTTTTTTTTACTTTTTAAAATTTACTTAATTTTTTTCTTTCTTTGGGAATGTAGATTCTTTCTTCCTTTCTTCCTTTCTTTCCTTCTTTCTGTCTCCTGACTGTCACTGGCTAAGAAAATGGTGGCCTCCATGTCACTGGTCAGCATAGCAGCTCCTAAAATGGAATTTGATGAAGGGATAGATAGATAGATAGATAGATAGATGGGATGCGCACACGCTCACACACACACACACACACACACACACACATATGCACGCACGTGCATGACATGTACAGATGGGGGGCGATTCCAATGTTTTCAGAGGAAGGTGCTCGCTGGTAATAATAAATGTGCTGGTAAATAAGGCTGGAAATAGCTGAATATTAAATCATTAAAACTCTTCAAATAAATAAAAAGCAATTCCATTTCTCTCTCTCTCTCTTTCTCACCATATACCAGCACATCTGAACTGACTGCAACATACAAAAGAAGAAGAAACACGGAAAGAAGACATCCCTGCTGGACAGGATCTGAGATGAGAATAAATTCATCGAATGGCTGCCAACAGCATTTCATTGAGAAGAGATTCCACATTTTATGCTGTACAGTTACTTAGTTAGATAGATAGATAAAGAGAGGCCTGTGAACTGGGGTGGGCTGTGGCTTCTCAGGTCACCTCAGGTCAGGGAGGGGCTGAGGAGTGTCCCATTGGCCTTGACAATAGGCAGGAGTCAGAGGTTAATGTCAGGGCAGGGCCTGAGAGTTCCTCAAAGGGAATGAATGGAGACCCTTGCTTACCTAAGAAATGCCTGACCTTGGAAAAGGACTTGTGGAAAGCGGGCCCTTGAAACTGTGGTTTCACGTCTTACTAGAAAGCTCCCTCTTGGAAGGGAAAGTCATCGTGATATCTTACTCTTTTCCCAAGGATACCCTACCTACCCTTCTGATCATTCTTACTGAATTAAGTCTTCCACTGCAAATAAATAAATAAATAAATAATAAATGAAGTGGGTGAGTGAGTGAGTGAGTGAGTAAGTAAGTAAGTAAGTAAGTAAACAAGCAAATACGTGGATGGACAAATAAATACAAAGTTTGCTGTTGTTGACTGACTTTTGATTTCATAATGAATCTCTCTCTCTCTCTCTCTCTCTCTCTCACACACACACACACACACACACACACACTAAATATACAATAAAAGGAAGCATAACACCTTTACTCAGGGGGCAGAGTGAACTCTGAAAGTTTTCCAGGCGGGGGGGGGAGAGACAGAATATAAGAACAAAATGAGAAACAAGGAAAAATAGTGTTGGCTGGCTGGCCGGCTTTCAGTTCCCTGACAGAAATGAGCACATTGTGGAGGAAACACAAAGTTGTTACACTATGTGGGTGTGATGAGGAGAGATTGTGAGTGAGTGTCCTGTCAGAACAAAGTTAGTCCCATAGTTGATGAAATTCATTATCCCAAAACTTCAGCAGAATATATCCCAAGTTTGCAAATGTGTGATCAGCTTGTGACAGGTTGGGCTGGAGATGCTGAGAACTGGGGAGCCCTCAATGCAAGAGCAGACACTCATTCCCATGAAGAGGGAGAGAGGGAGGGAGGGAGGGAGGGATCATTCATTCCTATACTCAAGTTTAAAGAAAGATGAGTGGCTATCTATGGAGAGACCACTCACAGATATGAAAAATCATTTCCTAAAAATCAAATTTCTCAGTCAGTATGCAACTGCTATGGTGCTTCTCCTAGATAGAGCAAAACACACAAACAAACTGATTCCTTGATCTAGAGCCACAGTGCACATGCTGTGGAAAAGGGGACATGGCCAACTTGAATCACAATATTCATCAGAGCATGGAAAGAGCGTAAAAAGGACACAGAGGAGAGATAATTGTGGTCCTTCCTTCCTCCCTCCCTCCCTCCCTCCCTCCCTCCCTCCCTCCCTCCCTCCTTCCCTCAGGAAGTGACTGACAGATGAGACTTTGTCCAAGCAGGTTCTGTCTGAAATACCAGACTTGAGTTTCGCCCTCTGTGGGTATTAGCTAATCAGTCCTCCCTTCTTTCTGTAGGAAGGTGGTGCATGTCTCTCAGAACTTACCTGGTTTCCTCTGCACCAGGTGAACCAGGGAAAAGCTTTCTAAGCCTTATTCAGACCCATAGAGGCTGCGCTGTGTGTGACTTCAGAGACCTCAGGGAGTATAGGGGTGGGTGGGTGCTTGATGCTTCAGACTCATGTCATTGAAGGACATAACATAGTCTGGATTCACAGAGATTCACAACACAGAGCCATTGTCACTTACTAACAGCTCAGGACACCCAGAGCTAACAAGAAATTGCAGTCTCAGCCGGGCTTTAATCACAGCACACACACAGATCTCTGTGAATTCAAAGATGGCCTGATTTACAGAGTGAGTTTTAGGACAGCCCAAGATACAAAAAGAAACCCTTTCTTGAAAAACAAAGCAAAACAGCAAAAGAAAGAAAGACAAGGAAAAAGAAAAAAATGGCAGTCTCTTTCCACTCTCTCCTCCATTGGCTCTTAAAGAGCTCTCAAGCTGAACTGGAGACCATGGTGTCACTCAAAACTGGGAAGCCAGAAACCTTAGGGGGGTCACAGGAGTCGGACTGACTGCAGCACTTGATGCCTCAACCCTGCTAATGGCTGTGATATAAGGCATGGTAAAATACGGGCTTTGGCAGAGCACTACTCCCCTTTCTCTATTATTATTGCTACACAACGAAAAGGACCGGGGGGGGGTGATGATGTGCAGTCAGTGCTGGTATTGAAATCTCACTGACTCCTTCCGCACTCCTTGTCAATTCCCGACTTTGTCAAATCAACTATCGTGAATCTTTGATGTGGGTTGGCCCTTTAGGAACTCAGAGAAACAAGACAGACAGACCTGTTTCATCCCAGAAACCTCCCAGTTCCTGAGCCCTAGCCCTGGAAGTCTCAAAGCCATCACATCCAGAAATCTCTCTAGTCCCTGCTAGTGGTGAACTCACTTCGTCTTCCCCAGGACCACTAATTATTTCTCCATGTTTTCCTGTGAGATCTGAGGCCAGCTTTCTTCTTCCTCCCTCTGGCCTCTCCACGAACGATCTCCATTCTCTAGACAACATGTCTAGAACCGAGTCTTATAGGCACCGAGAGAGTGTGTCTTGAGGGCAGTTGGCGTTTCTAGGACACGAGTGACATCACAAAATTCCGAGAGCTCTCTGGGATACCGTGGAATTTCCAGAGAAGGGACTGCTGATGTCGTGAGGCACGGCCTTTACCTCCTTGCTGATATTTCTCCCCGAACTGACCGACCGACCGACCGACCGACCAACCGGAACCTGAGGTTTCCTTTCCAGGAGTCTCTCCTCCGACACAGAGGGAGCCATTCAGGATTTCCTCCTTCCAAAACCAGAAATTTCTCTCTGCTTCATTAATATCTTCTCACTACTTCCTGAACCCATGGGGAGTTAGTTAGTTGAACACTCACTTTTTTCATGAATGACCCTTCCTCCCTCTCCTGAACATCTCATATTACTGATTCATACTCAGTAAAACAGTAATATGAGAAATTAGGCCAGGAGGACATGGAAGATGAGGGTTGAGTCTTCTGAAGTGAACAAGCACTTAGGGAAGGCTAAACTTAAGGGAATTTGACTCTGAGTGGCAAGACATGAATAGCTGCTGCCAAGGCACAGATACAGGCACCAACTGGGCCCTCGGCATCCTCCTGCATCATCAGAGCTGTGTGGGAAACTCAGCCCAAAGGAGGGGCCGTGTTCAAAGGGAGAGGGCATTTTCGAGGACAGCACTGTTTTCTTTTTCTTCTTTCTTTCTTTCTTTCTTTCTTTCTTTCTTTCTTTCTTTCTTTCTTTTTTTTTTTCGAGACAGGGTTGTTCTGTAGTTTTTTTTTTTTTTTGGAGCCTGTCCTGGAACTAGCTCTTGTAGACCAGGCTGGTCTTGAACTCACATGCTTTCTTTTTTTTTCTATTGGATATTTTTGACTTCTTTATCAAAGATCAGGTGTTCAAAGATGTGTGGATCGATATCCGGGTCTTCTATTCGGTTCCATTGGTCCTCCTGTCTGTTCTTATGCCAGGACCAGGCTGTTTTCAGAACTGTAGCTTACAGAGTGTTCTTGCAGGTGGGGCACAGAAGAGGTTAATTACGGTACCTTAGTTCTTCTGCTTTTCTAGCAGACCGGAGCCCAGCTGACAGGAATCCAGTAGAGATGGTGTCAAGGTTCACACTGACACTAACAGCTGTAACTTGAGCAGGATTTGTGATCCACATGAAATTTGCAATGAATTGCAGCAAATCTGTGACACTCTAACTTGCTCAGGCTCAGTATCTGAACATACAGATGTTTGCAATGATCACTGGCTTCAGGATTTTTTTTTTTTTGTTGTTGTTGTTGTTTTGTTTTTCCACGAGACAGGGTTTCCCTGTAGCTGAAGTTTAACGGCCTGGTGTTTTTGTGACTTACTGCTTCAAAGAACTTCTCCATTTCTTTATCCCTAAGGGAAAAGAAATATAATCACTAAATACATTTAAGTGTCTTTCAACCATTTTAGATCCCTCTGTTGAGAGTTCTCTGTTTAGGTCTGTACTCCATTTTTTAAAATTGGATTATTTGTTCTTTGGATGACCAATTTCTCGACTTCTTTGTGTATTTTGGAGATTAGTGAAGATCTTTTCCCATTCTGTAAGGCCGTCGTTTTGTCTTGTTGGCCATGTTCTTTGCTTTACAGAAGCTTTTCAGTTTCAGGAGGTCTCACTTATTAATTGTTTCACTCAGTGTCTGTTTTTTTTTCTTTTTTTTTCTTTTTTCTTTCTTTTTTTTTTCTTTTTTTTCTTTTTTTCTTTTTTTCTTTTTTTTCTTCTTCTTCTTTTCTTTTTTTTTCTTTTTTTTCTCTCTTTAGTTTTTTTCTTTGTTCTTTTTTTTTTGTTTTGTTTTTCTTTTTTTTTTTCTTTTTTCTTTTTTTTCTTTTTCTCTCAGTGTCTGTGCTACTGGGGTTCTATTTAGCAAGCGTTCTCCTGTGCCAATGTGTTCAAGTGCATTTGATATTTTTATTTTTATATTCTTTTATTGTGGATGAAGTCAATTATTTGAACTCTCAAATATTTTTATTGTTATTATCTCTCTATTTGTTTGCTTATTTGTGGTTGTTCACCAACTTGACTATCTAGAGGAAGTAAAAGTCGTAACAAGGTTTCCGTAGGTGAACCTGCAGAAGGATCATTAACGTGAGAGAGCAGCGGCGGCTCTGCCCGCCCGCTCACCTGCCTCGCCCGAGTTCTCGCCGGGAGGCGCGCTCCCCGGGTCGCACGTGTGTTGTGCGCACGGAAGTGTGCGTGCGCACGGGCGCTCGTGGCGGTCGTGAGAGAGAGGTCGAGAGAGGGGGAAGGGGGACGGGCGCCGGCTCGCCCGCCCTCCTCGCCCCGTCCGAGGACCCGTGTCTGGCTCTGCCACTGGCGGCTCACGGCGGACGGCGGCTCTCTTCCCGCTCTCGCTCTCCTCCGTCCACTCCCGCTGCTTGCCTCACCGCACCGCAGCGGCCCGCGGGTGTGTCCCCTCTTTCCCGGGCGCGCGCCTTTCCCTCTCCATCCCTCTTCGCGGGGGAGGATGGGCGAGGGTCTGGCGGCGCCCCGGGCCCCCTCTCGCCGCTGACCTCCGCTCGCGCGCCGTGGCGCCGCGGCGCGCCTGTCGGGGAGGCGGCGGAGGTTGGGCGCACTTTTTTTTCCCCCCTCTCCACCTCCTTCTCCAAAGGACCGGGGTAGACCAGTAGTCCCTCCCACCAGGCGGGAGGCCATTTTTTTCCCCCGGGGATGCGGCCGGTCGACCAGATGTCCCGCTGGACTCTTTTTTTTTTTTTTTAATGTATAATATATATTATATCTTCCTAGACCTGACGGGTCGACCAGTTGTCTCTGTGCACTTCCTTTTTTTTGACGGACTGGAAGCGGGTCGACCAGTTGTCCGATTAAATATTTGGCCTTAAAATGCTAAGTACCGGGGTCGACCAGTTGGCCTTGTGAACTTGGGTCGACCAGTTGTCTTTTTCCATGTCTTGATTGACTGATGTCATTCTTCAATGTGTTGGTGGTTAGTTTATCTCTTTTGTTCTCTATGCCAACACGCCCCACTCACCAAACACTTTTTTTTAAATTTATTTATTTACTTATTTTTATTTTACTTTTTTATTATTTATTTATTTATACATACATACATACATACATCCTGTCTATCTGTCCAGATGGGGCAGGGGTAGAAGGGGCTAGCTATGAGAGGAAGGTGCTCGGTGGGCATCCAGTTGTAAATAAGGCTGGGAATAAATAGCTGAATATTAATTCATTTGAGTAATATTAAAACTGTTCAAGTAGAAAACAATTGCTTTCTTTTTCTGTTTGCCCAGAGATCTGACTGACTGCAACTTGGAAAGAAGACGGCCCTGCTGGACAGAGACCTCCCTCCTGCTTTGGGTGGGTCGACCAGTTTACATGTTTATTTCCACGTTTTGTCTTTTATGGATTGAATGGATGTGTCTCTCTCTCTCTTTTTTTTTTTTTTTGGTTTTTCGAGACAGGGTTTCTCTGTGGCTTTGGAGCCTGTCCTGGAACTAGCACTGTAGACCAGGCTGGTCTCGAACTCACAGAGATCCGCCTACCTCTGCCTCCCGAGTACTGGGATTAAAGGCGTGCGCCACCATCGCCCGGCTCTCTTTTTTTTTTCACGATTGCTTGCTTGCTTGCTTGCTTACTTACTTACTTACTTACTATCTGTTCAGCCCATCTCATTTACTTACTTCTTTAAAAAAAATGACCCACCTAGTTATTTACTTACTTACTTACTTACTTACTTGTTCATTCATTCCTTCACTTCCTTATCTTCTTTCATATATCTGTTTATTTATCTGCTGATTTAGCGTGACTCATTTACTTATTGAATGTTTCAATTATTATTTAGTTTTATTCATTTATTCATTCTTTATGTCTATTTTTATGTATGTATTTACTTACTTTCTTAATTTTTTTTTTACTTTTTAAAATTTACTTAATTTTTTTCTTTCTTTGGGAATGTAGATTCTTTCTTCCTTTCTTCCTTTCTTTCCTTCTTTCTGTCTCCTGACTGTCACTGGCTAAGAAAATGGTGGCCTCCATGTCACTGGTCAGCATAGCAGCTCCTAAAATGGAATTTGATGAAGGGATAGATAGATAGATAGATAGATAGATAGATAGATAGATAGATAGATGGGATGCGCACACGCTCACACACACACACACACACACACACACACATATGCACGCACGTGCATGACATGTACAGATGGGGGGCGATTCCAATGTTTTCAGAGGAAGGTGCTCGCTGGTAATAATAAATGTGCTGGTAAATAAGGCTGGAAATAGCTGAATATTAAATCATTAAAACTCTTCAAATAAATAAAAAGCAATTCCATTTCTCTCTCTCTCTCTTTCTCACCATATACCAGCACATCTGAACTGACTGCAACATACAAAAGAAGAAGAAACACGGAAAGAAGACATCCCTGCTGGACAGGATCTGAGATGAGAATAAATTCATCGAATGGCTGCCAACAGCATTTCATTGAGAAGAGATTCCACATTTTATGCTGTACAGTTACTTAGTTAGATAGATAGATAAAGAGAGGCCTGTGAACTGGGGTGGGCTGTGGCTTCTCAGGTCACCTCAGGTCAGGGAGGGGCTGAGGAGTGTCCCATTGGCCTTGACAATAGGCAGGAGTCAGAGGTTAATGTCAGGGCAGGGCCTGAGAGTTCCTCAAAGGGAATGAATGGAGACCCTTGCTTACCTAAGAAATGCCTGACCTTGGAAAAGGACTTGTGGAAAGCGGGCCCTTGAAACTGTGGTTTCACGTCTTACTAGAAAGCTCCCTCTTGGAAGGGAAAGTCATCGTGATATCTTACTCTTTTCCCAAGGATACCCTACCTACCCTTCTGATCATTCTTACTGAATTAAGTCTTCCACTGCAAATAAATAAATAAATAAATAATAAATGAAGTGGGTGAGTGAGTGAGTGAGTGAGTAAGTAAGTAAGTAAGTAAGTAAACAAGCAAATACGTGGATGGACAAATAAATACAAAGTTTGCTGTTGTTGACTGACTTTTGATTTCATAATGAATCTCTCTCTCTCTCTCTCTCTCACACACACACACACACACACACACTAAATATACAATAAAAGGAAGCATAACACCTTTACTCAGGGGGCAGAGTGAACTCTGAAAGTTTTCCAGGCGGGGGGGGGGGAGAGACAGAATATAAGAACAAAATGAAAAACAAGGAAAAATAGTGTTGGCTGGCTGGCCGGCTTTCAGTTCCCTGACAGAAATGAGCACATTGTGGAGGAAACACAAAGTTGTTACACTATGTGGGTGTGATGAGGAGAGATTGTGAGTGAGTGTCCTGTCAGAACAAAGTTAGTCCCATAGTTGATGAAATTCATTATCCCAAAACTTCAGCAGAATATATCCCAAGTTTGCAAATGTGTGATCAGCTTGTGACAGGTTGGGCTGGAGATGCTGAGAACTGGGGAGCCCTCAATGCAAGAGCAGACACTCATTCCCATGAAGAGGGAGAGAGGGAGGGAGGGAGGGAGGGATCATTCATTCCTATACTCAAGTTAAAGAAAGATGAGTGGCTATCTATGGAGAGACCACTCACAGATATGAAAAATCATTTCCTAAAAATCAAATTTCTCAGTCAGTATGCAACTGCTATGGTGCTTCTCCTAGATAGAGCAAAACACACAAACAAACTGATTCCTTGATCTAGAGCCACAGTGCACATGCTGTGGAAAAGGGGACATGGCCAACTTGAATCACAATATTCATCAGAGCATGGAAAGAGCGTAAAAAGGACACAGAGGAGAGATAATTGTGGTCCTTTCTTCCTCCCTCCCTCCCTCCCTCCCTCCCTCCCTCCCTCCCTCCCTCAGGAAGTGACTGACAGATGAGACTTTGTCCAAGCAGGTTCTGTCTGAAATACCAGACTTGAGTTTACCCCTCTGTGGGTATTAGCTAATCAGTCCTCCCTTCTTTCTGTAGGAAGGTGGTGCATGTCTCTCAGAACTTACCTGGTTTCCTCTGCACCAGGTGAACCAGGGAAAAGCTTTCTAAGCCTTATTCAGACCCATAGAGGCTGCGCTGTGTGTGACTTCAGAGACCTCAGGGAGTATAGGGGTGGGTGGGTGCTTGATGCTTCAGACTCATGTCATTGAAGGACATAACATAGTCTGGATTCACAGAGATTCACAACACAGAGCCATTGTCACTTACTAACAGCTCAGGACACCCAGAGCTAACAAGAAATTGCAGTCTCAGCCGGGCTTTAATCACAGCACACACACAGATCTCTGTGAATTCAAAGATGGCCTGATTTACAGAGTGAGTTTTAGGACAGCCCAAGATACAAAAAGAAACCCTTTCTTGAAAAACAAAGCAAAACAGCAAAAGAAAGAAAGACAAGGAAAAAGAAAAAAATGGCAGTCTCTTTCCACTCTCTCCTCCATTGGCTCTTAAAGAGCTCTCAAGCTGAACTGGAGACCATGGTGTCACTCAAAACTGGGAAGCCAGAAACCTTAGGGGGGTCACAGGAGTCGGACTGACTGCAGCACTTGATGCCTCAACCCTGCTAATGGCTGTGATATAAGGCATGGTAAAATACGGGCTTTGGCAGAGCACTACTCCCCTTTCTCTATTATTATTGCTACACAACGAAAAGGACCGGGGGGGGGGGGTGATGATGTGCAGTCAGTGCTGGTATTGAAATCTCACTGACTCCTTCCGCACTCCTTGTCAATTCCCGACTTTGTCAAATCAACTATCGTGAATCTTTGATGTGGGTTGGCCCTTTAGGAACTCAGAGAAACAAGACAGACAGACCTGTTTCATCCCAGAAACCTCCCAGTTCCTGAGCCCTAGCCCTGGAAGTCTCAAAGCCATCACATCCAGAAATCTCTCTAGTCCCTGCTAGTGGTGAACTCACTTCGTCTTCCCCAGGACCACTAATTATTTCTCCATGTTTTCCTGTGAGATCTGAGGCCAGCTTTCTTCTTCCTCCCTCTGGCCTCTCCACGAACGATCTCCATTCTCTAGACAACATGTCTAGAACCGAGTCTTATAGGCACCGAGAGAGTGTGTCTTGAGGGCAGTTGGCGTTTCTAGGACACGAGTGACATCACAAAATTCCGAGAGCTCTCTGGGATACCGTGGAATTTCCAGAGAAGGGACTGCTGATGTCGTGAGGCACGGCCTTTACCTCCTTGCTGATATTTCTCCCCGAACTGACCGACCGACCGACCGACCGACCAACCGGAACCTGAGGTTTCCTTTCCAGGAGTCTCTCCTCCGACACAGAGGGAGCCATTCAGGATTTCCTCCTTCCAAAACCAGAAATTTCTCTCTGCTTCATTAATATCTTCTCACTACTTCCTGAACCCATGGGGAGTTAGTTAGTTGAACACTCACTTTTTTCATGAATGACCCTTCCTCCCTCTCCTGAACATCTCATATTACTGATTCATACTCAGTAAAACAGTAATATGAGAAATTAGGCCAGGAGGACATGGAAGATGAGGGTTGAGTCTTCTGAAGTGAACAAGCACTTAGGGAAGGCTAAACTTAAGGGAATTTGACTCTGAGTGGCAAGACATGAATAGCTGCTGCCAAGGCACAGATACAGGCACCAACTGGGCCCTCGGCATCCTCCTGCATCATCAGAGCTGTGTGGGAAACTCAGCCCAAAGGAGGGGCCGTGTTCAAAGGGAGAGGGCATTTTCGAGGACAGCACTGTTTTCTTTTTCTTCTTTCTTTCTTTCTTTCTTTCTTTCTTTCTTTTTTTATTTCGAGACAGGGTTGTTCTGTAGTTTTTTTTTTTTTGGAGCCTGTCCTGGAACTAGCTCTTGTAGACCAGGCTGGTCTTGAACTCACATGCTTTCTTTTTTTTTCTATTGGATATTTTTGACTTCTTTATCAAAGATCAGGTGTTCGAAGATGTGTGGATCGATATCCGGGTCTTCTATTCGGTTCCATTGGTCCTCCTGTCTGTTCTTATGCCAGGACCAGGCTGTTTTCAGAACTGTAGCTTACAGAGTGTTCTTGCAGGTGGGGCACAGAAGAGGTTAATTACGGTACCTTAGTTCTTCTGCTTTTCTAGCAGACCGGAGCCCAGCTGACAGGAATCCAGTAGAGATGGTGTCAAGGTTCACACTGACACTAACAGCTGTAACTTGAGCTGGATTTGTGATCCACATGAAATTTGCAATGAATTGCAGCAAATCTGTGACACTCTAACTTGCTCAGGCTCAGTATCTGAACATACAGATGTTTGCAATGATCACTGGCTTCAGGATTTTTTTTTTTTGTTGTTGTTGTTGTTTTGTTTTTCCACGAGACAGGGTTTCCCTGTAGCTGAAGTTTAACGGCCTGGTGTTTTTGTGACTTACTGCTTCAAAGAACTTCTCCATTTCTTTATCCCTAAGGGAAAAGAAATATAATCACTAAATACATTTAAGTGTCTTTCAACCATTTTAGATCCCTCTGTTGAGAGTTCTCTGTTTAGGTCTGTACTCCATTTTTTAAAATTGGATTATTTGTTCTTTGGATGACCAATTTCTCGACTTCTTTGTGTATTTTGGAGATTAGTGAAGATCTTTTCCCATTCTGTAAGGCCGTCGTTTTGTCTTGTTGGCCATGTTCTTTGCTTTACAGAAGCTTTTCAGTTTCAGGAGGTCTCACTTATTAATTGTTTCACTCAGTGTCTGTTTTTTTTTCTTTTTTTTTCTTTTTTCTTTCTTTTTTTTCTTTTTTTTCTTTTTTTCTTTTTTTCTTTTTTTTCTTCTTCTTCTTTTCTTTTTTTTTCTTTTTTTTCTCTCTTTAGTTTTTTTCTTTGTTCTTTTTTTTTGTTTTGTTTTTCTTTTTTTTTTCTTTTTTCTTTTTTTTCTTTTTCTCTCAGTGTCTGTGCTACTGGGGTTCTATTTAGCAAGCGTTCTCCTGTGCCAATGTGTTCAAGTGCATTTGATATTTTTATTTTTATATTCTTTTATTGTGGATGAAGTCAATTATTTGAACTCTCAAATATTTTTATTGTTATTATCTCTCTATTTGTTTGCTTATTTGTGGTTGTTCACCAACTTGACTATCTAGAGGAAGTAAAAGTCGTAACAAGGTTTCCGTAGGTGAACCTGCGGAAGGATCATTAACGTGAGAGAGCAGCGGCGGCGGCTCTGCCCGCCCGCTCGCCTGCCTCGCCCGAGTTCTCGCCGGGAGGCGCGCTCCCCGGGTCGCACGTGTGTTGTGCGCACGGAAGTGTGCGTGCGCACGGGCGCTCGTGGCGGTCGTGAGAGAGAGGTCGAGAGAGGGGGAAGGGGGACGGGCGCCGGCTCGCCCGCCCTCCTCGCCCCGTCCGAGGACCCGTGTCTGGCTCTGCCACTGGCGGCTCACGGCGGACGGCGGCTCTCTTCCCGCTCTCGCTCTCCTCCGTCCACTCCCGCTGCTTGCCTCACCGCACCGCAGCGGCCCGCGGGTGTGTCCCCTCTTTCCTGGGCGCGCGCCTTTCCCTCTCCATCCCTCTTCGCGGGGGAGGATGGGCGAGGGTCTGGCGGCGCCCCGGGCCCCCTCTCGCCGCCGACCTCTGCTCGCGCGCCGTGGCGCCGCGGCGCGCCTGTCGGGGAGGCGGCGGAGGTTGGGCGCACTTTTTTTTCCCCCCTCTCCACCTCCTTCTCCAAAGGACCGGGGTAGACCAGTAGTCCCTCCCACCGGGCGGGAGGCCATTTTTTTCCCCCGGGGATGCGGCCGGTCGACCAGATGTCTCGCTGGACTCTTTTTTTTTTTTTTAATGTATAATATATATTATATCTTCCTAGACCTGACGGGTCGACCAGTTGTCTCTGTGCACTTCCTTTTTTTTGACGGACTGGAAGCGGGTCGACCAGTTGTCCGATTAAATATTTGGCCTTAAAATGCTAAGTACCGGGGTCGACCAGTTGGCCTTGTGAACTTGGGTCGACCAGTTGTCTTTTTCCATGTCTTGATTGACTGATGTCATTCTTCAATGTGTTGGTGGTTAGTTTATCTCTTTTGTTCTCTATGCCAACACGCCCCACTCACCAAACACTTTTTTTTAAATTTATTTATTTACTTATTTTTATTTTACTTTTTTATTATTTATTTATTTATACATACATACATTCATACATCCTGTCTATCTGTCCAGATGGGGCAGGGGTAGAAGGGGCTAGCTATGAGAGGAAGGTGCTCGGTGGGCATCCAGTTGTAAATAAGGCTGGGAATAAATAGCTGAATATTAATTCATTTGAGTAATATTAAAACTGTTCAAGTAGAAAACAATTGCTTTCTTTTTCTGTTTGCCCAGAGATCTGACTGACTGCAACTTGGAAAGAAGACGGCCCTGCTGGACAGAGACCTCCCTCCTGCTTTGGGTGGGTCGACCAGTTTACATGTTTATTTCCACGTTTTGTCTTTTATGGATTGAATGGATGTGTCTCTCTCTCTCTCTTTTTTTTTTTTTTTGGTTTTTCGAGACAGGGTTTCTCTGTGGCTTTGGAGCCTGTCCTGGAACTAGCACTGTAGACCAGGCTGGTCTCGAACTCACAGAGATCCGCCTACCTCTGCCTCCCGAGTACTGGGATTAAAGGCGTGCGCCACCATCGCCCGGCTCTCATTTTTTTTTCACGATTGCTTGCTTGCTTGCTTGCTTACTTACTTACTTACTTACTATCTGTTCAGCCCATCTCATTTACTTACTTCTTTAAAAAAAATGACCCACCTAGTTATTTACTTACTTACTTACTTACTTACTTGTTCATTCATTCCTTCACTTCCTTATCTTCTTTCATATATCTGTTTATTTATCTGCTGATTTAGCGTGACTCATTTACTTATTGAATGTTTCAATTATTATTTAGTTTTATTCATTTATTCATTCTTTATGTCTATTTTTATGTATGTATTTACTTACTTTCTTAATTTTTTTTTACTTTTTAAAATTTACTTAATTTTTTTCTTTCTTTGGGAATGTAGATTCTTTCTTCCTTTCTTCCTTTCTTTCCTTCTTTCTGTCTCCTGACTGTCACTGGCTAAGAAAATGGTGGCCTCCATGTCACTGGTCAGCATAGCAGCTCCTAAAATGGAATTTGATGAAGGGATACATAGATAGATAGATAGATAGATAGATAGATAGATAGATAGATAGATAGATAGATGGATGCGCACACGCTCACACACACACACACACACACACATATGCACGCACGTGCATGACATGTACAGATGGGGGGCGATTCCAATGTTTTCAGAGGAAGGTGCTCGCTGGTAATAATAAATGTGCTGGTAAATAAGGCTGGAAATAGCTGAATATTAAATCATTAAAACTCTTCAAATAAATAAAAAGCAATTCCATTTCTCTCTCTCTCTCTTTCTCACCATATACCAGCACATCTGAACTGACTGCAACATACAAAAGAAGAAGAAACACGGAAAGAAGACATCCCTGCTGGACAGGATCTGAGATGAGAATAAATTCATCGAATGGCTGCCAACAGCATTTCATTGAGAAGAGATTCCACATTTTATGCTGTACAGTTACTTAGTTAGATAGATAGATAAAGAGAGGCCTGTGAACTGGGGTGGGCTGTGGCTTCTCAGGTCACCTCAGGTCAGGGAGGGGCTGAGGAGTGTCCCATTGGCCTTGACAATAGGCAGGAGTCAGAGGTTAATGTCAGGGCAGGGCCTGAGAGTTCCTCAAAGGGAATGAATGGAGACCCTTGCTTACCTAAGAAATGCCTGACCTTGGAAAAGGACTTGTGGAAAGCGGGCCCTTGAAACTGTGGTTTCACGTCTTACTAGAAAGCTCCCTCTTGGAAGGGAAAGTCATTGTGATATCTTACTCTTTTCCCAAGGATACCCTACCTACCCTTCTGATCATTCTTACTGAATTAAGTCTTCCACTGCAAATAAATAAATAAATAAATAATAAATGAAGTGGGTGAGTGAGTGAGTGAGTGAGTAAGTAAGTAAGTAAGTAAGTAAACAAGCAAATACGTGGATGGACAAATAAATACAAAGTTTGCTGTTGTTGACTGACTTTTGATTTCATAATGAATCTCTCTCTCTCTCTCTCTCTCTCTCTCTCACACACACACACACACACACACACTAAATATACAATAAAAGGAAGCATAACACCTTTACTCAGGGGGCAGAGTGAACTCTGAAAGTTTTCCAGGCGGGGGGGGGGGAGAGACAGAATATAAGAACAAAATGAGAAACAAGGAAAAATAGTGTTGGCTGGCTGGCCGGCTTTCAGTTCCCTGACAGAAATGAGCACATTGTGGAGGAAACACAAAGTTGTTACACTATGTGGGTGTGATGAGGAGAGATTGTGAGTGAGTGTCCTGTCAGAACAAAGTTAGTCCCATAGTTGATGAAATTCATTATCCCAAAACTTCAGCAGAATATATCCCAAGTTTGCAAATGTGTGATCAGCTTGTGACAGGTTGGGCTGGAGATGCTGAGAACTGGGGAGCCCTCAATGCAAGAGCAGACACTCATTCCCATGAAGAGGGAGAGAGGGAGGGAGGGAGGGAGGGATCATTCATTCCTATACTCAAGTTTAAAGAAAGATGAGTGGCTATCTATGGAGAGACCACTCACAGATATGAAAAATCATTTCCTAAAAATCAAATTTCTCAGTCAGTATGCAACTGCTATGGTGCTTCTCCTAGATAGAGCAAAACACACAAACAAACTGATTCCTTGATCTAGAGCCACAGTGCACATGCTGTGGAAAAGGGGACATGGCCAACTTGAATCACAATATTCATCAGAGCATGGAAAGAGCGTAAAAAGGACACAGAGGAGAGATAATTGTGGTCCTTCCTTCCTCCCTCCCTCCCTCCCTCCCTCCCTCCCTCCCTCCCTCCCTCCTTCCCTCAGGAAGTGACTGACAGATGAGACTTTGTCCAAGCAGGTTCTGTCTGAAATACCAGACTTGAGTTTCCCCCTCTGTGGGTATTAGCTAATCAGTCCTCCCTTCTTTCTGTAGGAAGGTGGTGCATGTCTCTCAGAACTTACCTGGTTTCCTCTGCACCAGGTGAACCAGGGAAAAGCTTTCTAAGCCTTATTCAGACCCATAGAGGCTGCGCTGTGTGTGACTTCAGAGACCTCAGGGAGTATAGGGGTGGGTGGGTGCTTGATGCTTCAGACTCATGTCATTGAAGGACATAACATAGTCTGGATTCACAGAGATTCACAACACAGAGCCATTGTCACTTACTAACAGCTCAGGACACCCAGAGCTAACAAGAAATTGCAGTCTCAGCCGGGCTTTAATCACAGCACACACACAGATCTCTGTGAATTCAAAGATGGCCTGATTTACAGAGTGAGTTTTAGGACAGCCCAAGATACACAAAGAAACCCTTTCTTGAAAAACAAAGCAAAACAGCAAAAGAAAGAAAGACAAGGAAAAAGAAAAAAATGGCAGTCTCTTTCCACTCTCTCCTCCATTGGCTCTTAAAGAGCTCTCAAGCTGAACTGGAGACCATGGTGTCACTCAAAACTGGGAAGCCAGAAACCTTAGGGGGGTCACAGGAGTCGGACTGACTGCAGCACTTGATGCCTCAACCCTGCTAATGGCTGTGATATAAGGCATGGTAAAATACGGGCTTTGGCAGAGCACTACTCCCCTTTCTCTATTATTATTGCTACACAACGAAAAGGACCGGGGGGGGGGGTGATGATGTGCAGTCAGTGCTGGTATTGAAATCTCACTGACTCCTTCCGCACTCCTTGTCAATTCCCGACTTTGTCAAATCAACTATCGTGAATCTTTGATGTGGGTTGGCCCTTTAGGAACTCAGAGAAACAAGACAGACAGACCTGTTTCATCCCAGAAACCTCCCAGTTCCTGAGCCCTAGCCCTGGAAGTCTCAAAGCCATCACATCCAGAAATCTCTCTAGTCCCTGCTAGTGGTGAACTCACTTCGTCTTCCCCAGGACCACTAATTATTTCTCCATGTTTTCCTGTGAGATCTGAGGCCAGCTTTCTTCTTCCTCCCTCTGGCCTCTCCACGAACGATCTCCATTCTCTAGACAACATGTCTAGAACCGAGTCTTATAGGCACCGAGAGAGTGTGTCTTGAGGGCAGTTGGCGTTTCTAGGACACGAGTGACATCACAAAATTCCGAGAGCTCTCTGGGATACCGTGGAATTTCCAGAGAAGGGACTGCTGATGTCGTGAGGCACGGCCTTTACCTCCTTGCTGATATTTCTCCCCGAACTGACCGACCGACCGACCGACCGACCAACCGGAACCTGAGGTTTCCTTTCCAGGAGTCTCTCCTCCGACACAGAGGGAGCCATTCAGGATTTCCTCCTTCCAAAACCAGAAATTTCTCTCTGCTTCATTAATATCTTCTCACTACTTCCTGAACCCATGGGGAGTTAGTTAGTTGAACACTCACTTTTTTCATGAATGACCCTTCCTCCCTCTCCTGAACATCTCATATTACTGATTCATACTCAGTAAAACAGTAATATGAGAAATTAGGCCAGGAGGACATGGAAGATGAGGGTTGAGTCTTCTGAAGTGAACAAGCACTTAGGGAAGGCTAAACTTAAGGGAATTTGACTCTGAGTGGCAAGACATGAATAGCTGCTGCCAAGGCACAGATACAGGCACCAACTGGGCCCTCGGCATCCTCCTGCATCATCAGAGCTGTGTGGGAAACTCAGCCCAAAGGAGGGGCCGTGTTCAAAGGGAGAGGGCATTTTCGAGGACAGCACTGTTTTCTTTTTCTTCTTTCTTTCTTTCTTTCTTTCTTTCTTTCTTTCTTTCTTTCTTTTTTTTCGAGACAGGGTTGTTCTGTAGTTTTTTTTTTTTTTGGAGACTGTCCTGGAACTAGCTCTTGTAGACCAGGCTGGTCTTGAACTCACATGCTTTCTTTTTTTTTCTATTGGATATTTTTGACTTCTTTATCAAAGATCAGGTGTTCGAAGATGTGTGGATCGATATCCGGGTCTTCTATTCGGTTCCATTGGTCCTCCTGTCTGTTCTTATGCCAGGACCAGGCTGTTTTCAGAACTGTAGCTTACAGAGTGTTCTTGCAGGTGGGGCACAGAAGAGGTTAATTACGGTACCTTAGTTCTTCTGCTTTTCTAGCAGACCGGAGCCCAGCTGACAGGAATCCAGTAGAGATGGTGTCAAGGTTCACACTGACACTAACAGCTGTAACTTGAGCAGGATTTGTGATCCACATGAAATTTGCAATGAATTGCAGCAAATCTGTGACACTCTAACTTGCTCAGGCTCAGTATCTGAACATACAGATGTTTGCAATGATCACTGGCTTCAGGATTTTTTTTTTTTTGTTGTTGTTGTTGTTTTGTTTTTCCACGAGACAGGGTTTCCCTGTAGCTGAAGTTTAACGGCCTGGTGTTTTTGTGACTTACTGCTTCAAAGAACTTCTCCATTTCTTTATCCCTAAGGGAAAAGAAATATAATCACTAAATACATTTAAGTGTCTTTCAACCATTTTAGATCCCTCTGTTGAGAGTTCTCTGTTTAGGTCTGTACTCCATTTTTTAAAATTGGATTATTTGTTCTTTGGATGACCAATTTCTCGACTTCTTTGTGTATTTTGGAGATTAGTGAAGATCTTTTCCCATTCTGTAAGGCCGTCGTTCTGTCTTGTTGGCCATGTTCTTTGCTTTACAGAAGCTTTTCAGTTTCAGGAGGTCTCACTTATTAATTGTTTCACTCAGTGTCTGTTTTTTTTTCTTTTTTTTTCTTTTTTCTTTCTTTTTTTTTTCTTTTTTTTCTTTTTTTCTTTTTTTCTTATTTTTCTTCTTCTTCTTTTCTTTTTTTTCTTTTTTTTCTCTCTTTAGTTTTTTTCTTTGTTCTTTTTTTTTGTTTTGTTTTTCTTTTTTTTTTCTTTTTTCTTTTTTTTCTTTTTCTCTCAGTGTCTGTGCTACTGGGGTTCTATTTAGCAAGCGTTCTCCTGTGCCAATGTGTTCAAGTGCATTTGATATTTTTATTTTTATATTCTTTTATTGTGGATGAAGTCAATTATTTGAACTCTCAAATATTTTTATTGTTATTATCTCTCTATTTGTTTGCTTATTTGTGGTTGTTCACCAACTTGACTATCTAGAGGAAGTAAAAGTCGTAACAAGGTTTCCGTAGGTGAACCTGCGGAAGGATCATTAACGTGAGAGAGCAGCGGCGGCGGCTCTGCCCGCCCGCTCGCCTGCCTCGCCCGAGTTCTCGCCGGGAGGCGCGCTCCCCGGGTCGCACGTGTGTTGTGCGCACGGAAGTGTGCGTGCGCACGGGCGCTCGTGGCGGTCGTGAGAGAGAGGTCGAGAGAGGGGGAAGGGGGACGGGCGCCGGCTCGCCCGCCCTCCTCGCCCCGTCCGAGGACCCGTGTCTGGCTCTGCCACTGGCGGCTCACGGCGGACGGCGGCTCTCTTCCCGCTCTCGCTCTCCTCCGTCCACTCCCGCTGCTTGCCTCACCGCACCGCAGCGGCCCGCGGGTGTGTCCCCTCTTTCCCGGGCGCGCGCCTTTCCCTCTCCATCCCTCTTCGCGGGGGAGGATGGGCGAGGGTCTGGCGGCGCCCCGGGCCCCTCTCGCCGCCGACCTCCGCTCGCGCGCCGTGGCGCCGCGGCGCGCCTGTCGGGGAGGCGGCGGAGGTTGGGCGCACTTTTTTTTCCCCCCTCTCCACCTCCTTCTCCAAAGGACCGGGGTAGACCAGTAGTCCCTCCCACCGGGCGGGAGGCCATTTTTTTCCCCCGGGGATGCGGCGGGTCGACCAGATGTCCCGCTGGACTCTTTTTTTTTTTTTTTTTAATGTATAATATATATTATATCTTCCTAGACCTGACAGGTCGACCAGTTGTCTCTGTGCACTTCCTTTTTTTTGACGGACTGGAAGTGGGTCGACCAGTTGTCCGATTAAATATTTGGCCTTAAAATCCTAAGTACCGGGGTCGACCAGTTGGCCTTGTGAACTTGGGTCGACCAGTTGTCTTTTTCCATGTCTTGATTGACTGATGTCATTCTTCAATGTGTTGGTGGTTAGTTTATCTCTTTTGTTCTCTATGCCAACACGCCCCACTCACCAAACACTTTTTTTTAAATTTATTTATTTACTTATTTTTATTTTAGTTTTTATTATTTATTTATTTATACATACATACATACATACATCCTGTCTATCTGTCCAGATGGGGCAGGGGTAGAAGGGGCTAGCTATGAGAGGAAGGTGCTCGGTGGGCATCCAGTTGTAAATAAGGCTGGGAATAAATAGCTGAATATTAATTCATTTGAGTAATATTAAAACTGTTCAAGTAGAAAACAATTGCTTTCTTTTTCTGTTTGCCCAGAGATCTGACTGACTGCAACTTGGAAAGAAGACGGCCCTGCTGGACAGAGACCTCCCTCCTGCTTTGGGTGGGTCGACCAGTTTACATGTTTATTTCCACGTTTTGTCTTTTATGGATTGAATGGATGTGTCTCTCTCTCTCTCTTTTTTTTTTTTTTTTGGTTTTTCGAGACAGGGTTTCTCTGTGGCTTTGGAGCCTGTCCTGGAACTAGCACTGTAGACCAGGCTGGTCTCGAACTCACAGAGATCCGCCTACCTCTGCCTCCCGAGTACTGGGATTAAAGGCGTGCGCCACCATCGCCCGGCTCTCATTTTTTTTTCACGATTGCTTGCTTGCTTGCTTGCTTACTTACTTACTTACTTACTATCTGTTCAGCCCATCTCATTTACTTACTTCTTTAAAAAAAATGACCCACCTAGTTATTTACTTACTTACTTACTTACTTACTTGTTCATTCATTCCTTCACTTCCTTATCTTCTTTCATATATCTGTTTATTTATCTGCTGATTTAGCGTGACTCATTTACTTATTGAATGTTTCAATTATTATTTAGTTTTATTCATTTATTCATTCTTTATGTCTATTTTTATGTATGTATTTACTTACTTTCTTAATTTTTTTTTTACTTTTTAAAATTTACTTAATTTTTTTCTTTCTTTGGGAATGTAGATTCTTTCTTCCTTTCTTCCTTTCTTTCCTTCTTTCTGTCTCCTGACTGTCACTGGCTAAGAAAATGGTGGCCTCCATGTCACTGGTCAGCATAGCAGCTCCTAAAATGGAATTTGATGAAGGGATACATAGATAGATAGATAGATAGATAGATAGATAGATAGATAGATAGATAGATAGATAGATAGATAGATAGATGGGATGCGCACACGCTCACACACACACACACATATGCACGCACGTGCATGACATGTACAGATGGGGGGCGATTCCAATGTTTTCAGAGGAAGGTGCTCGCTGGTAATAATAAATGTGCTGGTAAATAAGGCTGGAAATAGCTGAATATTAAATCATTAAAACTCTTCAAATAAATAAAAAGCAATTCCATTTCTCTCTCTCTCTCTTTCTCACCATATACCAGCACATCTGAACTGACTGCAACATACAAAAGAAGAAGAAACACGGAAAGAAGACATCCCTGCTGGACAGGATCTGAGATGAGAATAAATTCATCGAATGGCTGCCAACAGCATTTCATTGAGAAGAGATTCCACATTTTATGCTGTACAGTTACTTAGTTAGATAGATAGATAAAGAGAGGCCTGTGAACTGGGGTGGGCTGTGGCTTCTCAGGTCACCTCAGGTCAGGGAGGGGCTGAGGAGTGTCCCATTGGCCTTGACAATAGGCAGGAGTCAGAGGTTAATGTCAGGGCAGGGCCTGAGAGTTCCTCAAAGGGAATGAATGGAGACCCTTGCTTACCTAAGAAATGCCTGACCTTGGAAAAGGACTTGTGGAAAGCGGGCCCTTGAAACTGTGGTTTCACGTCTTACTAGAAAGCTCCCTCTTGGAAGGGAAAGTCATCGTTATATCTTACTCTTTTCCCAAGGATACCCTACCTACCCTTCTGATCATTCTTACTGAATTAAGTCTTCCACTGCAAATAAATAAATAAATAAATAATAAATGAAGTGGGTGAGTGAGTGAGTGAGTGAGTAAGTAAGTAAGTAAGTAAGTAAACAAGCAAATACGTGGATGGACAAATAAATACAAAGTTTGCTGTTGTTGACTGACTTTTGATTTCATAATGAATCTCTCTCTCTCTCTCTCTCTCTCTCTCTCACACACACACACACACACACACACTAAATATACAATAAAAGGAAGCATAACACCTTTACTCAGGGGGCAGAGTGAACTCTGAAAGTTTTCCAGGCGGGGGGGGGGGGAGAGACAGAATATAAGAACAAAATGAGAAACAAGGAAAAATAGTGTTGGCTGGCTGGCCGGCTTTCAGTTCCCTGACAGAAATGAGCACATTGTGGAGGAAACACAAAGTTGTTACACTATGTGGGTGTGATGAGGAGAGATTGTGAGTGAGTGTCCTGTCAGAACAAAGTTAGTCCCATAGTTGATGAAATTCATTATCCCAAAACTTCAGCAGAATATATCCCAAGTTTGCAAATGTGTGATCAGCTTGTGACAGGTTGGGCTGGAGATGCTGAGAACTGGGGAGCCCTCAATGCAAGAGCAGACACTCATTCCCATGAAGAGGGAGAGAGGGAGGGAGGGAGGGAGGGATCATTCATTCCTATACTCAAGTTTAAAGAAAGATGAGTGGCTATCTATGGAGAGACCACTCACAGATATGAAAAATCATTTCCTAAAAATCAAATTTCTCAGTCAGTATGCAACTGCTATGGTGCTTCTCCTAGATAGAGCAAAACACACAAACAAACTGATTCCTTGATCTAGAGCCACAGTGCACATGCTGTGGAAAAGGGGACATGGCCAACTTGAATCACAATATTCATCAGAGCATGGAAAGAGCGTAAAAAGGACACAGAGGAGAGATAATTGTGGTCCTTCCTTCCTCCCTCCCTCCCTCCCTCCCTCCCTCCCTCCCTCCCTCCCTCCCTCCTTCCCTCAGGAAGTGACTGACAGATGAGACTTTGTCCAAGCAGGTTCTGTCTGAAATACCAGACTTGAGTTTCCCCCTCTGTGGGTATTAGCTAATCAGTCCTCCCTTCTTTCTGTAGGAAGGTGGTGCATGTCTCTCAGAACTTACCTGGTTTCCTCTGCACCAGGTGAACCAGGGAAAAGCTTTCTAAGCCTTATTCAGACCCATAGAGGCTGCGCTGTGTGTGACTTCAGAGACCTCAGGGAGTATAGGGGTGGGTGGGTGCTTGATGCTTCAGACTCATGTCATTGAAGGACATAACATAGTCTGGATTCACAGAGATTCACAACACAGAGCCATTGTCACTTACTAACAGCTCAGGACACCCAGAGCTAACAAGAAATTGCAGTCTCAGCCGGGCTTTAATCACAGCACACACACAGATCTCTGTGAATTCAAAGATGGCCTGATTTACAGAGTGAGTTTTAGGACAGCCCAAGATACACAAAGAAACCCTTTCTTGAAAAACAAAGCAAAACAGCAAAAGAAAGAAAGACAAGGAAAAAGAAAAAAATGGCAGTCTCTTTCCACTCTCTCCTCCATTGGCTCTTAAAGAGCTCTCAAGCTGAACTGGAGACCATGGTGTCACTCAAAACTGGGAAGCCAGAAACCTTAGGGGGGTCACAGGAGTCGGACTGACTGCAGCACTTGATGCCTCAACCCTGCTAATGGCTGTGATATAAGGCATGGTAAAATACGGGCTTTGGCAGAGCACTACTCCCCTTTCTCTATTATTATTGCTACACAACGAAAAGGACCGGGGGGGGGTGATGATGTGCAGTCAGTGCTGGTATTGAAATCTCACTGACTCCTTCCGCACTCCTTGTCAATTCCCGACTTTGTCAAATCAACTATCGTGAATCTTTGATGTGGGTTGGCCCTTTAGGAACTCAGAGAAACAAGACAGACAGACCTGTTTCATCCCAGAAACCTCCCAGTTCCTGAGCCCTAGCCCTGGAAGTCTCAAAGCCATCACATCCAGAAATCTCTCTAGTCCCTGCTAGTGGTGAACTCACTTCGTCTTCCCCAGGACCACTAATTATTTCTCCATGTTTTCCTGTGAGATCTGAGGCCAGCTTTCTTCTTCCTCCCTCTGGCCTCTCCACGAACGATCTCCATTCTCTAGACAACATGTCTAGAACCGAGTCTTATAGGCACCGAGAGAGTGTGTCTTGAGGGCAGTTGGCGTTTCTAGGACACGAGTGACATCACAAAATTCCGAGAGCTCTCTGGGATACCGTGGAATTTCCAGAGAAGGGACTGCTGATGTCGTGAGGCACGGCCTTTACCTCCTTGCTGATATTTCTCCCCGAACTGACCGACCGACCGACCGACCGACCAACCGGAACCTGAGGTTTCCTTTCCAGGAGTCTCTCCTCCGACACAGAGGGAGCCATTCAGGATTTCCTCCTTCCAAAACCAGAAATTTCTCTCTGCTTCATTAATATCTTCTCACTACTTCCTGAACCCATGGGGAGTTAGTTAGTTGAACACTCACTTTTTTCATGAATGACCCTTCCTCCCTCTCCTGAACATCTCATATTACTGATTCATACTCAGTAAAACAGTAATATGAGAAATTAGGCCAGGAGGACATGGAAGATGAGGGTTGAGTCTTCTGAAGTGAACAAGCACTTAGGGAAGGCTAAACTTAAGGGAATTTGACTCTGAGTGGCAAGACATGAATAGCTGCTGCCAAGGCACAGATACAGGCACCAACTGGGCCCTCGGCATCCTCCTGCATCATCAGAGCTGTGTGGGAAACTCAGCCCAAAGGAGGGGCCGTGTTCAAAGGGAGAGGGCATTTTCGAGGACAGCACTGTTTTCTTTTTCTTCTTTCTTTCTTTCTTTCTTTCTTTCTTTCTTTCTTTCTTTCTTTTTTTTTTCGAGACAGGGTTGTTCTGTAGTTTTTTTTTTTGGAGCCTGTCCTGGAACTAGCTCTTGTAGACCAGGCTGGTCTTGAACTCACATGCTTTCTTTTTTTTTCTATTGGATATTTTTGACTTCTTTATCAAAGATCAGGTGTTCGAAGATGTGTGGATCGATATCCGGGTCTTCTATTCGGTTCCATTGGTCCTCCTGTCTGTTCTTATGCCAGGACCAGGCTGTTTTCAGAACTGTAGCTTACAGAGTGTTCTTGCAGGTGGGGCACAGAAGAGGTTAATTACGGTACCTTAGTTCTTCTGCTTTTCTAGCAGACCGGAGCCCAGCTGACAGGAATCCAGTAGAGATGGTGTCAAGGTTCACACTGACACTAACAGCTGTAACTTGAGCAGGATTTGTGATCCACATGAAATTTGCAATGAATTGCAGCAAATCTGTGACACTCTAACTTGCTCAGGCTCAGTATCTGAACATACAGATGTTTGCAATGATCACTGGCTTCAGGATTTTTTTTTTTTGTTGTTGTTGTTTTGTTTTTCCACGAGACAGGGTTTCCCTGTAGCTGAAGTTTAACGGCCTGGTGTTTTTGTGACTTACTGCTTCAAAGAACTTCTCCATTTCTTTATCCCTAAGGGAAAAGAAATATAATCACTAAATACATTTAAGTGTCTTTCAACCATTTTAGATCCCTCTGTTGAGAGTTCTCTGTTTAGGTCTGTACTCCATTTTTTAAAATTGGATTATTTGTTCTTTGGATGACCAATTTCTCGACTTTGTGTATTTTGGAGATTAGTGAAGATCTTTTCCCATTCTGTAAGGCCGTCGTTTTGTCTTGTTGGCCATGTTCTTTGCTTTACAGAAGCTTTTCAGTTTCAGGAGGTCTCACTTATTAATTGTTTCACTCAGTGTCTGTTTTTTTTTTTTTTTCTTTTTTCTTTCTTTTTTTTTCTTTTTTTTTCTTTTTTTCTTTTTTTCTTTTTTTTCTTCTTCTTCTTTTCTTTTTTTTTCTTTTTTTTCTCTCTTTAGTTTTTTTCTTTGTTCTTTTTTTTTGTTTTGTTTTTCTTTTTTTTTTCTTTTTTCTTTTTTTTCTTTTTCTCTCAGTGTCTGTGCTACTGGGGTTCTATTTAGCAAGCGTTCTCCTGTGCCAATGTGTTCAAGTGCATTTGATATTTTTATTTTTATATTCTTTTATTGTGGATGAAGTCAATTATTTGAACTCTCAAATATTTTTATTGTTATTATCTCTCTATTTGTTTGCTTATTTGTGGTTGTTCACCAACTTGACTATCTAGAGGAAGTAAAAGTCGTAACAAGGTTTCCGTAGGTGAACCTGCGGAAGGATCATTAACGTGAGAGAGCAGCGGCGGCGGCTCTGCCCGCCCGCTCGCCTGCCTCGCCCGAGTTCTCGCCGGGAGGCGCGCTCCCCGGGTCGCACGTGTGTTGTGCGCACGGAAGTGTGCGTGCGCACGGGCGCTCGTGGCGGTCGTGAGAGAGAGGTCGAGAGAGGGGGAAGGGGGACGGGCGCCGGCTCGCCCGCCCTCCTCGCCCCGTCCGAGGACCCGTGTCTGGCTCTGCCACTGGCGGCTCACGGCGGACGGCGGCTCTCTTCCCGCTCTCGCTCTCCTCCGTCCACTCCCGCTGCTTGCCTCACCGCACCGCAGCGGCCCGCGGGTGTGTCCCCTCTTTCCCGGGCGCGCGCCTTTCCCTCTCCATCCCTCTTCGCGGGGGAGGATGGGCGAGGGTCTGGCGGCGCCCCGGGCCCCCTCTCGCCGCCGACCTCCGCTCGCGCGCCGTGGCGCCGCGGCACGCCTGTCGGGGAGGCGGCGGAGGTTGGGCGCACTTTTTTTTCCCCCCTCTCCACCTCCTTCTCCAAAGGACCGGGGTAGACCAGTAGTCCCTCCCACCAGGCGGGAGGCCATTTTTTTCCCCCGGGGATGCGGCGGGTCGACCAGATGTCCCGCTGGACTCTTTTTTTTTTTTTTTAATGTATAATATATATTATATCTTCCTAGACCTGACGGGTCGACCAGTTGTCTCTGTGCACTTCCTTTTTTTTGACGGACTGGAAGCGGGTCGACCAGTTGTCCGATTAAATATTTGGCCTTAAAATGCTAAGTAACGGGGTCGACCAGTTGGCCTTGTGAACTTGGGTCGACCAGTTGTCTTTTTCCATGTCTTGATTGACTGATGTCATTCTTCAATGTGTTGGTGGTTAGTTTATCTCTTTTGTTCTCTATGCCAACACGCCCCACTCACCAAACACTTTTTTTTAAATTTATTTATTTACTTATTTTTATTTTACTTTTTTATTATTTATTTATTTATACATACATACATACATACATCCTGTCTATCTGTCCAGATGGGGCAGGGGTAGAAGGGGCTAGCTATGAGAGGAAGGTGCTCGGTGGGCATCCAGTTGTAAATAAGGCTGGGAATAAATAGCTGAATATTAATTCATTTGAGTAATATTAAAACTGTTCAAGTAGAAAACAATTGCTTTCTTTTTCTGTTTGCCCAGAGATCTGACTGACTGCAACTTGGAAAGAAGACGGCCCTGCTGGACAGAGACCTCCCTCCTGCTTTGGGTGGGTCGACCAGTTTACATGTTTATTTCCACGTTTTGTCTTTTATGGATTGAATGGATGTGTCTCTCTCTCTCTTTTTTTTTTTTTTTGGTTTTTCGAGACAGGGTTTCTCTGTGGCTTTGGAGCCTGTCCTGGAACTAGCACTGTAGACCAGGCTGGTCTCGAACTCACAGAGATCCGCCTACCTCTGCCTCCCGAGTACTGGGATTAAAGGTGTGCGCCACCATCGCCCGGCTCTCATTTTTTTTTCACGATTGCTTGCTTGCTTGCTTGCTTACTTACTTACTTACTTACTATCTGTTCAGCCCATCTCATTTACTTACTTCTTTAAAAAAAATGACCCACCTAGTTATTTACTTACTTACTTACTTACTTACTTGTTCATTCATTCCTTCACTTCCTTATCTTCTTTCATATATCTGTTTATTTATCTGCTGATTTAGCGTGACTCATTTACTTATTGAATGTTTCAATTATTATTTAGTTTTATTCATTTATTCATTCTTTATGTCTATTTTTATGTATGTATTTACTTACTTTCTTAATTTTTTTTTTACTTTTTAAAATTTACTTAATTTTTTTCTTTCTTTGGGAATGTAGATTCTTTCTTCCTTTCTTCCTTTCTTTCCTTCTTTCTGTCTCCTGACTGTCACTGGCTAAGAAAATGGTGGCCTCCATGTCACTGGTCAGCATAGCAGCTCCTAAAATGGAATTTGATGAAGGGATACATATATAGATAGATAGATAGATAGATAGATAGATAGATAGATAGATAGATAGATAGATAGATAGATGGGATGCGCACACGCTCACACACACACACACACACACACACATATGCACGCACGTGCATGACATGTACAGATGGGGGGCGATTCCAATGTTTTCAGAGGAAGGTGCTCGCTGGTAATAATAAATGTGCTGGTAAATAAGGCTGGAAATAGCTGAATATTAAATCATTAAAACTCTTCAAATAAATAAAAAGCAATTCCATTTCTCTCTCTCTCTCTTTCTCACCATATACCAGCACATCTGAACTGACTGCAACATACAAAAGAAGAAGAAACACGGAAAGAAGACATCCCTGCTGGACAGGATCTGAGATGAGAATAAATTCATCGAATGGCTGCCAACAGCATTTCATTGAGAAGAGATTCCACATTTTATGCTGTACAGTTACTTAGTTAGATAGATAGATAAAGAGAGGCCTGTGAACTGGGGTGGGCTGTGGCTTCTCAGGTCACCTCAGGTCAGGGAGGGGCTGAGGAGTGTCCCATTGGCCTTGACAATAGGCAGGAGTCAGAGGTTAATGTCAGGGCAGGGCCTGAGAGTTCCTCAAAGGGAATGAATGGAGACCCTTGCTTACCTAAGAAATGCCTGACCTTGGAAAAGGACTTGTGGAAAGCGGGCCCTTGAAACTGTGGTTTCACGTCTTACTAGAAAGCTCCCTCTTGGAAGGGAAAGTCATCGTGATATCTTACTCTTTTCCCAAGGATACCCTACCTACCCTTCTGATCATTCTTACTGAATTAAGTCTTCCACTGCAAATAAATAAATAAATAAATAATAAATGAAGTGGGTGAGTGAGTGAGTGAGTGAGTAAGTAAGTAAGTAAGTAAGTAAACAAGCAAATATGTGGATGGACAAATAAATACAAAGTTTGCTGTTGTTGACTGACTTTTGATTTCATAATGAATCTCTCTCTCTCTCTCTCTCTCTCTCTCTCTCTCTCTCTCTCACACACACACACACACACTAAATATACAATAAAAGGAAGCATAACACCTTTACTCAGGGGGCAGAGTGAACTCTGAAAGTTTTCCAGGCGGGGGGGGGGGGGAGAGACAGAATATAAGAACAAAATGAGAAACAAGGAAAAATAGTGTTGGCTGGCTGGCCGGCTTTCAGTTCCCTGACAGAAATGAGCACATTGTGGAGGAAACACAAAGTTGTTACACTATGTGGGTGTGATGAGGAGAGATTGTGAGTGAGTGTCCTGTCAGAACAAAGTTAGTCCCATAGTTGATGAAATTCATTATCCCAAAACTTCAGCAGAATATATCCCAAGTTTGCAAATGTGTGATCAGCTTGTGACAGGTTGGGCTGGAGATGCTGAGAACTGGGGAGCCCTCAATGCAAGAGCAGACACTCATTCCCATGAAGAGGGAGAGAGGGAGGGAGGGAGGGAGGGATCATTCATTCCTATACTCAAGTTTAAAGAAAGATGAGTGGCTATCTATGGAGAGACCACTCACAGATATGAAAAATCATTTCCTAAAAATCAAATTTCTCAGTCAGTATGCAACTGCTATGGTGCTTCTCCTAGATAGAGCAAAACACACAAACAAACTGATTCCTTGATCTAGAGCCACAGTGCACATGCTGTGGAAAAGGGGACATGGCCAACTTGAATCACAATATTCATCAGAGCATGGAAAGAGCGTAAAAAGGACACAGAGGAGAGATAATTGTGGTCCTTCCTTCCTCCCTCCCTCCCTCCCTCCCTCCCTCCCTCCCTCCCTCCTTCCCTCAGGAAGTGACTGACAGATGAGACTTTGTCCAAGCAGGTTCTGTCTGAAATACCAGACTTGAGTTTCCCCCTCTGTGGGTATTAGCTAATCAGTCCTCCCTTCTTTCTGTAGGAAGGTGGTGCATGTCTCTCAGAACTTACCTGGTTTCCTCTGCACCAGGTGAACCAGGGAAAAGCTTTCTAAGCCTTATTCAGACCCATAGAGGCTGCGCTGTGTGTGACTTCAGAGACCTCAGGGAGTATAGGGGTGGGTGGGTGCTTGATGCTTCAGACTCATGTCATTGAAGGACATAACATAGTCTGGATTCACAGAGATTCACAACACAGAGCCATTGTCACTTACTAACAGCTCAGGACACCCAGAGCTAACAAGAAATTGCAGTCTCAGCCGGGCTTTAATCACAGCACACACACAGATCTCTGTGAATTCAAAGATGGCCTGATTTACAGAGTGAGTTTTAGGACAGCCCAAGATACACAAAGAAACCCTTTCTTGAAAAACAAAGCAAAACAGCAAAAGAAAGAAAGACAAGGAAAAAGAAAAAAATGGCAGTCTCTTTCCACTCTCTCCTCCATTGGCTCTTAAAGAGCTCTCAAGCTGAACTGGAGACCATGGTGTCACTCAAAACTGGGAAGCCAGAAACCTTAGGGGGGTCACAGGAGTCGGACTGACTGCAGCACTTGATGCCTCAACCCTGCTAATGGCTGTGATATAAGGCATGGTAAAATACGGGCTTTGGCAGAGCACTACTCCCCTTTCTCTATTATTATTGCTACACAACGAAAAGGACCGGGGGGGGGTGATGATGTGCAGTCAGTGCTGGTATTGAAATCTCACTGACTCCTTCCGCACTCCTTGTCAATTCCCGACTTTGTCAAATCAACTATCGTGAATCTTTGATGTGGGTTGGCCCTTTAGGAACTCAGAGAAACAAGACAGACAGACCTGTTTCATCCCAGAAACCTCCCAGTTCCTGAGCCCTAGCCCTGGAAGTCTCAAAGCCATCACATCCAGAAATCTCTCTAGTCCCTGCTAGTGGTGAACTCACTTCGTCTTCCCCAGGACCACTAATTATTTCTCCATGTTTTCCTGTGAGATCTGAGGCCAGCTTTCTTCTTCCTCCCTCTGGCCTCTCCACGAACGATCTCCATTCTCTAGACAACATGTCTAGAACCGAGTCTTATAGGCACCGAGAGAGTGTGTCTTGAGGGCAGTTGGCGTTTCTAGGACACGAGTGACATCACAAAATTCCGAGAGCTCTCTGGGATACCGTGGAATTTCCAGAGAAGGGACTGCTGATGTCGTGAGGCACGGCCTTTACCTCCTTGCTGATATTTCTCCCCGAACTGACCAACCGACCGACCGACCGACCGACCGACCAACCAGAACCTGAGGTTTCCTTTCCAGGAGTCTCTCCTCCGACACAGAGGGAGCCATTCAGGATTTCCTCCTTCCAAAACCAGAAATTTCTCTCTGCTTCATTAATATCTTCTCACTACTTCCTGAACCCATGGGGAGTTAGTTAGTTGAACACTCACTTTTTTCATGAATGACCCTTCCTCCCTCTCCTGAACATCTCATATTACTGATTCATACTCAGTAAAACAGTAATATGAGAAATTAGGCCAGGAGGACATGGAAGATGAGGGTTGAGTCTTCTGAAGTGAACAAGCACTTAGGGAAGGCTAAACTTAAGGGAATTTGACTCTGAGTGGCAAGACATGAATAGCTGCTGCCAAGGCACAGATACAGGCACCAACTGGGCCCTCGGCATCCTCCTGCATCATCAGAGCTGTGTGGGAAACTCAGCCCAAAGGAGGGGCCGTGTTCAAAGGGAGAGGGCATTTTCGAGGACAGCACTGTTTTCTTTTTCTTCTTTCTTTCTTTCTTTCTTTCTTTCTTTCTTTTTTTTTTTCGAGACAGGGTTGTTCTGTAGTTTTTTTTTTTGGAGCCTGTCCTGGAACTAGCTCTTGTAGACCAGGCTGGTCTTGAACTCACATGCTTTCTTTTTTTTTCTATTGGATATTTTTGACTTCTTTATCAAAGATCAGGTGTTCGAAGATGTGTGGATCGATATCCGGGTCTTCTATTCGGTTCCATTGGTCCTCCTGTCTGTTCTTATGCCAGGACCAGGCTGTTTTCAGAACTGTAGCTTACAGAGTGTTCTTGCAGGTGGGGCACAGAAGAGGTTAATTACGGTACCTTAGTTCTTCTGCTTTTCTAGCAGACCGGAGCCCAGCTGACAGGAATCCAGTAGAGATGGTGTCAAGGTTCACACTGACACTAACAGCTGTAACTTGAGCAGGATTTGTGATCCACATGAAATTTGCAATGAATTGCAGCAAATCTGTGACACTCTAACTTGCTCAGGCTCAGTATCTGAACATACAGATGTTTGCAATGATCACTGGCTTCAGGATTTTTTTTTTTGTTGTTGTTGTTGTTTTGTTTTTCCACGAGACAGGGTTTCCCTGTAGCTGAAGTTTAACGGCCTGGTGTTTTTGTGACTTACTGCTTCAAAGAACTTCTCCATTTCTTTATCCCTAAGGGAAAAGAAATATAATCACTAAATACATTTAAGTGTCTTTCAACCATTTTAGATCCCTCTGTTGAGAGTTCTCTGTTTAGGTCTGTACTCCATTTTTTAAAATTGGATTATTTGTTCTTTGGATGACCAATTTCTCGACTTCTTTGTGTATTTTGGAGATTAGTGAAGATCTTTTCCCATTCTGTAAGGCCGTCGTTTTGTCTTGTTGGCCATGTTCTTTGCTTTACAGAAGCTTTTCAGTTTCAGGAGGTCTCACTTATTAATTGTTTCTCTCAGTGTCTGTTTTTCTTTCTTTTTTTTTCTTTTTTCTTTCTTTTTTTTTCTTTTTTTTCTTTTTTTCTTTTTTTCTTTTTTTTCTTCTTCTTCTTTTCTTTTTTTTTCTTTTTTTTCTCTCTTTAGTTTTTTTCTTTGTTCTTTTTTTTTGTTTTGTTTTTCTTTTTTTTTCTTTTTTCTTTTTTTTCTTTTTCTCTCAGTGTCTGTGCTACTGGGGTTCTATTTAGCAAGCGTTCTCCTGTGCCAATGTGTTCAAGTGCATTTGATATTTTTATTTTTATATTCTTTTATTGTGGATGAAGTCAATTATTTGAACTCTCAAATATTTTTATTGTTATTATCTCTCTATTTGTTTGCTTATTTGTGGTTGTTCACCAACTTGACTATCTAGAGGAAGTAAAAGTCGTAACAAGGTTTCCGTAGGTGAACCTGCGGAAGGATCATTAACGTGAGAGAGCAGCGGCGGCGGCTCTGCCCGCCCGCTCGCCTGCCTCGCCCGAGTTCTCGCCGGGAGGCGCGCTCCCCGGGTCGCACGTGTGTTGTGCGCACGGAAGTGTGCGTGCGCACGGGCGCTCGTGGCGGTCGTGAGAGAGAGGTCGAGAGAGGGGGAAGGGGGACGGGCGCCGGCTCGCCCGCCCTCCTCGCCCCGTCCGAGGACCCGTGTCTGGCTCTGCCACTGGCGGCTCACGGCGGACGGCGGCTCTCTTCCCGCTCTCGCTCTCCTCCGTCCACTCCCGCTGCTTGCCTCACCGCACCGCAGCGGCCCGCGGGTGTGTCCCCTCTTTCCCGGGCGCGCGCCTTTCCCTCTCCATCCCTCTTCGCGGGGGAGGATGGGCGAGGGTCTGGCGGCGCCCCGGGCCCCCTCTCGCCGCCGACCTCCGCTCGCGCGCCGTGGCGCCGCGGCGCGCCTGTCGGGGAGGCGGCGGAGGTTGGGCGCACTTATTTTTCCCCCCTCTCCACCTCCTTCTCCAAAGGACCAGGGTAGACCAGTAGTCCCTCCCACCGGGCGGGAGGCCATTTTTTTCCCCCGGGGATGCGGCGGGTCGACCAGATGTCCCGCTGGACTCTTTTTTTTTTTTTTTTTTTTAATGTATAATATATATTATATCTTCCTAGACCTGACGGGTCGACCAGTTGTCTCTGTGCACTTCCTTTTTTTTGACGGACTGGAAGCGGGTCGACCAGTTGTCCGATTAAATATTTGGCCTTAAAATCCTAAGTACCGGGGTCGACCAGTTGGCCTTGTGAACTTGGGTCGACCAGTTGTCTTTTTCCATGTCTTGATTGACTGATGTCATTCTTCAATGTGTTGGTGGTTAGTTTATCTCTTTTGTTCTCTATGCCAACACGCCCCACTCACCAAACACTTTTTTTTAAATTTATTTATTTACTTATTTTTATTTTACTTTTTTATTATTTATTTATTTATACATACATACATACATACATCCTGTCTATCTGTCCAGATGGGGCAGGGGTAGAAGGGGCTAGCTATGAGAGGAAGGTGCTCGGTGGGCATCCAGTTGTAAATAAGGCTGGGAATAAATAGCTGAATATTAATTCATTTGAGTAATATTAAAACTGTTCAAGTAGAAAACAATTGCTTTCTTTTTCTGTTTGCCCAGAGATCTGACTGACTGCAACTTGGAAAGAAGACGGCCCTGCTGGACAGAGACCTCCCTCCTGCTTTGGGTGGGTCGACCAGTTTACATGTTTATTTCCACGTTTTGTCTTTTATGGATTGAATGGATGTGTCTCTCTCTCTCTTTTTTTTTTTTTTTGGTTTTTCGAGACAGGGTTTCTCTGTGGCTTTGGAGCCTGTCCTGGAACTAGCACTGTAGACCAGGCTGGTCTCGAACTCACAGAGATCCGCCTACCTCTGCCTCCCGAGTACTGGGATTAAAGGCGTGCGCCACCATCGCCCGGCTCTCATTTTTTTTTCACGATTGCTTGCTTGCTTGCTTGCTTACTTACTTACTTACTTACTATCTGTTCAGCCCATCTCATTTACTTACTTCTTTAAAAAAAATGACCCACCTAGTTATTTACTTACTTACTTACTTACTTACTTGTTCATTCATTCCTTCACTTCCTTATCTTCTTTCATATATCTGTTTATTTATCTGCTGATTTAGCGTGACTCATTTACTTATTGAATGTTTCAATTATTATTTAGTTTTATTCATTTATTCATTCTTTATGTCTATTTTTATGTATGTATTTACTTACTTTCTTAATTTTTTTTTTACTTTTTAAAATTTACTTAATTTTTTTCTTTCTTTGGGAATGTAGATTCTTTCTTCCTTTCTTCCTTTCTTTCCTTCTTTCTGTCTCCTGACTGTCACTGGCTAAGAAAATGGTGGCCTCCATGTCACTGGTCAGCATAGCAGCTCCTAAAATGGAATTTGATGAAGGGATACATATATAGATAGATAGATAGATAGATAGATAGATAGATAGATAGATAGATAGATAGATAGATAGATGGGATGCGCACACGCTCACACACACACACACACACACACACACACACACACATATGCACGCACGTGCATGACATGTACAGATGGGGGGCGATTCCAATGTTTTCAGAGGAAGGTGCTCGCTGGTAATAATAAATGTGCTGGTAAATAAGGCTGGAAATAGCTGAATATTAAATCATTAAAACTCTTCAAATAAATAAAAAGCAATTCCATTTCTCTCTCTCTCTCTTTCTCACCATATACCAGCACATCTGAACTGACTGCAACATACAAAAGAAGAAGAAACACGGAAAGAAGACATCCCTGCTGGACAGGATCTGAGATGAGAATAAATTCATCGAATGGCTGCCAACAGCATTTCATTGAGAAGAGATTCCACATTTTATGCTGTACAGTTACTTAGTTAGATAGATAGATAAAGAGAGGCCTGTGAACTGGGGTGGGCTGTGGCTTCTCAGGTCACCTCAGGTCAGGGAGGGGCTGAGGAGTGTCCCATTGGCCTTGACAATAGGCAGGAGGCAGAGGTTAATGTCAGGGCAGGGCCTGAGAGTTCCTCAAAGGGAATGAATGGAGACCCTTGCTTACCTAAGAAATGCCTGACCTTGGAAAAGGACTTGTGGAAAGCGGGCCCTTGAAACTGTGGTTTCACGTCTTACTAGAAAGCTCCCTCTTGGAAGGGAAAGTCATCGTGATATCTTACTCTTTTCCCAAGGATACCCTACCTACCCTTCTGATCATTCTTACTGAATTAAGTCTTCCACTGCAAATAAATAAATAAATAAATAATAAATGAAGTGGGTGAGTGAGTGAGTGAGTGAGTAAGTAAGTAAGTAAGTAAGTAAACAAGCAAATATGTGGATGGACAAATAAATACAAAGTTTGCTGTTGTTGACTGACTTTTGATTTCATAATGAATCTCTCTCTCTCTCTCTCTCTCTCTCTCTCTCACACACACACACACACACACTAAATATACAATAAAAGGAAGCATAACACCTTTACTCAGGGGGCAGAGTGAACTCTGAAAGTTTTCCAGGCGGGGGGGGGGGAGAGACAGAATATAAGAACAAAATGAGAAACAAGGAAAAATAGTGTTGGCTGGCTGGCCGGCTTTCAGTTCCCTGACAGAAATGAGCACATTGTGGAGGAAACACAAAGTTGTTACACTATGTGGGTGTGATGAGGAGAGATTGTGAGTGAGTGTCCTGTCAGAACAAAGTTAGTCCCATAGTTGATGAAATTCATTATCCCAAAACTTCAGCAGAATATATCCCAAGTTTGCAAATGTGTGATCAGCTTGTGACAGGTTGGGCTGGAGATGCTGAGAACTGGGGAGCCCTCAATGCAAGAGCAGACACTCATTCCCATGAAGAGGGAGAGAGGGAGGGAGGGAGGGAGGGATCATTCATTCCTATACTCAAGTTTAAAGAAAGATGAGTGGCTATCTATGGAGAGACCACTCACAGATATGAAAAATCATTTCCTAAAAATCAAATTTCTCAGTCAGTATGCAACTGCTATGGTGCTTCTCCTAGATAGAGCAAAACACACAAACAAACTGATTCCTTGATCTAGAGCCACAGTGCACATGCTGTGGAAAAGGGGACATGGCCAACTTGAATCACAATATTCATCAGAGCATGGAAAGAGCGTAAAAAGGACACAGAGGAGAGATAATTGTGGTCCTTCCTTCCTCCCTCCCTCCCTCCCTCCCTCCCTCCCTCCCTCCTTCCCTCAGGAAGTGACTGACAGATGAGACTTTGTCCAAGCAGGTTCTGTCTGAAATACCAGACTTGAGTTTCCCCCTCTGTGGGTATTAGCTAATCAGTCCTCCCTTCTTTCTGTAGGAAGATGGTGCATGTCTCTCAGAACTTACCTGGTTTCCTCTGCACCAGGTGAACCAGGGAAAAGCTTTCTAAGCCTTATTCAGACCCATAGAGGCTGCGCTGTGTGTGACTTCAGAGACCTCAGGGAGTATAGGGGTGGGTGGGTGCTTGATGCTTCAGACTCATGTCATTGAAGGACATAACATAGTCTGGATTCACAGAGATTCACAACACAGAGCCATTGTCACTTACTAACAGCTCAGGACACCCAGAGCTAACAAGAAATTGCAGTCTCAGCCGGGCTTTAATCACAGCACACACACAGATCTCTGTGAATTCAAAGATGGCCTGATTTACAGAGTGAGTTTTAGGACAGCCCAAGATACACAAAGAAACCCTTTCTTGAAAAACAAAGCAAAACAGCAAAAGAAAGAAAGACAAGGAAAAAGAAAAAAATGGCAGTCTCTTTCCACTCTCTCCTCCATTGGCTCTTAAAGAGCTCTCAAGCTGAACTGGAGACCATGGTGTCACTCAAAACTGGGAAGCCAGAAACCTTAGGGGGGTCACAGGAGTCGGACTGACTGCAGCACTTGATGCCTCAACCCTGCTAATGGCTGTGATATAAGGCATGGTAAAATACGGGCTTTGGCAGAGCACTACTCCCCTTTCTCTATTATTATTGCTACACAACGAAAAGGACCGGGGGGGGGTGATGATGTGCAGTCAGTGCTGGTATTGAAATCTCACTGACTCCTTCCGCACTCCTTGTCAATTCCCGACTTTGTCAAATCAACTATCGTGAATCTTTGATGTGGGTTGGCCCTTTAGGAACTCAGAGAAACAAGACAGACAGACCTGTTTCATCCCAGAAACCTCCCAGTTCCTGAGCCCTAGCCCTGGAAGTCTCAAAGCCATCACATCCAGAAATCTCTCTAGTCCCTGCTAGTGGTGAACTCACTTCGTCTTCCCCAGGACCACTAATTATTTCTCCATGTTTTCCTGTGAGATCTGAGGCCAGCTTTCTTCTTCCTCCCTCTGGCCTCTCCACGAACGATCTCCATTCTCTAGACAACATGTCTAGAACCGAGTCTTATAGGCACCGAGAGAGTGTGTCTTGAGGGCAGTTGGCGTTTCTAGGACACGAGTGACATCACAAAATTCCGAGAGCTCTCTGGGATACCGTGGAATTTCCAGAGAAGGGACTGCTGATGTCGTGAGGCACGGCCTTTACCTCCTTGCTGATATTTCTCCCCGAACTGACCGACCGACCGACCGACCGACCGACCGACCAACCAGAACCTGAGGTTTCCTTTCCAGGAGTCTCTCCTCCGACACAGAGGGAGCCATTCAGGATTTCCTCCTTCCAAAACCAGAAATTTCTCTCTGCTTCATTAATATCTTCTCACTACTTCCTGAACCCATGGGGAGTTAGTTAGTTGAACACTCACTTTTTTCATGAATGACCCTTCCTCCCTCTCCTGAATATCTCATATTACTGATTCATACTCAGTAAAACAGTAATATGAGAAATTAGGCCAGGAGGACATGGAAGATGAGGGTTGAGTCTTCTGAAGTGAACAAGCACTTAGGGAAGGCTAAACTTAAGGGAATTTGACTCTGAGTGGCAAGACATGAATAGCTGCTGCCAAGGCACAGATACAGGCACCAACTGGGCCCTCGGCATCCTCCTGCATCATCAGAGCTGTGTGGGAAACTCAGCCCAAAGGAGGGGCCGTGTTCAAAGGGAGAGGGCATTTTCGAGGACAGCACTGTTTTCTTTTTCTTCTTTCTTTCTTTCTTTCTTTCTTTCTTTCTTTCTTTCTTTCTTTTTTTTTTTCGAGACAGGGTTGTTCTGTAGTTTTTTTTTTTGGAGCCTGTCCTGGAACTAGCTCTTGTAGACCAGGCTGGTCTTGAACTCACATGCTTTCTTTTTTTTTCTATTGGATATTTTTGACTTCTTTATCAAAGATCAGGTGTTCGAAGATGTGTGGATCGATATCCGGGTCTTCTATTCGGTTCCATTGGTCCTCCTGTCTGTTCTTATGCCAGGACCAGGCTGTTTTCAGAACTGTAGCTTACAGAGTGTTCTTGCAGGTGGGGCACAGAAGAGGTTAATTACGGTACCTTAGTTCTTCTGCTTTTCTAGCAGACCGGAGCCCAGCTGACAGGAATCCAGTAGAGATGGTGTCAAGGTTCACACTGACACTAACAGCTGTAACTTGAGCAGGATTTGTGATCCACATGAAATTTGCAATGAATTGCAGCAAATCTGTGACACTCTAACTTGCTCAGGCTCAGTATCTGAACATACAGATGTTTGCAATGATCACTGGCTTCAGGATTTTTTTTTTTTGTTGTTGTTGTTGTTTTGTTTTTCCACGAGACAGGGTTTCCCTGTAGCTGAAGTTTAACGGCCTGGTGTTTTTGTGACTTACTGCTTCAAAGAACTTCTCCATTTCTTTATCCCTAAGGGAAAAGAAATATAATCACTAAATACATTTAAGTGTCTTTCAACCATTTTAGATCCCTCTGTTGAGAGTTCTCTGTTTAGGTCTGTACTCCATTTTTTAAAATTGGATTATTTGTTCTTTGGATGACCAATTTCTCGACTTCTTTGTGTATTTTGGAGATTAGTGAAGATCTTTTCCCATTCTGTAAGGCCGTCGTTTTGTCTTGTTGGCCATGTTCTTTGCTTTACAGAAGCTTTTCAGTTTCAGGAGGTCTCACTTATTAATTGTTTCTCTCAGTGTCTGTTTTTTTTTCTTTTTTTTCTTTTTTCTTTCTTTTTTTTTCTTTTTTTTCTTTTTTTCTTTTTTTCTTTTTTTTCTTCTTCTTCTTTTCTTTTTTTTTCTTTTTTTTCTCTCTTTAGTTTTTTTCTTTGTTCTTTTTTTTTGTTTTGTTTTTCTTTTTTTTTCTTTTTTCTTTTTTTTCTTTTTCTCTCAGTGTCTGTGCTACTGGGGTTCTATTTAGCAAGCGTTCTCCTGTGCCAATGTGTTCAAGTGCATTTGATATTTTTATTTTTATATTCTTTTATTGTGGATGAAGTCAATTATTTGAACTCTCAAATATTTTTATTGTTATTATCTCTCTATTTGTTTGCTTATTTGTGGTTGTTCACCAACTTGACTATCTAGAGGAAGTAAAAGTCGTAACAAGGTTTCCGTAGGTGAACCTGCGGAAGGATCATTAACGTGAGAGAGCAGCGGCGGCGGCTCTGCCCGCCCGCTCGCCTGCCTCGCCCGAGTTCTCGCCGGGAGGCGCGCTCCCCGGGTCGCACGTGTGTTGTGCGCACGGAAGTGTGCGTGCGCACGGGCGCTCGTGGCGGTCGTGAGAGAGAGGTCGAGAGAGGGGGAAGGGGGACGGGCGCCGGCTCGCCCGCCCTCCTCGCCCCGTCCGAGGACCCGTGTCTGGCTCTGCCACTGGCGGCTCACGGCGGACGGCGGCTCTCTTCCCGCTCTCGCTCTCCTCCGTCCACTCCCGCTGCTTGCCTCACCGCACCGCAGCGGCCCGCGGGTGTGTCCCCTCTTTCCCGGGCGCGCGCCTTTCCCTCTCCATCCCTCTTCGCGGGGGAGGATGGGCGAGGGTCTGGCGGCGCCCCGGGCCCCCTCTCGCCGCCGACCTCCGCTCGCGCGCCGTGGCGCCGCGGCGCGCCTGTCGGGGAGGCGGCGGAGGTTGGGCGCACTTATTTTTCCCCCCTCTCCACCTCCTTCTCCAAAGGACCAGGGTAGACCAGTAGTCCCTCCCACCGGGCGGGAGGCCATTTTTTTCCCCCGGGGATGCGGCGGGTCGACCAGATGTCCCGCTGGACTCTTTTTTTTTTTTTTTTTTTTAATGTATAATATATATTATATCTTCCTAGACCTGACGGGTCGACCAGTTGTCTCTGTGCACTTCCTTTTTTTTGACGGACTGGAAGCGGGTCGACCAGTTGTCCGATTAAATATTTGGCCTTAAAATCCTAAGTACCGGGGTCGACCAGTTGGCCTTGTGAACTTGGGTCGACCAGTTGTCTTTTTCCATGTCTTGATTGACTGATGTCATTCTTCAATGTGTTGGTGGTTAGTTTATCTCTTTTGTTCTCTATGCCAACACGCCCCACTCACCAAACACTTTTTTTTAAATTTATTTATTTACTTATTTTTATTTTACTTTTTTATTATTTATTTATTTATACATACATACATACATACATCCTGTCTATCTGTCCAGATGGGGCAGGGGTAGAAGGGGCTAGCTATGAGAGGAAGGTGCTCGGTGGGCATCCAGTTGTAAATAAGGCTGGGAATAAATAGCTGAATATTAATTCATTTGAGTAATATTAAAACTGTTCAAGTAGAAAACAATTGCTTTCTTTTTCTGTTTGCCCAGAGATCTGACTGACTGCAACTTGGAAAGAAGACGGCCCTGCTGGACAGAGACCTCCCTCCTGCTTTGGGTGGGTCGACCAGTTTACATGTTTATTTCCACGTTTTGTCTTTTATGGATTGAATGGATGTGTCTCTCTCTCTCTCTTTTTTTTTTTTTTTGGTTTTTCGAGACAGGGTTTCTCTGTGGCTTTGGAGCCTGTCCTGGAACTAGCACTGTAGACCAGGCTGGTCTCGAACTCACAGAGATCCGCCTACCTCTGCCTCCCGAGTACTGGGATTAAAGGCGTGCGCCACCATCGCCCGGCTCTCATTTTTTTTTCACGATTGCTTGCTTGCTTGCTTGCTTACTTACTTACTTACTTACTATCTGTTCAGCCCATCTCATTTACTTACTTCTTTAAAAAAAATGACCCACCTAGTTATTTACTTACTTACTTACTTACTTACTTGTTCATTCATTCCTTCACTTCCTTATCTTCTTTCATATATCTGTTTATTTATCTGCTGATTTAGCGTGACTCATTTACTTATTGAATGTTTCAATTATTATTTAGTTTTATTCATTTATTCATTCTTTATGTCTATTTTTATGTATGTATTTACTTACTTTCTTAATTTTTTTTTTACTTTTTAAAATTTACTTAATTTTTTTCTTTCTTTGGGAATGTAGATTCTTTCTTCCTTTCTTCCTTTCTTTCCTTCTTTCTGTCTCCTGACTGTCACTGGCTAAGAAAATGGTGGCCTCCATGTCACTGGTCAGCATAGCAGCTCCTAAAATGGAATTTGATGAAGGGATACATAGATAGATAGATAGATAGATAGATAGATAGATAGATAGATAGATAGATAGATAGATAGATAGGATGCGCACACGCTCACACACACACACACACACACACACACACACACACACATATGCACGCACGTGCATGACATGTACAGATGGGGGGCGATTCCAATGTTTTCAGAGGAAGGTGCTCGCTGGTAATAATAAATGTGCTGGTAAATAAGGCTGGAAATAGCTGAATATTAAATCATTAAAACTCTTCAAATAAATAAAAAGCAATTCCATTTCTCTCTCTCTCTCTTTCTCACCATATACCAGCACATCTGAACTGACTGCAACATACAAAAGAAGAAGAAACACGGAAAGAAGACATCCCTGCTGGACAGGATCTGAGATGAGAATAAATTCATCGAATGGCTGCCAACAGCATTTCATTGAGAAGAGATTCCACATTTTATGCTGTACAGTTACTTAGTTAGATAGATAGATAAAGAGAGGCCTGTGAACTGGGGTGGGCTGTGGCTTCTCAGGTCACCTCAGGTCAGGGAGGGGCTGAGGAGTGTCCCATTGGCCTTGACAATAGGCAGGAGTCAGAGGTTAATGTCAGGGCAGGGCCTGAGAGTTCCTCAAAGGGAATGAATGGAGACCCTTGCTTACCTAAGAAATGCCTGACCTTGGAAAAGGACTTGTGGAAAGCGGGCCCTTGAAACTGTGGTTTCACGTCTTACTAGAAAGCTCCCTCTTGGAAGGGAAAGTCATCGTGATATCTTACTCTTTTCCCAAGGATACCCTACCTACCCTTCTGATCATTCTTACTGAATTAAGTCTTCCACTGCAAATAAATAAATAAATAAATAATAAATGAAGTGGGTGAGTGAGTGAGTGAGTGAGTAAGTAAGTAAGTAAGTAAGTAAACAAGCAAATACGTGGATGGACAAATAAATACAAAGTTTGCTGTTGTTGACTGACTTTTGATTTCATAATGAATCTCTCTCTCTCTCTCTCTCTCTCTCTCTCTCTCTCTCACACACACACACACACACTAAATATACAATAAAAGGAAGCATAACACCTTTACTCAGGGGGCAGAGTGAACTCTGAAAGTTTTCCAGGCGGGGGGGGGGGGAGAGACAGAATATAAGAACAAAATGAGAAACAAGGAAAAATAGTGTTGGCTGGCTGGCCGGCTTTCAGTTCCCTGACAGAAATGAGCACATTGTGGAGGAAACACAAAGTTGTTACACTATGTGGGTGTGATGAGGAGAGATTGTGAGTGAGTGTCCTGTCAGAACAAAGTTAGTCCCATAGTTGATGAAATTCATTATCCCAAAACTTCAGCAGAATATATCCCAAGTTTGCAAATGTGTGATCAGCTTGTGACAGGTTGGGCTGGAGATGCTGAGAACTGGGGAGCCCTCAATGCAAGAGCAGACACTCATTCCCATGAAGAGGGAGAGAGGGAGGGAGGGAGGGAGGGATCATTCATTCCTATACTCAAGTTTAAAGAAAGATGAGTGGCTATCTATGGAGAGACCACTCACAGATATGAAAAATCATTTCCTAAAAATCAAATTTCTCAGTCAGTATGCAACTGCTATGGTGCTTCTCCTAGATAGAGCAAAACACACAAACAAACTGATTCCTTGATCTAGAGCTACAGTGCACATGCTGTGGAAAAGGGGACATGGCCAACTTGAATCACAATATTCATCAGAGCATGGAAAGAGCGTAAAAAGGACACAGAGGAGAGATAATTGTGGTCCTTCCTTCCTCCCTCCCTCCCTCCCTCCCTCCCTCCCTCCCTCCCTCCCTCCTTCCCTCAGGAAGTGACTGACAGATGAGACTTTGTCCAAGCAGGTTCTGTCTGAAATACCAGACTTGAGTTTCCCCCTCTGTGGGTATTAGCTAATCAGTCCTCCCTTCTTTCTGTAGGAAGGTGGTGCATGTCTCTCAGAACTTACCTGGTTTCCTCTGCACCAGGTGAACCAGGGAAAAGCTTTCTAAGCCTTATTCAGACCCATAGAGGCTGCGCTGTGTGTGACTTCAGAGACCTCAGGGAGTATAGGGGTGGGTGGGTGCTTGATGCTTCAGACTCATGTCATTGAAGGACATAACATAGTCTGGATTCACAGAGATTCACAACACAGAGCCATTGTCACTTACTAACAGCTCAGGACACCCAGAGCTAACAAGAAATTGCAGTCTCAGCCGGGCTTTAATCACAGCACACACACAGATCTCTGTGAATTCAAAGATGGCCTGATTTACAGAGTGAGTTTTAGGACAGCCCAAGATACACAAAGAAACCCTTTCTTGAAAAACAAAGCAAAACAGCAAAAGAAAGAAAGACAAGGAAAAAGAAAAAAATGGCAGTCTCTTTCCACTCTCTCCTCCATTGGCTCTTAAAGAGCTCTCAAGCTGAACTGGAGACCATGGTGTCACTCAAAACTGGGAAGCCAGAAACCTTAGGGGGGTCACAGGAGTCGGACTGACTGCAGCACTTGATGCCTCAACCCTGCTAATGGCTGTGATATAAGGCATGGTAAAATACGGGCTTTGGCAGAGCACTACTCCCCTTTCTCTATTATTATTGCTACACAACAAAAAGGACCGGGGGGGGGGGTGATGATGTGCAGTCAGTGCTGGTATTGAAATCTCACTGACTCCTTCCGCACTCCTTGTCAATTCCCGACTTTGTCAAATCAACTATCGTGAATCTTTGATGTGGGTTGGCCCTTTAGGAACTCAGAGAAACAAGACAGACAGACCTGTTTCATCCCAGAAACCTCCCAGTTCCTGAGCCCTAGCCCTGGAAGTCTCAAAGCCATCACATCCAGAAATCTCTCTAGTCCCTGCTAGTGGTGAACTCACTTCGTCTTCCCCAGGACCACTAATTATTTCTCCATGTTTTCCTGTGAGATCTGAGGCCAGCTTTCTTCTTCCTCCCTCTGGCCTCTCCACGAACGATCTCCATTCTCTAGACAACATGTCTAGAACCGAGTCTTATAGGCACCGAGAGAGTGTGTCTTGAGGGCAGTTGGCGTTTCTAGGACACGAGTGACATCACAAAATTCCGAGAGCTCTCTGGGATACCGTGGAATTTCCAGAGAAGGGACTGCTGATGTCGTGAGGCACGGCCTTTACCTCCTTGCTGATATTTCTCCCCGAACTGACCGACCGACCGACCGACCGACCAACCGGAACCTGAGGTTTCCTTTCCAGGAGTCTCTCCTCCGACACAGAGGGAGCCATTCAGGATTTCCTCCTTCCAAAACCAGAAATTTCTCTCTGCTTCATTAATATCTTCTCACTACTTCCTGAACCCATGGGGAGTTAGTTAGTTGAACACTCACTTTTTTCATGAATGACCCTTCCTCCCTCTCCTGAACATCTCATATTACTGATTCATACTCAGTAAAACAGTAATATGAGAAATTAGGCCAGGAGGACATGGAAGATGAGGGTTGAGTCTTCTGAAGTGAACAAGCACTTAGGGAAGGCTAAACTTAAGGGAATTTGACTCTGAGTGGCAAGACATGAATAGCTGCTGCCAAGGCACAGATACAGGCACCAACTGGGCCCTCGGCATCCTCCTGCATCATCAGAGCTGTGTGGGAAACTCAGCCCAAAGGAGGGGCCGTGTTCAAAGGGAGAGGGCATTTTCGAGGACAGCACTGTTTTCTTTTTCTTCTTTCTTTCTTTCTTTCTTTCTTTCTTTCTTTCTTTCTTTCTTTTTTTTTTTCGAGACAGGGTTGTTCTGTAGTTTTTTTTTTTTTGGAGCCTGCCCTGGAACTAGCTCTTGTAGACCAGGCTGGTCTTGAACTCACATGCTTTCTTTTTTTTTCTATTGGATATTTTTGACTTCTTTATCAAAGATCAGGTGTTCGAAGATGTGTGGATCGATATCCGGGTCTTCTATTCGGTTCCATTGGTCCTCCTGTCTGTTCTTATGCCAGGACCAGGCTGTTTTCAGAACTGTAGCTTACAGAGTGTTCTTGCAGGTGGGGCACAGAAGAGGTTAATTACGGTACCTTAGTTCTTCTGCTTTTCTAGCAGACCGGAGCCCAGCTGACAGGAATCCAGTAGAGATGGTGTCAAGGTTCACACTGACACTAACAGCTGTAACTTGAGCAGGATTTGTGATCCACATGAAATTTGCAATGAACTGCAGCAAATCTGTGACACTCTAACTTGCTCAGGCTCAGTATCTGAACATACAGATGTTTGCAATGATCACTGGATTCAGGATTTTTTTTTTTGTTGTTGTTGTTGTTTTGTTTTTCCACGAGACAGGGTTTCCCTGTAGCTGAAGTTTAACGGCCTGGTGTTTTTGTGACTTACTGCTTCAAAGAACTTCTCCATTTCTTTATCCCTAAGGGAAAAGAAATATAATCACTAAATACATTTAAGTGTCTTTCAACCATTTTAGATCCCTCTGTTGAGAGTTCTCTGTTTAGGTCTGTACTCCATTTTTTAAAATTGGATTATTTGTTCTTTGGATGACCAATTTCTCGACTTCTTTGTGTATTTTGGAGATTAGTGAAGATCTTTTCCCATTCTGTAAGGCCGTCGTTTTGTCTTGTTGGCCATGTTCTTTGCTTTACAGAAGCTTTTCAGTTTCAGGAGGTCTCACTTATTAATTGTTTCTCTCAGTGTCTGTTTTTTTTTCTTTTTTTTTCTTTTTTCTTCCTTTTTTTTCTTTTTTTTCTTTTTTTCTTTTTTTCTTTTTTTTCTTCTTCTTCTTTTCTTTTTTTTTTTTTTCTCTCTTTAGTTTTTTTCTTTGTTCTTTTTTTTTGTTTTGTTTTTCTTTTTTTTTTCTTTTTTCTTTTTTTTCTTTTTCTCTCAGTGTCTGTGCTACTGGGGTTCTATTTAGCAAGCGTTCTCCTGTGCCAATGTGTTCAAGTGCATTTGATATTTTTATTTTTATATTCTTTTATTGTGGATGAAGTCAATTATTTGAACTCTCAAATATTTTTATTGTTATTATCTCTCTATTTGTTTGCTTATTTGTGGTTGTTCACCAACTTGACTATCTAGAGGAAGTAAAAGTCGTAACAAGGTTTCCGTAGGTGAACCTGCGGAAGGATCATTAACGTGAGAGAGCAGCGGCGGCGGCTCTGCCCGCCCGCTCGCCTGCCTCGCCCGAGTTCTCGCCGGGAGGCGCGCTCCCCGGGTCGCACGTGTGTTGTGCGCACGGAAGTGTGCGTGCGCACGGGCGCTCGTGGCGGTCGTGAGAGAGAGGTCGAGAGAGGGGGAAGGGGGACGGGCGCCGGCTCGCCCGCCCTCCTCGCCCCGTCCGAGGACCCGTGTCTGGCTCTGGCACTGGCGGCTCACATCGGACGGCGGCTCTCTTCCCGCTCTCGCTCTCCTCCTTCCACTCCCGCTGCTTGCCTCACCGCACCGCAGCGGCCCGCGGGTGTGTCCCCTCTTTCCCGGGCGCGTGCCTTTCCCTCTCCATCCCTCTTCCCGGGGGAGGATGGGCGAGGGTCTGGCGGCGCCCTGGGCCCCCTCTCGCCGCCGACCTCCGCTCGCGCGCCGTGGCGCCGCGGCGCGCCTGTCGGGGAGGCGGCGGAGGTTGGGCGCACTTTTTTTTCCCCCCTCTCCACCTCCTTCTCCAAAGGACCGGGGTAGACCAGTAGTCCCTCCCACCGGGCGGGAGGCCATTTTTTTCCCCCGGGGATGCGGTGGGTCGACCAGATGTCCCGCTGGACTCTTTTTTTTTTTTTTTTAATGTATAATATATATTATATCTTCCTAGACCTGACGGGTCGACCAGTTGTCTCTGTGCACTTCCTTTTTTTTGACGGACTGGAAGCGGGTCGACCAGTTGTCCGATTAAATATTTGGCCTTAAAATGCTAAGTACCGGGGTCGACCAGTTGGCCTTGTGAACTTGGGTCGACCAGTTGTCTTTTTCCATGTCTTGATTGACTGATGTCATTCTTCAATGTGTTGGTGGTTAGTTTATCTCTTTTGTTCTCTATGCCAACACGCCCCACTCACCAAACACTTTTTTTTAAATTTATTTATTTACTTATTTTTATTTTACTTTTTTATTATTTATTTATTTATACATACATACATACATACATCCTGTCTATCTGTCCAGATGGGGCAGGGGTAGAAGGGGCTAGCTATGAGAGGAAGGTGCTCGGTGGGCATCCAGTTGTAAATAAGGCTGGGAATAAATAGCTGAATATTAATTCATTTGAGTAATATTAAAACTGTTCAAGTAGAAAACAATTGCTTTCTTTTTCTGTTTGCCCAGAGATCTGACTGACTGCAACTTGGAAAGAAGACGGCCCTGCTGGACAGAGACCTCCCTCCTGCTTTGGGTGGGTCGACCAGTTTACATGTTTATTTCCACGTTTTGTCTTTTATGGATTGAATGGATGTGTCTCTCTCTCTCTTTTTTTTTTTTTTTGGTTTTTCGAGACAGGGTTTCTCTGTGGCTTTGGAGCCTGTCCTGGAACTAGCACTGTAGACCAGGCTGGTCTCGAACTCACAGAGATCCGCCTACCTCTGCCTCCCGAGTACTGGGATTAAAGGCGTGCGCCACCATCGCCCGGCTCTCATTTTTTTTTCACGATTGCTTGCTTGCTTGCTTGCTTACTTACTTACTTACTTACTATCTGTTCAGCCCATCTCATTTACTTACTTCTTTAAAAAAAATGACCCACCTAGTTATTTACTTACTTACTTACTTACTTACTTGTTCATTCATTCCTTCACTTCCTTATCTTCTTTCATATATCTGTTTATTTATCTGCTGATTTAGCGTGACTCATTTACTTATTGAATGTTTCAATTATTATTTAGTTTTATTCATTTATTCATTCTTTATGTCTATTTTTATGTATGTATTTACTTACTTTCTTAATTTTTTTTTACTTTTTAAAATTTACTTAATTTTTTTCTTTCTTTGGGAATGTAGATTCTTTCTTCCTTTCTTCCTTTCTTTCCTTCTTTCTGTCTCCTGACTGTCACTGGCTAAGAAAATGGTGGCCTCCATGTCACTGGTCAGCATAGCAGCTCCTAAAATGGAATTTGATGAAGGGATACATAGATAGATAGATAGATAGATAGATAGATAGATAGATAGATAGATAGATAGATGGGATGCGCACACGCTCACACACACACACACACACACACACACACATATGCACGCACGTGCATGACATGTACAGATGGGGGGCGATTCCAATGTTTTCAGAGGAAGGTGCTCGCTGGTAATAATAAATGTGCTGGTAAATAAGGCTGGAAATAGCTGAATATTAAATCATTAAAACTCTTCAAATAAATAAAAAGCAATTCCATTTCTCTCTCTCTCTCTTTCTCACCATATACCAGCACATCTGAACTGACTGCAACATACAAAAGAAGAAGAAACACGGAAAGAAGACATCCCTGCTGGACAGGATCTGAGATGAGAATAAATTCATCGAATGGCTGCCAACAGCATTTCATTGAGAAGAGATTCCACATTTTATGCTGTACAGTTACTTAGTTAGATAGATAGATAAAGAGAGGCCTGTGAACTGGGGTGGGCTGTGGCTTCTCAGGTCACCTCAGGTCAGGGAGGGGCTGAGGAGTGTCCCATTGGCCTTGACAATAGGCAGGAGTCAGAGGTTAATGTCAGGGCAGGGCCTGAGAGTTCCTCAAAGGGAATGAATGGAGACCCTTGCTTACCTAAGAAATGCCTGACCTTGGAAAAGGACTTGTGGAAAGCGGGCCCTTGAAACTGTGGTTTCACGTCTTACTAGAAAGCTCCCTCTTGGAAGGGAAAGTCATCGTGATATCTTACTCTTTTCCCAAGGATACCCTACCTACCCTTCTGATCATTCTTACTGAATTAAGTCTTCCACTGCAAATAAATAAATAAATAAATAATAAATGAAGTGGGTGAGTGAGTGAGTGAGTGAGTAAGTAAGTAAGTAAGTAAGTAAGTAAACAAGCAAATACGTGGATGGACAAATAAATACAAAGTTTGCTGTTGTTGACTGACTTTTGATTTCATAATGAATCTCTCTCTCTCTCTCTCTCTCTCTCTCTCTCTCACACACACACACACACACACTAAATATACAATAAAAGGAAGCATAACACCTTTACTCAGGGGGCAGAGTGAACTCTGAAAGTTTTCCAGGCGGGGGGGGGGGAGAGACAGAATATAAGAACAAAATGAGAAACAAGGAAAAATAGTGTTGGCTGGCTGGCCGGCTTTCAGTTCCCTGACAGAAATGAGCACATTGTGGAGGAAACACAAAGTTGTTACACTATGTGGGTGTGATGAGGAGAGATTGTGAGTGAGTGTCCTGTCAGAACAAAGTTAGTCCCATAGTTGATGAAATTCATTATCCCAAAACTTCAGCAGAATATATCCCAAGTTTGCAAATGTGTGATCAGCTTGTGACAGGTTGGGCTGGAGATGCTGAGAACTGGGGAGCCCTCAATGCAAGAGCAGACACTCATTCCCATGAAGAGGGAGAGAGGGAGGGAGGGAGGGAGGGATCATTCATTCCTATACTCAAGTTTAAAGAAACATGAGTGGCTATCTATGGAGAGACCACTCACAGATATGAAAAATCATTTCCTAAAAATCAAATTTCTCAGTCAGTATGCAACTGCTATGGTGCTTCTCCTAGATAGAGCAAAACACACAAACAAACTGATTCCTTGATCTAGAGCCACAGTGCACATGCTGTGGAAAAGGGGACATGGCCAACTTGAATCACAATATTCATCAGAGCATGGAAAGAGCGTAAAAAGGACACAGAGGAGAGATAATTGTGGTCCTTCCTTCCTCCCTCCCTCCCTCCCTCCCTCCCTCCCTCCCTCCCTCAGGAAGTGACTGACAGATGAGACTTTGTCCAAGCAGGTTCTGTCTGAAATACCAGACTTGAGTTTCCCCCTCTGTGGGTATTAGCTAATCAGTCCTCCCTTCTTTCTGTAGGAAGGTGGTGCATGTCTCTCAGAACTTACCTGGTTTCCTCTGCACCAGGTGAACCAGGGAAAAGCTTTCTAAGCCTTATTCAGACCCATAGAGGCTGCGCTGTGTGTGACTTCAGAGACCTCAGGGAGTATAGGGGTGGGTGGGTGCTTGATGCTTCAGACTCATGTCATTGAAGGACATAACATAGTCTGGATTCACAGAGATTCACAACACAGAGCCATTGTCACTTACTAACAGCTCAGGACACCCAGAGCTAACAAGAAATTGCAGTCTCAGCCGGGCTTTAATCACAGCACACACACAGATCTCTGTGAATTCAAAGATGGCCTGATTTACAGAGTGAGTTTTAGGACAGCCCAAGATACACAAAGAAACCCTTTCTTGAAAAACAAAGCAAAACAGCAAAAGAAAGAAAGACAAGGAAAAAGAAAAAAATGGCAGTCTCTTTCCACTCTCTCCTCCATTGGCTCTTAAAGAGCTCCCAAGCTGAACTGGAGACCATGGTGTCACTCAAAACTGGGAAGCCAGAAACCTTAGGGGGGTCACAGGAGTCGGACTGACTGCAGCACTTGATGCCTCAACCCTGCTAATGGCTGTGATATAAGGCATGGTAAAATACGGGCTTTGGCAGAGCACTACTCCCCTTTCTCTATTATTATTGCTACACAACGAAAAGGACCGGGGGGGGGGGGGTGATGATGTGCAGTCAGTGCTGGTATTGAAATCTCACTGACTCCTTCCGCACTCCTTGTCAATTCCCGACTTTGTCAAATCAACTATCGTGAATCTTTGATGTGGGTTGGCCCTTTAGGAACTCAGAGAAACAAGACAGACAGACCTGTTTCATCCCAGAAACCTCCCAGTTCCTGAGCCCTAGCCCTGGAAGTCTCAAAGCCATCACATCCAGAAATCTCTCTAGTCCCTGCTAGTGGTGAACTCACTTCGTCTTCCCCAGGACCACTAATTATTTCTCCATGTTTTCCTGTGAGATCTGAGGCCAGCTTTCTTCTTCCTCCCTCTGGCCTCTCCACGAACGATCTCCATTCTCTAGACAACATGTCTAGAACCGAGTCTTATAGGCACCGAGAGAGTGTGTCTTGAGGGCAGTTGGCGTTTCTAGGACACGAGTGACATCACAAAATTCCGAGAGCTCTCTGGGATACCGTGGAATTTCCAGAGAAGGGACTGCTGATGTCGTGAGGCACGGCCTTTACCTCCTTGCTGATATTTCTCCCCGAACTGACCGACCGACCGACCGACCGACCAACCGGAACCTGAGGTTTCCTTTCCAGGAGTCTCTCCTCCGACACAGAGGGAGCCATTCAGGATTTCCTCCTTCCAAAACCAGAAATTTCCCTCTGCTTCATTAATATCTTCTCACTACTTCCTGAACCCATGGGGAGTTAGTTAGTTGAACACTCACTTTTTTCATGAATGACCCTTCCTCCCTCTCCTGAACATCTCATATTACTGATTCATACTCAGTAAAACAGTAATATGAGAAATTAGGCCAGGAGGACATGGAAGATGAGGGTTGAGTCTTCTGAAGTGAACAAGCACTTAGGGAAGGCTAAACTTAAGGGAATTTGACTCTGAGTGGCAAGACATGAATAGCTGCTGCCAAGGCACAGATACAGGCACCAACTGGGCCCTCGGCATCCTCCTGCATCATCAGAGCTGTGTGGGAAACTCAGCCCAAAGGAGGGGCCGTGTTCAAAGGGAGAGGGCATTTTCGAGGACAGCACTGTTTTCTTTTTCTTCTTTCTTTCTTTCTTTCTTTCTTTCTTTCTTTCTTTCTTTCTTTCTTTCTTTTTTTTTTTCGAGACAGGGTTGTTCTGTAGTTTTTTTTTTTTTTGGAGCCTGTCCTGGAACTAGCTCTTGTAGACCAGGCTGGTCTTGAACTCACATGCTTTCTTTTTTTTTCTATTGGATATTTTTGACTTCTTTATCAAAGATCAGGTGTTCGAAGATGTGTGGATCGATATCCCGGTCTTCTATTCGGTTCCATTGGTCCTCCTGTCTGTTCTTATGCCAGGACCAGGCTGTTTTCAGAACTGTAGCTTACAGAGTGTTCTTGCAGGTGGGGCACAGAAGAGGTTAATTACGGTACCTTAGTTCTTCTGCTTTTCTAGCAGACCGGAGCCCAGCTGACAGGAATCCAGTAGAGATGGTGTCAAGGTTCACACTGACACTAACAGCTGTAACTTGAGCAGGATTTGTGATCCACATGAAATTTGCAATGAATTGCAGCAAATCTGTGACACTCTAACTTGCTCAGGCTCAGTATCTGAACATACAGATGTTTGCAATGATCACTGGCTTCAGGATTTTTTTTTTGTTTGTTGTTGTTGTTTTGTTTTTCCACGAGACAGGGTTTCCCTGTAGCTGAAGTTTAACGGCCTGGTGTTTTTGTGACTTACTGCTTCAAAGAACTTCTCCATTTCTTTATCCCTAAGGGAAAAGAAATATAATCACTAAATACATTTAAGTGTCTTTCAACCATTTTAGATCCCTCTGTTGAGAGTTCTCTGTTTAGGTCTGTACTCCATTTTTTAAAATTGGATTATTTGTTCTTTGGATGACCAATTTCTCGACTTCTTTGTGTATTTTGGAGATTAGTGAAGATCTTTTCCCATTCTGTAAGGCCGTCGTTTTGTCTTGTTGGCCATGTTCTTTGCTTTACAGAAGCTTTTCAGTTTCAGGAGGTCTCACTTATTAATTGTTTCACTCAGTGTCTGTTTTTTTTTCTTTTTTTTTCTTTTTTCTTTCTTTTTTTTTTCTTTTTTTTCTTTTTTTTTTTCTTTTTTTTCTTCTTCTTCTTTTCTTTTTTTTTCTTTTTTTTCTCTCTTTAGTTTTTTTCTTTGTTCTTTTTTTTTGTTTTGTTTTTCTTTTTTTTTTCTTTTTTCTTTTTTTTCTTTTTCTCTCAGTGTCTGTGCTACTGGGGTTCTATTTAGCAAGCGTTCTCCTGTGCCAATGTGTTCAAGTGCATTTGATATTTTTATTTTTATATTCTTTTATTGTGGATGAAGTCAATTATTTGAACTCTCAAATATTTTTATTGTTATTATCTCTCTATTTGTTTGCTTATTTGTGGTTGTTCACCAACTTGACTATCTAGAGGAAGTAAAAGTCGTAACAAGGTTTCCGTAGGTGAACCTGCGGAAGGATCATTAACGTGAGAGAGCAGCGGCGGCGGCTCTGCCCGCCCGCTCGCCTGCCTCGCCCGAGTTCTCGCCTGGAGGCGCGCTCCCCGGGTCGCACGTGTGTTGTGCGCACGGAAGTGTGCGTGCGCACGGGCGCTCGTGGCGGTCGTGAGAGAGAGGTCGAGAGAGGGGGAAGGGGGACGGGCGCCGGCTCGCCCGCCCTCCTCGCCCCGTCCGAGGACCCGTGTCTGGCTCTGCCACTGGCGGCTCACGGCGGACGGCGGCTCTCTTCCCGCTCTCGCTCTCCTCCGTCCACTCCCGCTGCTTGCCTCACCGCACTGCAGCGGCCCACGGGTGTATCCCCTCTTTCCCGGGCGCGCGCCTTTCCCTCTCCATCCCTCTTCGCGGGGGAGGATGGGCGAGGGTCTGGCGGCGCCCCGGGCCCCCTCTCGCCGCCGACCTCCACTCGCGCGCCGTGGCGCCGCGGCGCGCCAGTCGGGGAGGCGGCGGAGGTTGGGCGCACTTTTTTTCCCCCCTCTCCACCTCCTTCTCCAAAGGACCGGGGTAGACCAGTAGTCCCTCCCACCGGGCGGGAGGCCATTTTTTTCCCCCGGGGATGCGGCGGGTCGACCAGATGTCCCGCTGGACTCTTTTTTTTTTTTTTTTAATGTATAATATATATTATATCTTCCTAGACCTGACGGGTCGACCAGTTGTCTCTGTGCACTTCCTTTTTTTTGACGGACTGGAAGCGGGTCGACCAGTTGTCCGATTAAATATTTGGCCTTAAAATGCTAAGTACCGGGGTCGACCAGTTGGCCTTGTGAACTTGGGTCGACCAGTTGTCTTTTTCCATGTCTTGATTGACTGATGTCATTCTTCAATGTGTTGGTGGTTAGTTTATCTCTTTTGTTCTCTATGCCAACACGCCCCACTCACCAAACACTTTTTTTTAAATTTATTTATTTACTTATTTTTATTTTACTTTTTTATTATTTATTTATTTATACATACATACATACATACATACATCCTGTCTATCTGTCCAGATGGGGCAGGGGTAGAAGGGGCTAGCTATGAGAGGAAGGTGCTCGGTGGGCATCCAGTTGTAAATAAGGCTGGGAATAAATAGCTGAATATTAATTCATTTGAGTAATATTAAAACTGTTCAAGTAGAAAACAATTGCTTTCTTTTTCTGTTTGCCCAGAGATCTGACTGACTGCAACTTGGAAAGAAGACGGCCCTGCTGGACAGAGACCTCCCTCCTGCTTTGGGTGGGTCGACCAGTTTACATGTTTATTTCCACGTTTTGTCTTTTATGGATTGAATGGATGTGTCTCTCTCTCTCTTTTTTTTTTTTTTTTGGTTTTTCGAGACAGGGTTTCTCTGTGGCTTTGGAGCCTGTCCTGGAACTAGCACTGTAGACCAGGCTGGTCTCGAACTCACAGAGATCCGCCTACCTCTGCCTCCCGAGTACTGGGATTAAAGGCGTGCGCCACCATCGCCCGGCTCTCATTTTTTTTTCACGATTGCTTGCTTGCTTGCTTGCTTACTTACTTACTTACTTACTATCTGTTCAGCCCATGTCATTTACTTACTTCTTTAAAAAAAATGACCCACCTAGTTATTTACTTACTTACTTACTTACTTACTTACTTGTTCATTCATTCCTTCACTTCCTTATCTTCTTTCATATATCTGTTTATTTATCTGCTGATTTAGCGTGACTCATTTACTTATTGAATGTTTCAATTATTATTTAGTTTTATTCATTTATTCATTCTTTATGTCTATTTTTATGTATGTATTTACTTACTTTCTTAATTTTTTTTTTTACTTTTTAAAATTTACTTAATTTTTTTCTTTCTTTGGGAATGTAGATTCTTTCTTCCTTTCTTCCTTTCTTTCCTTCTTTCTGTCTCCTGACTGTCACTGGCTAAGAAAATGGTGGCCTCCATGTCACTGGTCAGCATAGCAGCTCCTAAAATGGAATTTGATGAAGGGATACATAGATAGATAGATAGATAGATAGATAGATAGATAGATAGATAGATAGATAGATAGATAGATGGATGCGCACACGCTCACACACACACACACACACACATATGCACGCACGTGCATGACATGTACAGATGGGGGGCGATTCCAATGTTTTCAGAGGAAGGTGCTCGCTGGTAATAATAAATGTGCTGGTAAATAAGGCTGGAAATAGCTGAATATTAAATCATTAAAACTCTTCAAATAAATAAAAAGCAATTCCATTTCTCTCTCTCTCTCTTTCTCACCATATACCAGCACATCTGAACTGACTGCAACATACAAAAGAAGAAGAAACACGGAAAGAAGACATCCCTGCTGGACAGGATCTGAGATGAGAATAAATTCATCGAATGGCTGCCAACAGCATTTCATTGAGAAGAGATTCCACATTTTATGCTGTACAGTTACTTAGTTAGATAGATAGATAAAGAGAGGCCTGTGAACTGGGGTGGGCTGTGGCTTCTCAGGTCACCTCAGGTCAGGGAGGGGCTGAGGAGTGTCCCATTGGCCTTGACAATAGGCAGGAGTCAGAGGTTAATGTCAGGGCAGGGCCTGAGAGTTCCTCAAAGGGAATGAATGGAGACCCTTGCTTACCTAAGAAATGCCTGACCTTGGAAAAGGACTTGTGGAAAGCGGGCCCTTGAAACTGTGGTTTCACGTCTTACTAGAAAGCTCCCTCTTGGAAGGGAAAGTCATCGTGATATCTTACTCTTTTCCCAAGGATACCCTACCTACCCTTCTGATCATTCTTACTGAATTAAGTCTTCCACTGCAAATAAATAAATAAATAAATAATAAATGAAGTGGGTGAGTGAGTGAGTGAGTGAGTAAGTAAGTAAGTAAGTAAGTAAACAAGCAAATACGTGGATGGACAAATAAATACAAAGTTTGCTGTTGTTGACTGACTTTTGATTTCATAATGAATCTCTCTCTCTCTCTCTCTCTCTCTCTCACACACACACACACACACTAAATATACAATAAAAGGAAGCATAACACCTTTACTCAGGGGGCAGAGTGAACTCTGAAAGTTTTCCAGGCGGGGGGGGGGGAGAGACAGAATATAAGAACAAAATGAGAAACAAGGAAAAATAGTGTTGGCTGGCTGGCCGGCTTTCAGTTCCCTGACAGAAATGAGCACATTGTGGAGGAAACACAAAGTTGTTACACTATGTGGGTGTGATGAGGAGAGATTGTGAGTGAGTGTCCTGTCAGAACAAAGTTAGTCCCATAGTTGATGAAATTCATTATCCCAAAACTTCAGCAGAATATATCCCAAGTTTGCAAATGTGTGATCAGCTTGTGACAGGTTGGGCTGGAGATGCTGAGAACTGGGGAGCCCTCAATGCAAGAGCAGACACTCATTCCCATGAAGAGGGAGAGAGGGAGGGAGGGAGGGAGGGATCATTCATTCCTATACTCAAGTTTAAAGAAAGATGAGTGGCTATCTATGGAGAGACCACTCACAGATATGAAAAATCATTTCCTAAAAATCAAATTTCTCAGTCAGTATGCAACTGCTATGGTGCTTCTCCTAGATAGAGCAAAACACACAAACAAACTGATTCCTTGATCTAGAGCCACAGTGCACATGCTGTGGAAAAGGGGACATGGCCAACTTGAATCACAATATTCATCAGAGCATGGAAAGAGCGTAAAAAGGACACAGAGGAGAGATAATTGTGGTCCTTCCTTCCTCCCTCCCTCCCTCCCTCCCTCCCTCCCTCCTTCCCTCAGGAAGTGACTGACAGATGAGACTTTGTCCAAGCAGGTTCTGTCTGAAATACCAGACTTGAGTTTCCCCCTCTGTGGGTATTAGCTAATCAGTCCTCCCTTCTTTCTGTAGGAAGGTGGTGCATGTCTCTCAGAACTTACCTGGTTTCCTCTGCACCAGGTGAACCAGGGAAAAGCTTTCTAAGCCTTATTCAGACCCATAGAGGCTGCGCTGTGTGTGACTTCAGAGACCTCAGGGAGTATAGGGGTGGGTGGGTGCTTGATGCTTCAGACTCATGTCATTGAAGGACATAACATAGTCTGGATTCACAGAGATTCACAACACAGAGCCATTGTCACTTACTAACAGCTCAGGACACCCAGAGCTAACAAGAAATTGCAGTCTCAGCCGGGCTTTAATCACAGCACACACACAGATCTCTGTGAATTCAAAGATGGCCTGATTTACAGAGTGAGTTTTAGGACAGCCCAAGATACAAAAAGAAACCCTTTCTTGAAAAACAAAGCAAAACAGCAAAAGAAAGAAAGACAAGGAAAAAGAAAAAAATGGCAGTCTCTTTCCACTCTCTCCTCCATTGGCTCTTAAAGAGCTCTCAAGCTGAACTGGAGACCATGGTGTCACTCAAAACTGGGAAGCCAGAAACCTTAGGGGGGTCACAGGAGTCGGACTGACTGCAGCACTTGATGCCTCAACCCTGCTAATGGCTGTGATATAAGGCATGGTAAAATACGGGCTTTGGCAGAGCACTACTCCCCTTTCTCTATTATTATTGCTACACAACGAAAAGGACCGGGGGGGGGGTGATGATGTGCAGTCAGTGCTGGTATTGAAATCTCACTGACTCCTTCCGCACTCCTTGTCAATTCCCGACTTTGTCAAATCAACTATCGTGAATCTTTGATGTGGGTTGGCCCTTTAGGAACTCAGAGAAACAAGACAGACAGACCTGTTTCATCCCAGAAACCTCCCAGTTCCTGAGCCCTAGCCCTGGAAGTCTCAAAGCCATCACATCCAGAAATCTCTCTAGTCCCTGCTAGTGGTGAACTCACTTCGTCTTCCCCAGGACCACTAATTATTTCTCCATGTTTTCCTGTGAGATCTGAGGCCAGCTTTCTTCTTCCTCCCTCTGGCCTCTCCACGAACGATCTCCATTCTCTAGACAACATGTCTAGAACCGAGTCTTATAGGCACCGAGAGAGTGTGTCTTGAGGGCAGTTGGCGTTTCTAGGACACGAGTGACATCACAAAATTCCGAGAGCTCTCTGGGATACCGTGGAATTTCCAGAGAAGGGACTGCTGATGTCGTGAGGCACGGCCTTTACCTCCTTGCTGATATTTCTCCCCGAACTGACCGACCGACCGACCGACCGACCAACCGGAACCTGAGGTTTCCTTTCCAGGAGTCTCTCCTCCGACACAGAGGGAGCCATTCAGGATTTCCTCCTTCCAAAACCAGAAATTTCTCTCTGCTTCATTAATATCTTCTCACTACTTCCTGAACCCATGGGGAGTTAGTTAGTTGAACACTCACTTTTTTCATGAATGACCCTTCCTCCCTCTCCTGAACATCTCATATTACTGATTCATACTCAGTAAAACAGTAATATGAGAAATTAGGCCAGGAGGACATGGAAGATGAGGGTTGAGTCTTCTGAAGTGAACAAGCACTTAGGGAAGGCTAAACTTAAGGGAATTTGACTCTGAGTGGCAAGACATGAATAGCTGCTGCCAAGGCACAGATACAGGCACCAACTGGGCCCTCGGCATCCTCCTGCATCATCAGAGCTGTGTGGGAAACTCAGCCCAAAGGAGGGGCCGTGTTCAAAGGGAGAGGGCATTTTCGAGGACAGCACTGTTTTCTTTTTCTTCTTTCTTTCTTTCTTTCTTTCTTTCTTTCTTTCTTTCTTTTTTTTTTCGAGACAGGGTTGTTCTGTAGTTTTTTTTTTTTTGGAGCCTGTCCTGGAACTAGCTCTTGTAGACCAGGCTGGTCTTGAACTCACATGCTTTCTTTTTTTTTCTATTGGATATTTTTGACTTCTTTATCAAAGATCAGGTGTTCGAAGATGTGTGGATCGATATCCGGGTCTTCTATTCGGTTCCATTGGTCCTCCTGTCTGTTCTTATGCCAGGACCAGGCTGTTTTCAGAACTGTAGCTTACAGAGTGTTCTTGCAGGTGGGGCACAGAAGAGGTTAATTACGGTACCTTAGTTCTTCTGCTTTTCTAGCAGACCGGAGCCCAGCTGACAGGAATCCAGTAGAGATGGTGTCAAGGTTCACACTGACACTAACAGCTGTAACTTGAGCAGGATTTGTGATCCACATGAAATTTGCAATGAATTGCAGCAAATCTGTGACACTCTAACTTGCTCAGGCTCAGTATCTGAACATACAGATGTTTGCAATGATCACTGGCTTCAGGATTTTTTTTTTTGTTGTTGTTGTTGTTTTGTTTTTCCACGAGACAGGGTTTCCCTGTAGCTGAAGTTTAACGGCCTGGTGTTTTTGTGACTTACTGCTTCAAAGAACTTCTCCATTTCTTTATCCCTAAGGGAAAAGAAATATAATCACTAAATACATTTAAGTGTCTTTCAACCATTTTAGATCCCTCTGTTGAGAGTTCTCTGTTTAGGTCTGTACTCCATTTTTTAAAATTGGATTATTTGTTCTTTGGATGACCAATTTCTCGACTTCTTTGTGTATTTTGGAGATTAGTGAAGATCTTTTCCCATTCTGTAAGGCCGTCGTTTTGTCTTGTTGGCCATGTTCTTTGCTTTACAGAAGCTTTTCAGTTTCAGGAGGTCTCACTTATTAATTGTTTCACTCAGTGTCTGTTTTTTTTTTCTTTTTTTTTCTTTTTTCTTTCTTTTTTTTTCTTTTTTTTCTTTTTTTCTTTTTTTTCTTCTTCTTCTTTTCTTTTTTTTCTTTTTTTTCTCTCTTTAGTTTTTTTCTTTGTTCTTTTTTTTTGTTTTGTTTTTCTTTTTTTTTTCTTTTTTCTTTTTTTTCTTTTTCTCTCAGTGTCTGTGCTACTGGGGTTCTATTTAGCAAGCGTTCTCCTGTGCCAATGTGTTCAAGTGCATTTGATATTTTTATTTTTATATTCTTTTATTGTGGATGAAGTCAATTATTTGAACTCTCAAATATTTTTATTGTTATTATCTCTCTATTTGTTTGCTTATTTGTGGTTGTTCACCAACTTGACTATCTAGAGGAAGTAAAAGTCGTAACAAGGTTTCCGTAGGTGAACCTGCGGAAGGATCATTAACGTGAGAGAGCAGCGGCGGCGGCTCTGCCCGCCCGCTCGCCTGCCTCGCCCGAGTTCTCGCCGGGAGGCGCGCTCCCCGGGTCGCACGTGTGTTGTGCGCACGGAAGTGTGCGTGCGCACGGGCGCTCGTGGCGGTCGTGAGAGAGAGGTCGAGAGAGGGGGAAGGGGGACGGGCGCCGGCTCGCCCGCCCTCCTCGCCCCGTCCGAGGACCCGTGTCTGGCTCTGCCACTGGCGGCTCACGGCGGACGGCGGCTCTCTTCCCGCTCTTGCTCTCCTCCGTCCACTCCCGCTGCTTGCCTCACCGCACCGCAGCGGCCCGCGGGTGTGTCCCCTCTTTCCCGGGCGCGCGCCTTTCCCTCTCCATCCCTCTTCGCGGGGGAGGATGGGCGAGGGTCTGGCGGCGCCCCGGGCCCCCTCTCGCCGCCGACCTCCGCTCGCGCGCCGTGGCGCCGCGGCGCGCCTGTCGGGGAGGCGGCGGAGGTTGGGCGCACTTTTCTTTCCCCCCTCTCCACCTCCTTCTCCAAAGGACCGGGGTAGACCAGTAGTCCCTCCCACCGGGCAGGAGGCCATTTTTTTCCCCCGGGGATGCGGCGGGTCGACCAGATGTCCCGCTGGACTCTTTTTTTTTTTTTTTAATGTATAATATATATTATATCTTCCTAGACCTGACGGGTCGACCAGTTGTCTCTGTGCACTTCCTTTTTTTTTGACGGACTGGAAGCGGGTCGACCAGTTGTCCGATTAAATATTTGGCCTTAAAATGCTAAGTACCGGGGTCGACCAGTTGGCCTTGTGAACTTGGGTCGACCAGTTGTCTTTTTCCATGTCTTGATAGACTGATGTCATTCTTCAATATGTTGGTGGTTAGTTTATCTCTTTTGTTCTCTATGCCAACACGCCCCACTCACCAAACACTGTTTTTTAAATTTATTTATTTACTTATTTTTATTTTACTTTTTTATTATTTATTTATTTATACATACATACATACATACATCCTGTCTATCTGTCCAGATGGGGCAGGGGTAGAAGGGGCTAGCTATGAGAGGAAGGTGCTCGGTGGGCATCCAGTTGTAAATAAGGCTGGGAATAAATAGCTGAATATTAATTCATTTGAGTAATATTAAAACTGTTCAAGTAGAAAACAATTGCTTTCTTTTTCTGTTTGCCCAGAGATCTGACTGACTGCAACTTGGAAAGAAGACGGCCCTGCTGGACAGAGACCTCCCTCCTGCTTTGGGTGGGTCGACCAGTTTACATGTTTATTTCCACGTTTTGTCTTTTATGGATTGAATGGATGTGTCTCTCTCTCTCTTTTTTTTTTTTTTTTTTGGTTTTTCGAGACAGGGTTTCTCTGTGGCTTTGGAGCCTGTCCTGGAACTAGCACTGTAGACCAGGCTGGTCTCGAACTCACAGAGATCCGCCTACCTCTGCCTCCCGAGTACTGGGATTAAAGGCGTGCGCCACCATCGCCCGGCTCTCATTTTTTTTTCACGATTGCTTGCTTGCTTGCTTGCTTACTTACTTACTTACTTACTTACTATCTGTTCAGCCCATCTCATTTACTTACTTCTTTAAAAAAAATGACCCACCTAGTTATTTACTTACTTACTTACTTACTTACTTGTTCATTCATTCCTTCACTTCCTTATCTTCTTTCATATATCTGTTTATTTATCTGCTGATTTAGCGTGACTCATTTACTTATTGAATGTTTCAATTATTATTTAGTTTTATTCATTTATTCATTCTTTATGTCTATTTTTATGTATGTATTTACTTACTTTCTTAATTTTTTTTTTACTTTTTAAAATTTACTTAATTTTTTTCTTTCTTTGGGAATGTAGATTCTTTCTTCCTTTCTTCCTTTCTTTCCTTCTTTCTGTCTCCTGACTGTCACTGGCTAAGAAAATGGTGGCCTCCATGTCACTGGTCAGCATAGCAGCTCCTAAAATGGAATTTGATGAAGGGATACATAGATAGATAGATAGATAGATAGATAGATAGATAGATAGATAGATAGATAGATAGATAGATGGGATGCGCACACGCTCACACACACACACACACACACACACACATATGCACGCACGTGCATGACATGTACAGATGGGGGGCGATTCCAATGTTTTCAGAGGAAGGTGCTCGCTGGTAATAATAAATGTGCTGGTAAATAAGGCTGGAAATAGCTGAATATTAAATCATTAAAACTCTTCAAATAAATAAAAAGCAATTCCATTTCTCTCTCTCTCTCTTTCTCACCATATACCAGCACATCTGAACTGACTGCAACATACAAAAGAAGAAGAAACACGGAAAGAAGACATCCCTGCTGGACAGGATCTGAGATGAGAATAAATTCATCGAATGGCTGCCAACAGCATTTCATTGAGAAGAGATTCCACATTTTATGCTGTACAGTTACTTAGTTAGATAGATAGATAAAGAGAGGCCTGTGAACTGGGGTGGGCTGTGGCTTCTCAGGTCACCTCAGGTCAGGGAGGGGCTGAGGAGTGTCCCATTGGCCTTGACAATAGGCAGGAGTCAGAGGTTAATGTCAGGGCAGGGCCTGAGAGTTCCTCAAAGGGAATGAATGGAGACCCTTGCTTACCTAAGAAATGCCTGACCTTGGAAAAGGACTTGTGGAAAGCGGGCCCTTGAAACTGTGGTTTCACGTCTTACTAGAAAGCTCCCTCTTGGAAGGGAAAGTCATCGTGATATCTTACTCTTTTCCCAAGGATACCCTACCTACCCTTCTGATCATTCTTACTGAATTAAGTCTTCCACTGCAAATAAATAAATAAATAAATAATAAATGAAGTGGGTGAGTGAGTGAGTGAGTGAGTAAGTAAGTAAGTAAGTAAGTAAACAAGCAAATACGTGGATGGACAAATAAATACAAAGTTTGCTGTTGTTGACTGACTTTTGATTTCATAATGAATCTCTCTCTCTCTCTCTCTCTCTCTCACACACACACACACACACACACACACTAAATATACAATAAAAGGAAGCACAACACCTTTACTCAGGGGGCAGAGTGAACTCTGAAAGTTTTCCAGGCGGGGGGGGGGGGAGAGACAGAATATAAGAACAAAATGAGAAACAAGGAAAAATAGTGTTGGCTGGCTGGCCGGCTTTCAGTTCCCTGACAGAAATGAGCACATTGTGGAGGAAACACAAAGTTGTTACACTATGTGGGTGTGATGAGGAGAGATTGTGAGTGAGTGTCCTGTCAGAACAAAGTTAGTCCCATAGTTGATGAAATTCATTATCCCAAAACTTCAGCAGAATATATCCCAAGTTTGCAAATGTGTGATCAGCTTGTGACAGGTTGGGCTGGAGATGCTGAGAACTGGGGAGCCCTCAATGCAAGAGCAGACACTCATTCCCATGAAGAGGGAGAGAGGGAGGGAGGGAGGGAGGGATCATTCATTCCTATACTCAAGTTTAAAGAAAGATGAGTGGCTATCTATGGAGAGACCACTCACAGATATGAAAAATCATTTCCTAAAAATCAAATTTCTCAGTCAGTATGCAACTGCTATGGTGCTTCTCCTAGATAGAGCAAAACACACAAACAAACTGATTCCTTGATCTAGAGCCACAGTGCACATGCTGTGGAAAAGGGGACATGGCCAACTTGAATCACAATATTCATCAGAGCATGGAAAGAGCGTAAAAAGGACACAGAGGAGAGATAATTGTGGTCCTTCCTTCCTCCCTCCCTCCCTCCCTCCCTCCCTCCCTCCCTCCCTCCCTCCTTCCCTCAGGAAGTGACTGACAGATGAGACTTTGTCCAAGCAGGTTCTGTCTGAAATACCAGACTTGAGTTTCCCCCTCTGTGGGTATTAGCTAATCAGTCCTCCCTTCTTTCTGTAGGAAGGTGGTGCATGTCTCTCAGAACTTACCTGGTTTCCTCTGCACCAGGTGAACCAGGGAAAAGCTTTCTAAGCCTTATTCAGACCCATAGAGGCTGCGCTGTGTGTGACTTCAGAGACCTCAGGGAGTATAGGGGTGGGTGGGTGCTTGATGCTTCAGACTCATGTCATTGAAGGACATAACATAGTCTGGATTCACAGAGATTCACAACACAGAGCCATTGTCACTTACTAACAGCTCAGGACACCCAGAGCTAACAAGAAATTGCAGTCTCAGCCGGGCTTTAATCACAGCACACACACAGATCTCTGTGAATTCAAAGATGGCCTGATTTACAGAGTGAGTTTTAGGACAGCCCAAGATACACAAAGAAACCCTTTCTTGAAAAACAAAGCAAAACAGCAAAAGAAAGAAAGACAAGGAAAAAGAAAAAAATGGCAGTCTCTTTCCACTCTCTCCTCCATTGGCTCTTAAAGAGCTCTCAAGCTGAACTGGAGACCATGGTGTCACTCAAAACTGGGAAGCCAGAAACCTTAGGGGGGTCACAGGAGTCGGACTGACTGCAGCACTTGATGCCTCAACCCTGCTAATGGCTGTGATATAAGGCATGGTAAAATACGGGCTTTGGCAGAGCACTACTCCCCTTTCTCTATTATTATTGCTACACAACGAAAAGGACCGGGGGGGGGTGATGATGTGCAGTCAGTGCTGGTATTGAAATCTCACTGACTCCTTCCGCACTCCTTGTCAATTCCCGACTTTGTCAAATCAACTATCGTGAATCTTTGATGTGGGTTGGCCCTTTAGGAACTCAGAGAAACAAGACAGACAGACCTGTTTCATCCCAGAAACCTCCCAGTTCCTGAGCCCTAGCCCTGGAAGTCTCAAAGCCATCACATCCAGAAATCTCTCTAGTCCCTGCTAGTGGTGAACTCACTTCGTCTTCCCCAGGACCACTAATTATTTCTCCATGTTTTCCTGTGAGATCTGAGGCCAGCTTTCTTCTTCCTCCCTCTGGCCTCTCCACGAACGATCTCCATTCTCTAGACAACATGTCTAGAACCGAGTCTTATAGGCACCGAGAGAGTGTGTCTTGAGGGCAGTTGGCGTTTCTAGGACACGAGTGACATCACAAAATTCCGAGAGCTCTCTGGGATACCGTGGAATTTCCAGAGAAGGGACTGCTGATGTCGTGAGGCACGGCCTTTACCTCCTTGCTGATATTTCTCCCCGAACTGACCGACCGACCGACCGACCGACCAACCGGAACCTGAGGTTTCCTTTCCAGGAGTCTCTCCTCCGACACAGAGGGAGCCATTCAGGATTTCCTCCTTCCAAAACCAGAAATTTCTCTCTGCTTCATTAATATCTTCTCACTACTTCCTGAACCCATGGGGAGTTAGTTAGTTGAACACTCACTTTTTTCATGAATGACCCTTCCTCCCTCTCCTGAACATCTCATATTACTGATTCATACTCAGTAAAACAGTAATATGAGAAATTAGGCCAGGAGGACATGGAAGATGAGGGTTGAGTCTTCTGAAGTGAACAAGCACTTAGGGAAGGCTAAACTTAAGGGAATTTGACTCTGAGTGGCAAGACATGAATAGCTGCTGCCAAGGCACAGATACAGGCACCAACTGGGCCCTCGGCATCCTCCTGCATCATCAGAGCTGTGTGGGAAACTCAGCCCAAAGGAGGGGCCGTGTTCAAAGGGAGAGGGCATTTTCGAGGACAGCACTGTTTTCTTTTTCTTCTTTCTTTCATTCTTTCTTTCTTTCTTTCTTTCTTTCTTTTTTTTTTTCGAGACAGGGTTGTTCTGGAGTTTTTTTTTTTTTGGAGCCTGTCCTGGAACTAGCTCTTGTAGACCAGGCTGGTCTTGAACTCACATGCTTTCTTTTTTTTTCTATTGGATATTTTTGACTTCTTTATCAAAGATCAGGTGTTCGAAGATGTGTGGATCGATATCCGGGTCTTCTATTCGGTTCCATTGGTCCTCCTGTCTGTTCTTATGCCAGGACCAGGCTGTTTTCAGAACTGTAGCTTACAGAGTGTTCTTGCAGGTGGGGCACAGAAGAGGTTAATTACGGTACCTTAGTTCTTCTGCTTTTCTAGCAGACCGGAGCCCAGCTGACAGGAATCCAGTAGAGATGGTGTCAAGGTTCACACTGACACTAACAGCTGTAACTTGAGCAGGATTTGTGATCCACATGAAATTTGCAATGAATTGCAGCAAATCTGTGACACTCTAACTTGCTCAGGCTCAGTATCTGAACATACAGATGTTTGCAATGATCACTGGCTTCAGGATTTTTTTTTTTTGTTGTTGTTGTTGTTTTGTTTTTCCACGAGACAGGGTTTCCCTGTAGCTGAAGTTTAACGGCCTGGTGTTTTTGTGACTTACTGCTTCAAAGAACTTCTCCATTTCTTTATCCCTAAGGGAAAAGAAATATAATCACTAAATACATTTAAGTGTCTTTCAACCATTTTAGATCCCTCTGTTGAGAGTTCTCTGTTTAGGTCTGTACTCCATTTTTTAAAATTGGATTATTTGTTCTTTGGATGACCAATTTCTCGACTTCTTTGTGTATTTTGGAGATTAGTGAAGATCTTTTCCCATTCTGTAAGGCCGTCGTTTTGTCTTGTTGGCCATGTTCTTTGCTTTACAGAAGCTTTTCAGTTTCAGGAGGTCTCACTTATTAATTGTTTCACTCAGTGTCTGTTTTTTTTTTCTTTTTTTTTTCTTTTTTTTCTCTCTTTAGTTTTTTTCTTTGTTCTTTTTTTTGTTTTGTTTTTCTTTTTTTTTTCTTTTTTCTTTTTTTTCTTTTTCTCTCAGTGTCTGTGCTACTGGGGTTCTATTTAGCAAGCGTTCTCCTGTGCCAATGTGTTCAAGTGCATTTGATATTTTTATTTTTATATTCTTTTATTGTGGATGAAGTCAATTATTTGAACTCTCAAATATTTTTATTGTTATTATCTCTCTATTTGTTTGCTTATTTGTGGTTGTTCACCAACTTGACTATCTAGAGGAAGTAAAAGTCGTAACAAGGTTTCCGTAGGTGAACCTGCGGAAGGATCATTAACGTGAGAGAGCAGCGGCGGCGGCTCTGCCCGCCCGCTCGCCTGCCTCGCCCGAGTTCTCGCCGGGAGGCGCGCTCCCCGGGTCGCACGTGTGTTGTGCGCACGGAAGTGTGCGTGCGCACGGGCGCTCGTGGCGGTCGTGAGAGAGAGGTCGAGAGAGGGGGAAGGGGGACGGGCGCCGGCTCGCCCACCCTCCTCGCCCCGTCCGAGGACCCGTGTCTGGCTCTGCCACTGGCGGCTCACGGCGGACGGCGGCTCTCTTCCCGCTCTCGCTCTCCTCCGTCCACTCCCGCTGCTTGCCTCACCGCACCGCAGCGGCCCGCGGGTGTGTCCCCTCTTTCCCGGGCGCGCGCCTTTCCCTCTCCATCCCTCTTCGCGGGGGAGGATGGGCGAGGGTCTGGCGGCGCCCCGGGCCCCCTCTCGCCGCCGACCTCCGCTCGCGCGCCGTGGCGCCGCGGCGCGCCTGTCGGGGAGGCGGCGGAGGTTGGGCGCACTTTTTTTTCCCCCCTCTCCACCTCCTTCTCCAAAGGACCGGGGTAGACCAGTAGTCCCTCCCACCGGGCGGGAGGCCATTTTTTTCCCCCGGGGATGCGGCGGGTCGACCAGATGTCCCGCTGGACTCTTTTTTTTTTTTTAATGTATAATATATATTATATCTTCCTAGACCTGACGGGTCGACCAGTTGTCTCTGTGCACTTCCTTTTTTTTGACGGACTGGAAGTGGGTCGACCAGTTGTCCAATTAAATATTTGGCCTTAAAATCCTAAGTACCGGGGTCGACCAGTTGGCCTTGTGAACTTGGGTCGACCAGTTGTCTTTTTCCATGTCTTGATTGACTGATGTCATTCTTCAATGTGTTGGTGGTTAGTTTATCTCTTTTGTTCTCTATGCCAACACGCCCCACTCACCAAACACTTTTTTTTAAATTTATTTATTTACTTATTTTTATTTTACTTTTTTATTATTTATTTATTTATACATACATACATACATACATACATCCTGTCTATCTGTCCAGATGGGGCAGGGGTAGAAGGGGCTAGCTATGAGAGGAAGGTGCTCGGTGGGCATCCAGTTGTAAATAAGGCTGGGAATAAATAGCTGAATATTAATTCATTTGAGTAATATTAAAACTGTTCAAGTAGAAAACAATTGCTTTCTTTTTCTGTTTGCCCAGAGATCTGACTGACTGCAACTTGGAAAGAAGACGGCCCTGCTGGACAGAGACCTCCCTCCTGCTTTGGGTGGGTCGACCAGTTTACATGTTTATTTCCACGTTTTGTCTTTTATGGATTGAATGGATGTGTCTCTCTCTCTCTTTTTTTTTTTTTTTTTGGTTTTTCGAGACAGGGTTTCTCTGTGGCTTTGGAGCCTGTCCTGGAACTAGCACTGTAGACCAGGCTGGTCTCGAACTCACAGAGATCCGCCTACCTCTGCCTCCCGAGTACTGGGATTAAAGGCGTGCGCCACCATCGCCCGGCTCTCATTTTTTTTTCACGATTGCTTGCTTGCTTGCTTGCTTACTTACTTACTTACTTACTATCTGTTCAGCCCATGTCATTTACTTACTTCTTTAAAAAAAATGACCCACCTAGTTATTTACTTACTTACTTACTTACTTACTTGTTCATTCATTCCTTCACTTCCTTATCTTCTTTCATATATCTGTTTATTTATCTGCTGATTTAGCGTGACTCATTTACTTATTGAATGTTTCAATTATTATTTAGTTTTATTCATTTATTCATTCTTTATGTCTATTTTTATGTATGTATTTACTTACTTTCTTAATTTTTTTTTTACTTTTTAAAATTTACTTAATTTTTTTCTTTCTTTGGGAATGTAGATTCTTTCTTCCTTTCTTCCTTTCTTTCCTTCTTTCTGTCTCCTGACTGTCACTGGCTAAGAAAATGGTGGCCTCCATGTCACTGGTCAGCATAGCAGCTCCTAAAATGGAATTTGATGAAGGGATACATAGATAGATAGATAGATAGATAGATAGATAGATAGATAGATAGATAGATAGATAGATAGATGGGATGCGCACACGCTCACACACACACACACACACACACACATATGCACGCACGTGCATGACATGTACAGATGGGGGGCGATTCCAATGTTTTCAGAGGAAGGTGCTCGCTGGTAATAATAAATGTGCTGGTAAATAAGGCTGGAAAAAGCTGAATATTAAATCATTAAAACTCTTCAAATAAATAAAAAGCAATTCCATTTCTCTCTCTCTCTCTTTCTCACCATATACCAGCACATCTGAACTGACTGCAACATACAAAAGAAGAAGAAACACGGAAAGAAGACATCCCTGCTGGACAGGATCTGAGATGAGAATAAATTCATCGAATGGCTGCCAACAGCATTTCATTGAGAAGAGATTCCACATTTTATGCTGTACAGTTACTTAGTTAGATAGATAGATAAAGAGAGGCCTGTGAACTGGGGTGGGCTGTGGCTTCTCAGGTCACCTCAGGTCAGGGAGGGGCTGAGGAGTGTCCCATTGGCCTTGACAATAGGCAGGAGTCAGAGGTTAATGTCAGGGCAGGGCCTGAGAGTTCCTCAAAGGGAATGAATGGAGACCCTTGCTTACCTAAGAAATGCCTGACCTTGGAAAAGGACTTGTGGAAAGCGGGCCCTTGAAACTGTGGTTTCACGTCTTACTAGAAAGCTCCCTCTTGGAAGGGAAAGTCATCGTGATATCTTACTCTTTTCCCAAGGATACCCTACCTACCCTTCTGATCATTCTTACTGAATTAAGTCTTCCACTGCAAATAAATAAATAAATAAATAATAAATGAAGTGGGTGAGTGAGTGAGTGAGTGAGTAAGTAAGTAAGTAAGTAAGTAAATAAGCAAATACGTGGATGGACAAATAAATACAAAGTTTGCTGTTGTTGACTGACTTTTGATTTCATAATGAATCTCTCTCTCTCTCTCTCTCTCTCTCTCTCACACACACACACACACACACACACTAAATATACAATAAAAGGAAGCATAACACCTTTACTCAGGGGGCAGAGTGAACTCTGAAAGTTTTCCAGGCGGGGGGGGGGGGAGAGACAGAATATAAGAACAAAATGAGAAACAAGGAAAAATAGTGTTGGCTGGCTGGCCGGCTTTCAGTTCCCTGACAGAAATGAGCACATTGTGGAGGAAACACAAAGTTGTTACACTATGTGGGTGTGATGAGGAGAGATTGTGAGTGAGTGTCCTGTCAGAACAAAGTTAGTCCCATAGTTGATGAAATTCATTATCCCAAAACTTCAGCAGAATATATCCCAAGTTTGCAAATGTGTGATCAGCTTGTGACAGGTTGGGCTGGAGATGCTGAGAACTGGGGAGCCCTCAATGCAAGAGCAGACACTCATTCCCATGAAGAGGGAGAGAGGGAGGGAGGGAGGGAGGGATCATTCATTCCTATACTCAAGTTTAAAGAAAGATGAGTGGCTATCTATGGAGAGACCACTCACAGATATGAAAAATCATTTCCTAAAAATCAAATTTCTCAGTCAGTATGCAACTGCTATGGTGCTTCTCCTAGATAGAGCAAAACACACAAACAAACTGATTCCTTGATCTAGAGCCACAGTGCACATGCTGTGGAAAAGGGGACATGGCCAACTTGAATCACAATATTCATCAGAGCATGGAAAGAGCGTAAAAAGGACACAGAGGAGAGATAATTGTGGTCCTTCCTTCCTCCCTCCCTCCCTCCCTCCCTCCCTCCCTCCCTCAGGAAGTGACTGACAGATGAGACTTTGTCCAAGCAGGTTCTGTCTGAAATACCAGACTTGAGTTTCCCCCTCTGTGGGTATTAGCTAATCAGTCCTCCCTTCTTTCTGTAGGAAGGTGGTGCATGTCTCTCAGAACTTACCTGGTTTCCTCTGCACCAGGTGAACCAGGGAAAAGCTTTCTAAGCCTTATTCAGACCCATAGAGGCTGCGCTGTGTGTGACTTCAGAGACCTCAGGGAGTATAGGGGTGGGTGGGTGCTTGATGCTTCAGACTCATGTCATTGAAGGACATAACATAGTCTGGATTCACAGAGATTCACAACACAGAGCCATTGTCACTTACTAACAGCTCAGGACACCCAGAGCTAACAAGAAATTGCAGTCTCAGCCGGGCTTTAATCACAGCACACACACAGATCTCTGTGAATTCAAAGATGGCCTGATTTACAGAGTGAGTTTTAGGACAGCCCAAGATACACAAAGAAACCCTTTCTTGAAAAACAAAGCAAAACAGCAAAAGAAAGAAAGACAAGGAAAAAGAAAAAAATGGCAGTCTCTTTCCACTCTCTCCTCCATTGGCTCTTAAAGAGCTCTCAAGCTGAACTGGAGACCATGGTGTCACTCAAAACTGGGAAGCCAGAAACCTTAGGGGGGTCACAGGAGTCGGACTGACTGCAGCACTTGATGCCTCAACCCTGCTAATGGCTGTGATATAAGGCATGGTAAAATACGGGCTTTGGCAGAGCACTACTCCCCTTTCTCTATTATTATTGCTACACAACGAAAAGGACCGGGGGGGGGGGGTGATGATGTGCAGTCAGTGCTGGTATTGAAATCTCACTGACTCCTTCCGCACTCCTTGTCAATTCCCGACTTTGTCAAATCAACTATCGTGAATCTTTGATGTGGGTTGGCCCTTTAGGAACTCAGAGAAACAAGACAGACAGACCTGTTTCATCCCAGAAACCTCCCAGTTCCTGAGCCCTAGCCCTGGAAGTCTCAAAGCCATCACATCCAGAAATCTCTCTAGTCCCTGCTAGTGGTGAACTCACTTCGTCTTCCCCAGGACCACTAATTATTTCTCCATGTTTTCCTGTGAGATCTGAGGCCAGCTTTCTTCTTCCTCCCTCTGGCCTCTCCACGAACGATCTCCATTCTCTAGACAACATGTCTAGAACCGAGTCTTATAGGCACCGAGAGAGTGTGTCTTGAGGGCAGTTGGCGTTTCTAGGACACGAGTGACATCACAAAATTCCGAGAGCTCTCTGGGATACCGTGGAATTTCCAGAGAAGGGACTGCTGATGTCGTGAGGCACGGCCTTTACCTCCTTGCTGATATTTCTCCCCGAACTGACCGACCGACCGACCGACCGACCAACCGGAACCTGAGGTTTCCTTTCCAGGAGTCTCTCCTCCGACACAGAGGGAGCCATTCAGGATTTCCTCCTTCCAAAACCAGAAATTTCTCTCTGCTTCATTAATATCTTCTCACTACTTCCTGAACCCATGGGGAGTTAGTTAGTTGAACACTCACTTTTTTCATGAATGACCCTTCCTCCCTCTCCTGAACATCTCATATTACTGATTCATACTCAGTAAAACAGTAATATGAGAAATTAGGCCAGGAGGACATGGAAGATGAGGGTTGAGTCTTCTGAAGTGAACAAGCACTTAGGGAAGGCTAAACTTAAGGGAATTTGACTCTGAGTGGCAAGACATGAATAGCTGCTGCCAAGGCACAGATACAGGCACCAACTGGGCCCTCGGCATCCTCCTGCATCATCAGAGCTGTGTGGGAAACTCAGCCCAAAGGAGGGGCCGTGTTCAAAGGGAGAGGGCATTTTCGAGGACAGCACTGTTTTCTTTTTCTTCTTTCTTTCTTTCTTTCTTTCTTTCTTTCTTTCTTTCTTTCTTTCTTTCTTTTTTTTTTTCGAGACAGGGTTGTTCTGTAGTTTTTTTTTTTTTTGGAGCCTGTCCTGGAACTAGCTCTTGTAGACCAGGCTGGTCTTGAACTCACATGCTTTCTTTTTTTTTCTATTGGATATTTTTGACTTCTTTATCAAAGATCAGGTGTTCGAAGATGTGTGGATCGATATCCGGGTCTTCTATTCGGTTCCATTGGTCCTCCTGTCTGTTCTTATGCCAGGACCAGGCTGTTTTCAGAACTGTAGCTTACAGAGTGTTCTTGCAGGTGGGGCACAGAAGAGGTTAATTACGGTACCTTAGTTCTTCTGCTTTTCTAGCAGACCGGAGCCCAGCTGACAGGAATCCAGTAGAGATGGTGTCAAGGTTCACACTGACACTAACAGCTGTAACTTGAGCAGGATTTGTGATCCACATGAAATTTGCAATGAATTGCAGCAAATCTGTGACACTCTAACTTGCTCAGGCTCAGTATCTGAACATACAGATGTTTGCAATGATCACTGGCTTCAGGATTTTTTTTTTTTGTTGTTGTTGTTTTGTTTTTCCACGAGACAGGGTTTCCCTGTAGCTGAAGTTTAACGGCCTGGTGTTTTTGTGACTTACTGCTTCAAAGAACTTCTCCATTTCTTTATCCCTAAGGGAAAAGAAATATAATCACTAAATACATTTAAGTGTCTTTCAACCATTTTAGATCCCTCTGTTGAGAGTTCTCTGTTTAGGTCTGTACTCCATTTTTTAAAATTGGATTATTTGTTCTTTGGATGACCAATTTCTCGACTTCTTTGTGTATTTTGGAGATTAGTGAAGATCTTTTCCCATTCTGTAAGGCCGTCGTTTTGTCTTGTTGGCCATGTTCTTTGCTTTACAGAAGCTTTTCAGTTTCAGGAGGTCTCACTTATTAATTGTTTCACTCAGTGTCTGTTTTCTTTTCTTTTTTTTTCTTTTTTCTTTTTTTTTTTTCTTTTTTTTCTTTTTTTCTTTTTTTCTTTTTTTTCTTCTTCTTCTTTTCTTTTTTTTTCTTTTTTTTCTCTCTTTAGTTTTTTTCTTTGTTCTTTTTTTTTGTTTTGTTTTTCTTTTTTTTTCTTTTTTCTTTTTTTTCTTTTTCTCTCAGTGTCTGTGCTACTGGGGTTCTATTTAGCAAGCGTTCTCCTGTGCCAATGTGTTCAAGTGCATTTGATATTTTTATTTTTATATTCTTTTATTGTGGATGAAGTCAATTATTTGAACTCTCAAATATTTTTATTGTTATTATCTCTCTATTTGTTTGCTTATTTGTGGTTGTTCACCAACTTGACTATCTAGAGGAAGTAAAAGTCGTAACAAGGTTTCCGTAGGTGAACCTGCGGAAGGATCATTAACGTGAGAGAGCAGCGGCGGCGGCTCTGCCCGCCCGCTCGCCTGCCTCGCCCGAGTTCTCGCCGGGAGGCGCGCTCCCCGGGTCGCACGTGTGTTGTGCGCACGGAAGTGTGCGTGCGCACGGGCGCTCGTGGCGGTCGTGAGAGAGAGGTCGAGAGAGGGGGAAGGGGGACGGGCGCCGGCTCGCCCGCCCTCCTCGCCCCGTCCGAGGACCCGTGTCTGGCTCTGCCACTGGCGGCTCACGGCGGACGGCGGCTCTCTTCCCGCTCTCGCTCTCCTCCGTCCACTCCCGCTGCTTGCCTCACCGCACCGCAGCGGCCCGCGGGTGTGTCCCCTCTTTCCCGGGCGCGCGCCTTTCCCTCTCCATCCCTCTTCGCGGGGGAGGATGGGCGAGGGTCTGGCGGCGCCCCGGGCCCCCTCTCGCCGCCGACCTCCGCTCGCGCGCCGTGGCGCCGCGGCGCGCCTGTCGGGGAGGCGGCGGAGGTTGGGCGCACTTTTTTTTCCCCCCTCTCCACCTCCTTCTCCAAAGGACCGGGGTAGACCAGTAGTCCCTCCCACCGGGCGGGAGGCCATTTTTTTCCCCCGGGGATGCGGCGGGTCGACCAGATGTCCCGCTGGACTCTTTTTTTTTTTTTTTAATGTATAATATATATTATATCTTCCTAGACCTGACGGGTCGACCAGTTGTCTCTGTGCACTTCCTTTTTTTTGACGGACTGGAAGCGGGTCGACCAGTTGTCCGATTAAATATTTGGCCTTAAAATGCTAAGTACCGGGGTCGACCAGTTGGCCTTGTGAACTTGGGTCGACCAGTTGTCTTTTTCCATGTCTTGATTGACTGATGTCATTCTTCAATGTGTTGGTGGTTAGTTTATCTCTTTTGTTCTCTATGCCAACACGCCCCACTCACCAAACACTTTTTTTAAATTTATTTATTTACTTATTTTTATTTTACTTTTTTATTATTTATTTATTTATACATACATACATACATACATACATCCTGTCTATCTGTCCAGATGGGGCAGGGGTAGAAGGGGCTAGCTATGAGAGGAAGGTGCTCGGTGGGCATCCAGTTGTAAATAAGGCTGGGAATAAATAGCTGAATATTAATTCATTTGAGTAATATTAAAACTGTTCAAGTAGAAAACAATTGCTTTCTTTTTCTGTTTGCCCAGAGATGTGACTGACTGCAACTTGGAAAGAAGACGGCCCTGCTGGACAGAGACCTCCCTCCTGCTTTGGGTGGGTCGACCAGTTTACATGTTTATTTCCACGTTTTGTCTTTTATGGATTGAATGGATGTGTCTCTCTCTCTCTTTTTTTTTTTTTTTGGTTTTTCAAGACAGGGTTTCTCTGTGGCTTTGGAGCCTGTCCTGGAACTAGCACTGTAGACCAGGCTGGTCTCGAACTCACAGAGATCCGCCTACCTCTGCCTCCCGAGTACTGGGATTAAAGGCGTGCGCCACCATCGCCCGGCTCTCATTTTTTTTTCACGATTGCTTGCTTGCTTGCTTGCTTACTTACTTACTTACTTACTATCTGTTCAGCCCATCTCATTTACTTACTTCTTTAAAAAAAATGACCCACCTAGTTATTTACTTACTTACTTACTTACTTACTTGTTCATTCATTCCTTCACTTCCTTATCTTCTTTCATATATCTGTTTATTTATCTGCTGATTTAGCGTGACTCATTTACTTATTGAATGTTTCAATTATTATTTAGTTTTATTCATTTATTCATTCTTTATGTCTATTTTTATGTATGTATTTACTTACTTTCTTAATTTTTTTTTTACTTTTTAAAATTTACTTAATTTTTTTCTTTCTTTGGGAATGTAGATTCTTTCTTCCTTTCTTCCTTTCTTTCCTTCTTTCTGTCTCCTGACTGTCACTGGCTAAGAAAATGGTGGCCTCCATGTCACTGGTCAGCATAGCAGCTCCTAAAATGGAATTTGATGAAGGGATACATAGATAGATAGATAGATAGATAGATAGATAGATAGATAGATAGATAGATAGATAGATGGGATGCGCACACGCTCACACACACACACACACACACAAACATATGCACGCACGTGCATGACATGTACAGATGGGGGGCGATTCCAATGTTTTCAGAGGAAGGTGCTCGCTGGTAATAATAAATGTGCTGGTAAATAAGGCTGGAAATAGCTGAATATTAAATCATTAAAACTCTTCAAATAAATAAAAAGCAATTCCATTTCTCTCTCTCTCTCTTTCTCACCATATACCAGCACATCTGAACTGACTGCAACATACAAAAGAAGAAGAAACACGGAAAGAAGACATCCCTGCTGGACAGGATCTGAGATGAGAATAAATTCATCGAATGGCTGCCAACAGCATTTCATTGAGGAGAGATTCCACATTTTATGCTGTACAGTTACTTAGTTAGATAGATAGATAAAGAGAGGCCTGTGAACTGGGGTGGGCTGTGGCTTCTCAGGTCACCTCAGGTCAGGGAGGGGCTGAGGAGTGTCCCATTGGCCTTGACAATAGGCAGGAGTCAGAGGTTAATGTCAGGGCAGGGCCTGAGAGTTCCTCAAAGGGAATGAATGGAGACCCTTGCTTACCTAAGAAATGCCTGACCTTGGAAAAGGACTTGTGGAAAGCGGGCCCTTGAAACTGTGGTTTCACGTCTTACTAGAAAGCTCCCTCTTGGAAGGGAAAGTCATCGTGATATCTTACTCTTTTCCCAAGGATACCCTACCTACCCTTCTGATCATTCTTACTGAATTAAGTCTTCCACTGCAAATAAATAAATAAATAAATAATAAATGAAGTGGGTGAGTGAGTGAGTGAGTGAGTAAGTAAGTAAGTAAGTAAGTAAACAAGCAAATACGTGGATGGACAAATAAATACAAAGTTTGCTGTTGTTGACTGACTTTTGATTTCATAATGAATCTCTCTCTCTCTCTCTCTCTCTCTCTCACACACACACACACACACACACACACACTAAATATACAATAAAAGGAAGCATAACACCTTTACTCAGGGGGCAGAGTGAACTCTGAAAGTTTTCCAGGCGGGGGGGGGGAGAGACAGAATATAAGAACAAAATGAGAAACAAGGAAAAATAGTGTTGGCTGGCTGGCCGGCTTTCAGTTCCCTGACAGAAATGAGCACATTGTGGAGGAAACACAAAGTTGTTACACTATGTGGGTGTGATGAGGAGAGATTGTGAGTGAGTGTCCTGTCAGAACAAAGTTAGTCCCATAGTTGATGAAATTCATTATCCCAAAACTTCAGCAGAATATATCCCAAGTTTGCAAATGTGTGATCAGCTTGTGACAGGTTGGGCTGGAGATGCTGAGAACTGGGGAGCCCTCAATGCAAGAGCAGACACTCATTCCCATGAAGAGGGAGAGAGGGAGGGAGGGAGGGAGGGATCATTCATTCCTATACTCAAGTTTAAAGAAAGATGAGTGGCTATCTATGGAGAGACCACTCACAGATATGAAAAATCATTTCCTAAAAATCAAATTTCTCAGTCAGTATGCAACTGCTATGGTGCTTCTCCTAGATAGAGCAAAACACACAAACAAACTGATTCCTTGATCTAGAGCCACAGTGCACATGCTGTGGAAAAGGGGACATGGCCAACTTGAATCACAATATTCATCAGAGCATGGAAAGAGCGTAAAAAGGACACAGAGGAGAGATAATTGTGGTCCTTCCTTCCTCCCTCCCTCCCTCCCTCCCTCCCTCCCTCCCTCCCTCCTTCCCTCAGGAAGTGACTGACAGATGAGACTTTGTCCAAGCAGGTTCTGTCTGAAATACCAGACTTGAGTTTCCCCCTCTGTGGGTATTAGCTAATCAGTCCTCCCTTCTTTCTGTAGGAAGGTGGTGCATGTCTCTCAGAACTTACCTGGTTTCCTCTGCACCAGGTGAACCAGGGAAAAGCTTTCTAAGCCTTATTCAGACCCATAGAGGCTGCGCTGTGTGTGACTTCAGAGACCTCAGGGAGTATAGGGGTGGGTGGGTGCTTGATGCTTCAGACTCATGTCATTGAAGGACATAACATAGTCTGGATTCACAGAGATTCACAACACAGAGCCATTGTCACTTACTAACAGCTCAGGACACCCAGAGCTAACAAGAAATTGCAGTCTCAGCCGGGCTTTAATCACAGCACACACACAGATCTCTGTGAATTCAAAGATGGCCTGATTTACAGAGTGAGTTTTAGGACAGCCCAAGATACAAAAAGAAACCCTTTCTTGAAAAACAAAGCAAAACAGCAAAAGAAAGAAAGACAAGGAAAAAGAAAAAAATGGCAGTCTCTTTCCACTCTCTCCTCCATTGGCTCTTAAAGAGCTCTCAAGCTGAACTGGAGACCATGGTGTCACTCAAAACTGGGAAGCCAGAAACCTTAGGGGGTCACAGGAGTCGGACTGACTGCAGCACTTGATGCCTCAACCCTGCTAATGGCTGTGATATAAGGCATGGTAAAATACGGGCTTTGGCAGAGCACTACTCCCCTTTCTCTATTATTATTGCTACACAACGAAAAGGACCGGGGGGGGGGTGATGATGTGCAGTCAGTGCTGGTATTGAAATCTCACTGACTCCTTCCGCACTCCTTGTCAATTCCCGACTTTGTCAAATCAACTATCGTGAATCTTTGATGTGGGTTGGCCCTTTAGGAACTCAGAGAAACAAGACAGACAGACCTGTTTCATCCCAGAAACCTCCCAGTTCCTGAGCCCTAGCCCTGGAAGTCTCAAAGCCATCACATCCAGAAATCTCTCTAGTCCCTGCTAGTGGTGAACTCACTTCGTCTTCCCCAGGACCACTAATTATTTCTCCATGTTTTCCTGTGAGATCTGAGGCCAGCTTTCTTCTTCCTCCCTCTGGCCTCTCCACGAACGATCTCCATTCTCTAGACAACATGTCTAGAACCGAGTCTTATAGGCACCGAGAGAGTGTGTCTTGAGGGCAGTTGGCGTTTCTAGGACACGAGTGACATCACAAAATTCCGAGAGCTCTCTGGGATACCGTGGAATTTCCAGAGAAGGGACTGCTGATGTCGTGAGGCACGGCCTTTACCTCCTTGCTGATATTTCTCCCCGAACTGACCGACCGACCGACCGACCGACCAACCGGAACCTGAGGTTTCCTTTCCAGGAGTCTCTCCTCCGACACAGAGGGAGCCATTCAGGATTTCCTCCTTCCAAAACCAGAAATTTCTCTCTGCTTCATTAATATCTTCTCACTACTTCCTGAACCCATGGGGAGTTAGTTAGTTGAACACTCACTTTTTTCATGAATGACCCTTCCTCCCTCTCCTGAACATCTCATATTACTGATTCATACTCAGTAAAACAGTAATATGAGAAATTAGGCCAGGAGGACATGGAAGATGAGGGTTGAGTCTTCTGAAGTGAACAAGCACTTAGGGAAGGCTAAACTTAAGGGAATTTGACTCTGAGTGGCAAGACATGAATAGCTGCTGCCAAGGCACAGATACAGGCACCAACTGGGCCCTCGGCATCCTCCTGCATCATCAGAGCTGTGTGGGAAACTCAGCCCAAAGGAGGGGCCGTGTTCAAAGGGAGAGGGCATTTTCGAGGACAGCACTGTTTTCTTTTTCTTCTTTCTTTCTTTCTTTCTTTCTTTCTTTCTTTCTTTCTTTTTTTTTTCGAGACAGGGTTGTTCTGTAGTTTTTTTTTTTTTTGGAGCCTGTCCTGGAACTAGCTCTTGTAGACCAGGCTGGTCTTGAACTCACATGCTTTCTTTTTTTTTCTATTGGATATTTTTGACTTCTTTATCAAAGATCAGGTGTTCAAAGATGTGTGGATCGATATCCGGGTCTTCTATTCGGTTCCATTGGTCCTCCTGTCTGTTCTTATGCCAGGACCAGGCTGTTTTCAGAACTGTAGCTTACAGAGTGTTCTTGCAGGTGGGGCACAGAAGAGGTTAATTACGGTACCTTAGTTCTTCTGCTTTTCTAGCAGACCGGAGCCCAGCTGACAGGAATCCAGTAGAGATGGTGTCAAGGTTCACACTGACACTAACAGCTGTAACTTGAGCAGGATTTGTGATCCACATGAAATTTGCAATGAATTGCAGCAAATCTGTGACACTCTAACTTGCTCAGGCTCAGTATCTGAACATACAGATGTTTGCAATGATCACTGGATTCAGGATTTTTTTTTTTGTTGTTGTTGTTGTTTTGTTTTTCCACCAGACAGGGTTTCCCTGTAGCTGAAGTTTAACGGCCTGGTGTTTTTGTGACTTACTGCTTCAAAGAACTTCTCCATTTCTTTATCCCTAAGGGAAAAGAAATATAATCACTAAATACATTTAAGTGTCTTTCAACCATTTTAGATCCCTCTGTTGAGAGTTCTCTGTTTAGGTCTGTACTCCATTTTTTAAAATTGGATTATTTGTTCTTTGGATGACCAATTTCTCGACTTCTTTGTGTATTTTGGAGATTAGTGAAGATCTTTTCCCATTCTGTAAGGCCGTCGTTTTGTCTTGTTGGCCATGTTCTTTGCTTTACAGAAGCTTTTCAGTTTCAGGAGGTCTCACTTATTAATTGTTTCACTCAGTGTCTGTTTTTTTTTCTTTTTTTTTCTTTTTTCTTTCTTTTTTTTTTCTTTTTTTTCTTTTTTTCTTTTTTTCTTTTTTTTCTTCTTCTTCTTTTCTTTTTTTTTCTTTTTTTTCTCTCTTTAGTTTTTTTCTTTGTTCTTTTTTTTGTTTTGTTTTTCTTTTTTTTTTCTTTTTTCTTTTTTTTCTTTTTCTCTCAGTGTCTGTGCTACTGGGGTTCTATTTAGCAAGCGTTCTCCTGTGCCAATGTGTTCAAGTGCATTTGATATTTTTATTTTTATATTCTTTTATTGTGGATGAAGTCAATTATTTGAACTCTCAAATATTTTTATTGTTATTATCTCTCTATTTGTTTGCTTATTTGTGGTTGTTCACCAACTTGACTATCTAGAGGAAGTAAAAGTCGTAACAAGGTTTCCGTAGGTGAACCTGCGGAAGGATCATTAACGTGAGAGAGCAGCGGCGGCGGCTCTGCCCGCCCGCTCGCCTGCCTCGCCCGAGTTCTCGCCGGGAGGCGCGCTCCCCGGGTCGCACGTGTGTTGTGCGCACGGAAGTGTGCGTGCGCACGGGCGCTCGTGGCGGTCGTGAGAGAGAGGTCGAGAGAGGGGGAAGGGGGACGGGCGCCGGCTCGCCCGCCCTCCTCGCCCCGTCCGAGGACCCGTGTCTGGCTCTGCCACTGGCGGCTCACGGCGGACGGCGGCTCTCTTCCCGCTCTCGCTCTCCTCCGTCCACTCCCGCTGCTTGCCTCACCGCACCGCAGCGGCCCGCGGGTGTGTCCCCTCTTTCCCGGGCGCGCGCCTTTCCCTCTCCATCCCTCTTCGCGGGGGAGGATGGGCGAGGGTCTGGCGGCGCCCCGGGCCCCCTCTCGCCGCCGACCTCCGCTCGCGCGCCGTGGCGCCGCGGCGCGCCTGTCGGGGAGGCGGCGGAGGTTGGGCGCACTTTTTTTTCCCCCCTCTCCACCTCCTTCTCCAAAGGACCGGGGTAGACCAGTAGTCCCTCCCACCAGGCGGGAGGCCATTTTTTTCCCCCGGGGATGCGGCGGGTCGACCAGATGTCCCGCTGGACTCTTTTTTTTTTTTTAATGTATAATATATATTATATCTTCCTAGACCTGACGGGTCGACCAGTTGTCTCTGTGCACTTCCTTTTTTTTGACGGACTGGAAGCGGGTCGACCAGTTGTCCGATTAAATATTTGGCCTTAAAATGCTAAGTACCGGGGTCGACCAGTTGGCCTTGTGAACTTGGGTCGACCAGTTGTCTTTTTCCATGTCTTGATTGACTGATGTCATTCTTCAATGTGTTGGTGGTTAGTTTATCTCTTTTGTTCTCTATGCCAACACGCCCCACTCACCAAACACTTTTTTTTAAATTTATTTGTTTACTTATTTTTATTTTACTTTTTTATTATTTATTTATTTATACATACATACATACATACATACATACATCCTGTCTATCTGTCCAGATGGGGCAGGGGTAGAAGGGGCTAGCTATGAGAGGAAGGTGCTCGGTGGGCATCCAGTTGTAAATAAGGCTGGGAATAAATAGCTGAATATTAATTCATTTGAGTAATATTAAAACTGTTCAAGTAGAAAACAATTGCTTTCTTTTTCTGTTTGCCCAGAGATCTGACTGACTGCAACTTGGAAAGAAGACGGCCCTGCTGGACAGAGACCTCCCTCCTGCTTTGGGTGGGTCGACCAGTTTACATGTTTATTTCCACGTTTTGTCTTTTATGGATTGAATGGATGTGTCTCTCTCTCTCTTTTTTTTTTTTTTTTGGTTTTTCGAGACAGGGTTTCTCTGTGGCTTTGGAGCCTGTCCTGGAACTAGCACTGTAGACCAGGCTGGTCTCGAACTCACAGAGATCCGCCTACCTCTGCCTCCCGAGTACTGGGATTAAAGGCGTGCGCCACCATCGCCCGGCTCTCATTTTTTTTTCACGATTGCTTGCTTGCTTGCTTGCTTACTTACTTACTTACTTACTATCTGTTCAGCCCATCTCATTTACTTACTTCTTAAAAAAAAATGACCCACCTAGTTATTTACTTACTTACTTACTTACTTACTTGTTCATTCATTCCTTCACTTCCTTATCTTCTTTCATATATCTGTTTATTTATCTGCTGATTTAGCGTGACTCATTTACTTATTGAATGTTTCAATTATTATTTAGTTTTATTCATTTATTCATTCTTTATGTCTATTTTTATGTATGTATTTACTTACTTTCTTAATTTTTTTTTTACTTTTTAAAATTTACTTAATTTTTTTCTTTCTTTGGGAATGTAGATTCTTTCTTCCTTTCTTCCTTTCTTTCCTTCTTTCTGTCTCCTGACTGTCACTGGCTAAGAAAATGGTGGCCTCCATGTCACTGGTCAGCATAGCAGCTCCTAAAATGGAATTTGATGAAGGGATACATAGATAGATAGATAGATAGATAGATAGATAGATAGATAGATAGATAGATAGATAGATGGGATGCGCACACGCTCACACACACACACACACACACACACACACACATATGCACGCACGTGCATGACATGTACAGATGGGGGGCGATTCCAATGTTTTCAGAGGAAGGTGCTCGCTGGTAATAATAAATGTGCTGGTAAATAAGGCTGGAAATAGCTGAATATTAAATCATTAAAACTCTTCAAATAAATAAAAAGCAATTCCATTTCTCTCTCTCTCTCTTTCTCACCATATACCAGCACATCTGAACTGACTGCAACATACAAAAGAAGAAGAAACACGGAAAGAAGACCTCCCTGCTGGACAGGATCTGAGATGAGAATAAATTCATCGAATGGCTGCCAACAGCATTTCATTGAGAAGAGATTCCACATTTTATGCTGTACAGTTACTTAGTTAGATAGATAGATAAAGAGAGGCCTGTGAACTGGGGTGGGCTGTGGCTTCTCAGGTCACCTCAGGTCAGGGAGGGGCTGAGGAGTGTCCCATTGGCCTTGACAATAGGCAGGAGGCAGAGGTTAATGTCAGGGCAGGGCCTGAGAGTTCCTCAAAGGGAATGAATGGAGACCCTTGCTTACCTAAGAAATGCCTGACCTTGGAAAAGGACTTGTGGAAAGCGGGCCCTTGAAACTGTGGTTTCACGTCTTACTAGAAAGCTCCCTCTTGGAAGGGAAAGTCATCGTGATATCTTACTCTTTTCCCAAGGATACCCTACCTACCCTTCTGATCATTCTTACTGAATTAAGTCTTCCACTGCAAATAAATAAATAAATAAATAATAAATGAAGTGGGTGAGTGAGTGAGTGAGTGAGTAAGTAAGTAAGTAAGTAAGTAAACAAGCAAATACGTGGATGGACAAATAAATACAAAGTTTGCTGTTGTTGACTGACTTTTGATTTCATAATGAATCTCTCTCTCTCTCTCTCTCTCTCTCTCTCACACACACACACACACACACACTAAATATACAATAAAAGGAAGCATAACACCTTTACTCAGGGGGCAGAGTGAACTCTGAAAGTTTTCCAGGCGGGGGGGGGGAGAGACAGAATATAAGAACAAAATGAGAAACAAGGAAAAATAGTGTTGGCTGGCTGGCCGGCTTTCAGTTCCCTGACAGAAATGAGCACATTGTGGAGGAAACACAAAGTTGTTACACTATGTGGGTGTGATGAGGAGAGATTGTGAGTGAGTGTCCTGTCAGAACAAAGTTAGTCCCATAGTTGATGAAATTCATTATCCCAAAACTTCAGCAGAATATATCCCAAGTTTGCAAATGTGTGATCAGCTTGTGACAGGTTGGGCTGGAGATGCTGAGAACTGGGGAGCCCTCAATGCAAGAGCAGACACTCATTCCCATGAAGAGGGAGAGAGGGAGGGAGGGAGGGAGGGATCATTCATTCCTATACTCAAGTTTAAAGAAAGATGAGTGGCTATCTATGGAGAGACCACTCACAGATATGAAAAATCATTTCCTAAAAATCAAATTTCTCAGTCAGTATGCAACTGCTATGGTGCTTCTCCTAGATAGAGCAAAACACACAAACAAACTGATTCCTTGATCTAGAGCCACAGTGCACATGCTGTGGAAAAGGGGACATGGCCAACTTGAATCACAATATTCATCAGAGCATGGAAAGAGCGTAAAAAGGACACAGAGGAGAGATAATTGTGGTCCTTCCTTCCTCCCTCCCTCCCTCCCTCCCTCCCTCCCTCCCTCAGGAAGTGACTGACAGATGAGACTTTGTCCAAGCAGGTTCTGTCTGAAATACCAGACTTGAGTTTCCCCCTCTGTGGGTATTAGCTAATCAGTCCTCCCTTCTTTCTGTAGGAAGGTGGTGCATGTCTCTCAGAACTTACCTGGTTTCCTCTGCACCAGGTGAACCAGGGAAAAGCTTTCTAAGCCTTATTCAGACCCATAGAGGCTGCGCTGTGTGTGACTTCAGAGACCTCAGGGAGTATAGGGGTGGGTGGGTGCTTGATGCTTCAGACTCATGTCATTGAAGGACATAACATAGTCTGGATTCACAGAGATTCACAACACAGAGCCATTGTCACTTACTAACAGCTCAGGACACCCAGAGCTAACAAGAAATTGCAGTCTCAGCCGGGCTTTAATCACAGCACACACACAGATCTCTGTGAATTCAAAGATGGCCTGATTTACAGAGTGAGTTTTAGGACAGCCCAAGATACAAAAAGAAACCCTTTCTTGAAAAACAAAGCAAAACAGCAAAAGAAAGAAAGACAAGGAAAAAGAAAAAAATGGCAGTCTCTTTCCACTCTCTCCTCCATTGGCTCTTAAAGAGCTCTCAAGCTGAACTGGAGACCATGGTGTCACTCAAAACTGGGAAGCCAGAAACCTTAGGGGGGTCACAGGAGTCGGACTGACTGCAGCACTTGATGCCTCAACCCTGCTAATGGCTGTGATATAAGGCATGGTAAAATACGGGCTTTGGCAGAGCACTACTCCCCTTTCTCTATTATTATTGCTACACAACGAAAAGGACCGGGGGGGGGGGTGATGATGTGCAGTCAGTGCTGGTATTGAAATCTCACTGACTCCTTCCGCACTCCTTGTCAATTCCCGACTTTGTCAAATCAACTATCGTGAATCTTTGATGTGGGTTGGCCCTTTAGGAACTCAGAGAAACAAGACAGACAGACCTGTTTCATCCCAGAAACCTCCCAGTTCCTGAGCCCTAGCCCTGGAAGTCTCAAAGCCATCACATCCAGAAATCTCTCTAGTCCCTGCTAGTGGTGAACTCACTTCGTCTTCCCCAGGACCACTAATTATTTCTCCATGTTTTCCTGTGAGATCTGAGGCCAGCTTTCTTCTTCCTCCCTCTGGCCTCTCCACGAACGATCTCCATTCTCTAGACAACATGTCTAGAACCGAGTCTTATAGGCACCGAGAGAGTGTGTCTTGAGGGCAGTTGGCGTTTCTAGGACACGAGTGACATCACAAAATTCCGAGAGCTCTCTGGGATACCGTGGAATTTCCAGAGAAGGGACTGCTGATGTCGTGAGGCACGGCCTTTACCTCCTTGCTGATATTTCTCCCCGAACTGACCGACCGACCGACCGACCGACCAACCGGAACCTGAGGTTTCCTTTCCAGGAGTCTCTCCTCCGACACAGAGGGAGCCATTCAGGATTTCCTCCTTCCAAAACCAGAAATTTCTCTCTGCTTCATTAATATCTTCTCACTACTTCCTGAACCCATGGGGAGTTAGTTAGTTGAACACTCACTTTTTTCATGAATGACCCTTCCTCCCTCTCCTGAACATCTCATATTACTGATTCATACTCAGTAAAACAGTAATATGAGAAATTAGGCCAGGAGGACATGGAAGATGAGGGTTGAGTCTTCTGAAGTGAACAAGCACTTAGGGAAGGCTAAACTTAAGGGAATTTGACTCTGAGTGGCAAGACATGAATAGCTGCTGCCAAGGCACAGATACAGGCACCAACTGGGCCCTCGGCATCCTCCTGCATCATCAGAGCTGTGTGGGAAACTCAGCCCAAAGGAGGGGCCGTGTTCAAAGGGAGAGGGCATTTTCGAGGACAGCACTGTTTTCTTTTTCTTCTTTCTTTCTTTCTTTCTTTCTTTCTTTCTTTCTTTCTTTCTTTCTTTTTTTTTTTCGAGACAGGGTTGTTCTGTAGTTTTTTTTTTTTTTGGAGCCTGTCCTGGAACTAGCTCTTGTAGACCAGGCTGGTCTTGAACTCACATGCTTTCTTTTTTTTTCTATTGGATATTTTTGACTTCTTTATCAAAGATCAGGTGTTCGAAGATGTGTGGATCGATATCCGGGTCTTCTATTCGGTTCCATTGGTCCTCCTGTCTGTTCTTATGCCAGGACCAGGCTGTTTTCAGAACTGTAGCTTACAGAGTGTTCTTGCAGGTGGGGCACAGAAGAGGTTAATTACGGTACCTTAGTTCTTCTGCTTTTCTAGCAGACCGGAGCCCAGCTGACAGGAATCCAGTAGAGATGGTGTCAAGGTTCACACTGACACTAACAGCTGTAACTTGAGCAGGATTTGTGATCCACATGAAATTTGCAATGAATTGCAGCAAATCTGTGACACTCTAACTTGCTCAGGCTCAGTATCTGAACATACAGATGTTTGCAATGATCACTGGCTTCAGGATTTTTTTTTTTGTTGTTGTTGTTGTTTTGTTTTTCCACGAGACAGGGTTTCCCTGTAGCTGAAGTTTAACGGCCTGGTGTTTTTGTGACTTACTGCTTCAAAGAACTTCTCCATTTCTTTATCCCTAAGGGAAAAGAAATATAATCACTAAATACATTTAAGTGTCTTTCAACCATTTTAGATCCCTCTGTTGAGAGTTCTCTGTTTAGGTCTGTACTCCATTTTTTAAAATTGGATTATTTGTTCTTTGGATGACCAATTTCTCGACTTCTTTGTGTATTTTGGAGATTAGTGAAGATCTTTTCCCATTCTGTAAGGCCGTCGTTTTGTCTTGTTGGCCATGTTCTTTGCTTTACAGAAGCTTTTCAGTTTCAGGAGGTCTCACTTATTAATTGTTTCACTCAGTGTCTGTTTTTTTTTCTTTTTTTTCTTTTTTCTTTCTTTTTTTTTTCTTTTTTTTCTTTTTTTCTTTTTTTCTTTTTTTTCTTCTTCTTCTTTTCTTTTTTTTTCTTTTTTTTCTCTCTTTAGTTTTTTTCTTTGTTCTTTTTTTTGTTTTGTTTTTCTTTTTTTTTTCTTTTTTCTTTTTTTTCTTTTTCTCTCAGTGTCTGTGCTACTGGGGTTCTATTTAGCAAGCGTTCTCCTGTGCCAATGTGTTCAAGTGCATTTGATATTTTTATTTTTATATTCTTTTATTGTGGATGAAGTCAATTATTTGAACTCTCAAATATTTTTATTGTTATTATCTCTCTATTTGTTTGCTTATTTGTGGTTGTTCACCAACTTGACTATCTAGAGGAAGTAAAAGTCGTAACAAGGTTTCCGTAGGTGAACCTGCGGAAGGATCATTAACGTGAGAGAGCAGCGGCGGCGGCTCTGCCCGCCCGCTCGCCTGCCTCGCCCGAGTTCTCGCCGGGAGGCGCGCTCCCCGGGTCGCACGTGTGTTGTGCGCACGGAAGTGTGCGTGCGCACGGGCGCTCGTGGCGGTCGTGAGAGAGAGGTCGAGAGAGGGGGAAGGGGGACGGGCGCCGGCTCGCCCGCCCTCCTCGCCCCGTCCGAGGACCCGTGTCTGGCTCTGCCACTGGCGGCTCACGGCGGACGGCGGCTCTCTTCCCGCTCTCACTCTCCTCCGTCCACTCCCGCTGCTTGCCTCACCGCACCGCAGCGGCCCGCGGGTGTGTCCCCTCTTTCCCGGGCGCGCGCCTTTCCCTCTCCATCCCTCTTCGCGGGGGAGGATGGGCGAGGGTCTGGCGGCGCCCCGGGCCCCCTCTCGCCGCCGACCTCCGCTCGCGCGCCGTGGCGCCGCGGCGCGCCTGTCGGGGAGGCGGCGGAGGTTGGGCGCACTTTTCTTTCCCCCCTCTCCACCTCCTTCTCCAAAGGACCGGGGTAGACCAGTAGTCCCTCCCACCGGGCAGGAGGCCATTTTTTTCCCCCGGGGATGCGGCGGGTCGACCAGATGTCCCGCTGGACTCTTTTTTTTTTTTTTAATGTATAATATATATTATATCTTCCTAGACCTGACGGGTCGACCAGTTGTCTCTGTGCACTTCCTTTTTTTTTGACGGACTGGAAGCGGGTCGACCAGTTGTCCGATTAAATATTTGGCCTTAAAATGCTAAGTACCGGGGTCGACCAGTTGGCCTTGTGAACTTGGGTCGACCAGTTGTCTTTTTCCATGTCTTGATAGACTGATGTCATTCTTCAATATGTTGGTGGTTAGTTTATCTCTTTTGTTCTCTATGCCAACACGCCCCACTCACCAAACACTGTTTTTTAAATTTATTTATTTACTTATTTTTATTTTACTTTTTTATTATTTATTTATTTATACATACATACATACATACATCCTGTCTATCTGTCCAGATGGGGCAGGGGTAGAAGGGGCTAGCTATGAGAGGAAGGTGCTCGGTGGGCATCCAGTTGTAAATAAGGCTGGGAATAAATAGCTGAATATTAATTCATTTGAGTAATATTAAAACTGTTCAAGTAGAAAACAATTGCTTTCTTTTTCTGTTTGCCCAGAGATCTGACTGACTGCAACTTGGAAAGAAGACGGCCCTGCTGGACAGAGACCTCCCTCCTGCTTTGGGTGGGTCGACCAGTTTACATGTTTATTTCCACGTTTTGTCTTTTATGGATTGAATGGATGTGTCTCTCTCTCTCTTTTTTTTTTTTTTTTTTGGTTTTTCGAGACAGGGTTTCTCTGTGGCTTTGGAGCCTGTCCTGGAACTAGCACTGTAGACCAGGCTGGTCTCGAACTCACAGAGATCCGCCTACCTCTGCCTCCCGAGTACTGGGATTAAAGGCGTGCGCCACCATCGCCCGGCTCTCATTTTTTTTTCACGATTGCTTGCTTGCTTGCTTGCTTACTTACTTACTTACTTACTATCTGTTCAGCCCATCTCATTTACTTACTTCTTTAAAAAAAATGACCCACCTAGTTATTTACTTACTTACTTACTTACTTACTTGTTCATTCATTCCTTCACTTCCTTATCTTCTTTCATATATCTGTTTATTTATCTGCTGATTTAGCGTGACTCATTTACTTATTGAATGTTTCAATTATTATTTAGTTTTATTCATTTATTCATTCTTTATGTCTATTTTTATGTATGTATTTACTTACTTTCTTAATTTTTTTTTTACTTTTTAAAATTTACTTAATTTTTTTCTTTCTTTGGGAATGTAGATTCTTTCTTCCTTTCTTCCTTTCTTTCCTTCTTTCTGTCTCCTGACTGTCACTGGCTAAGAAAATGGTGGCCTCCATGTCACTGGTCAGCATAGCAGCTCCTAAAATGGAATTTGATGAAGGGATACATAGATAGATAGATAGATAGATAGATAGATAGATAGAGAGATAGATAGATAGATGGGATGCGCACACGCTCACACACACACACACACACACACACACACACACACATATGCACGCACGTGCATGACATGTACAGATGGGGGGCGATTCCAATGTTTTCAGAGGAAGGTGCTCGCTGGTAATAATAAATGTGCTGGTAAATAAGGCTGGAAATAGCTGAATATTAAATCATTAAAACTCTTCAAATAAATAAAAAGCAATTCCATTTCTCTCTCTCTCTCTTTCTCACCATATACCAGCACATCTGAACTGACTGCAACATACAAAAGAAGAAGAAACACGGAAAGAAGACATCCCTGCTGGACAGGATCTGAGATGAGAATAAATTCATCGAATGGCTGCCAACAGCATTTCATTGAGAAGAGATTCCACATTTTATGCTGTACAGTTACTTAGTTAGATAGATAGATAAAGAGAGGCCTGTGAACTGGGGTGGGCTGTGGCTTCTCAGGTCACCTCAGGTCAGGGAGGGGCTGAGGAGTGTCCCATTGGCCTTGACAATAGGCAGGAGTCAGAGGTTAATGTCAGGGCAGGGCCTGAGAGTTCCTCAAAGGGAATGAATGGAGACCCTTGCTTACCTAAGAAATGCCTGACCTTGGAAAAGGACTTGTGGAAAGCGGGCCCTTGAAACTGTGGTTTCACGTCTTACTAGAAAGCTCCCTCTTGGAAGGGAAAGTCATCGTGATATCTTACTCTTTTCCCAAGGATACCCTACCTACCCTTCTGATCATTCTTACTGAATTAAGTCTTCCACTGCAAATAAATAAATAAATAAATAATAAATGAAGTGGGTGAGTGAGTGAGTGAGTGAGTAAGTAAGTAAGTAAGTAAGTAAACAAGCAAATACGTGGATGGACAAATAAATACAAAGTTTGCTGTTGTTGACTGACTTTTGATTTCATAATGAATCTCTCTCTCTCTCTCTCTCTCTCACACACACACACACTAAATATACAATAAAAGGAAGCATAACACCTTTACTCAGGGGGCAGAGTGAACTCTGAAAGTTTTCCAGGCGGGGGGGGGGAGAGACAGAATATAAGAACAAAATGAGAAACAAGGAAAAATAGTGTTGGCTGGCTGGCCGGCTTTCAGTTCCCTGACAGAAATGAGCACATTGTGGAGGAAACACAAAGTTGTTACACTATGTGGGTGTGATGAGGAGAGATTGTGAGTGAGTGTCCTGTCAGAACAAAGTTAGTCCCATAGTTGATGAAATTCATTATCCCAAAACTTCAGCAGAATATATCCCAAGTTTGCAAATGTGTGATCAGCTTGTGACAGGTTGGGCTGGAGATGCTGAGAACTGGGGAGCCCTCAATGCAAGAGCAGACACTCATTCCCATGAAGAGGGAGAGAGGGAGGGAGGGAGGGAGGGATCATTCATTCCTATACTCAAGTTTAAAGAAAGATGAGTGGCTATCTATGGAGAGACCACTCACAGATATGAAAAATCATTTCCTAAAAATCAAATTTCTCAGTCAGTATGCAACTGCTATGGTGCTTCTCCTAGATAGAGCAAAACACACAAACAAACTGATTCCTTGATCTAGAGCCACAGTGCACATGCTGTGGAAAAGGGGACATGGCCAACTTGAATCACAATATTCATCAGAGCATGGAAAGAGCGTAAAAAGGACACAGAGGAGAGATAATTGTGGTCCTTCCTTCCTCCCTCCCTCCCTCCCTCCCTCCCTCCTTCCCTCAGGAAGTGACTGACAGATGAGACTTTGTCCAAGCAGGTTCTGTCTGAAATACCAGACTTGAGTTTCCCCCTCTGAGGGTATTAGCTAATCAGTCCTCCCTTCTTTCTGTAGGAAGGTGGTGCATGTCTCTCAGAACTTACCTGGTTTCCTCTGCACCAGGTGAACCAGGGAAAAGCTTTCTAAGCCTTATTCAGACCCATAGAGGCTGCGCTGTGTGTGACTTCAGAGACCTCAGGGAGTATAGGGGTGGGTGGGTGCTTGATGCTTCAGACTCATGTCATTGAAGGACATAACATAGTCTGGATTCACAGAGATTCACAACACAGAGCCATTGTCACTTACTAACAGCTCAGGACACCCAGAGCTAACAAGAAATTGCAGTCTCAGCCGGGCTTTAATCACAGCACACACACAGATCTCTGTGAATTCAAAGATGGCCTGATTTACAGAGTGAGTTTTAGGACAGCCCAAGATACACAAAGAAACCCTTTCTTGAAAAACAAAGCAAAACAGCAAAAGAAAGAAAGACAAGGAAAAAGAAAAAAATGGCAGTCTCTTTCCACTCTCTCCTCCATTGGCTCTTAAAGAGCTCTCAAGCTGAACTGGAGACCATGGTGTCACTCAAAACTGGGAAGCCAGAAACCTTAGGGGGGGTCACAGGAGTCGGACTGACTGCAGCACTTGATGCCTCAACCCTGCTAATGGCTGTGATATAAGGCATGGTAAAATACGGGCTTTGGCAGAGCACTACTCCCCTTTCTCTATTATTATTGCTACACAACGAAAAGGACCGGGGGGGGGTGATGATGTGCAGTCAGTGCTGGTATTGAAATCTCACTGACTCCTTCCGCACTCCTTGTCAATTCCCGACTTTGTCAAATCAACTATCGTGAATCTTTGATGTGGGTTGGCCCTTTAGGAACTCAGAGAAACAAGACAGACAGACCTGTTTCATCCCAGAAACCTCCCAGTTCCTGAGCCCTAGCCCTGGAAGTCTCAAAGCCATCACATCCAGAAATCTCTCTAGTCCCTGCTAGTGGTGAACTCACTTCGTCTTCCCCAGGACCACTAATTATTTCTCCATGTTTTCCTGTGAGATCTGAGGCCAGCTTTCTTCTTCCTCCCTCTGGCCTCTCCACGAACGATCTCCATTCTCTAGACAACATGTCTAGAACCGAGTCTTATAGGCACCGAGAGAGTGTGTCTTGAGGGCAGTTGGCGTTTCTAGGACACGAGTGACATCACAAAATTCCGAGAGCTCTCTGGGATACCGTGGAATTTCCAGAGAAGGGACTGCTGATGTCGTGAGGCACGGCCTTTACCTCCTTGCTGATATTTCTCCCCGAACTGACCGACCGACCGACCGACCAACCGGAACCTGAGGTTTCCTTTCCAGGAGTCTCTCCTCCGACACAGAGGGAGCCATTCAGGATTTCCTCCTTCCAAAACCAGAAATTTCTCTCTGCTTCATTAATATCTTCTCACTACTTCCTGAACCCATGGGGAGTTAGTTAGTTGAACACTCACTTTTTTCATGAATGACCCTTCCTCCCTCTCCTGAACATCTCATATTACTGATTCATACTCAGTAAAACAGTAATATGAGAAATTAGGCCAGGAGGACATGGAAGATGAGGGTTGAGTCTTCTGAAGTGAACAAGCACTTAGGGAAGGCTAAACTTAAGGGAATTTGACTCTGAGTGGCAAGACATGAATAGCTGCTGCCAAGGCACAGATACAGGCACCAACTGGGCCCTCGGCATCCTCCTGCATCATCAGAGCTGTGTGGGAAACTCAGCCCAAAGGAGGGGCCGTGTTCAAAGGGAGAGGGCATTTTCGAGGACAGCACTGTTTTCTTTTTCTTCTTTCTTTCTTTCTTTCTTTCTTTCTTTCTTTCTTTCTTTCTTTTTTTTTTTCGAGACAGGGTTGTTCTGTAGTTTTTTTTTTTTTTGGAGCCTGTCCTGGAACTAGCTCTTGTAGACCAGGCTGGTCTTGAACTCACATGCTTTCTTTTTTTTTCTATTGGATATTTTTGACTTCTTTATCAAAGATCAGGTGTTCGAAGATGTGTGGATCGATATCCGGGTCTTCTATTCGGTTCCATTGGTCCTCCTGTCTGTTCTTATGCCAGGACCAGGCTGTTTTCAGAACTGTAGCTTACAGAGTGTTCTTGCAGGTGGGGCACAGAAGAGGTTAATTACGGTACCTTAGTTCTTCTGCTTTTCTAGCAGACCGGAGCCCAGCTGACAGGAATCCAGTAGAGATGGTGTCAAGGTTCACACTGACACTAACAGCTGTAACTTGAGCAGGATTTGTGATCCACATGAAATTTGCAATGAATTGCAGCAAATCTGTGACACTCTAACTTGCTCAGGCTCAGTATCTGAACATACAGATGTTTGCAATGATCACTGGCTTCAGGATTTTTTTTTGTTGTTGTTGTTGTTGTTTTGTTTTTCCACGAGACAGGGTTTCCCTGTAGCTGAAGTTTAACGGCCTGGTGTTTTTGTGACTTACTGCTTCAAAGAACTTCTCCATTTCTTTATCCCTAAGGGAAAAGAAATATAATCACTAAATACATTTAAGTGTCTTTCAACCATTTTAGATCCCTCTGTTGAGAGTTCTCTGTTTAGGTCTGTACTCCATTTTTTAAAATTGGATTATTTGTTCTTTGGATGACCAATTTCTCGACTTCTTTGTGTATTTTGGAGATTAGTGAAGATCTTTTCCCATTCTGTAAGGCCGTCGTTTTGTCTTGTTGGCCATGTTCTTTGCTTTACAGAAGCTTTTCAGTTTCAGGAGGTCTCACTTATTAATTGTTTCACTCAGTGTCTGTTTTTTTTTCTTTTTTTTTCTTTTTTCTTTCTTTTTTTTTCTTTTTTTTCTTTTTTTGTTTTTTTTCTTCTTCTTCTTTTCTTTTTTTTTCTTTTTTTTCTCTCTTTAGTTTTTTTCTTTGTTCTTTTTTTTTGTTTTGTTTTTCTTTTTTTTTTCTTTTTTCTTTTTTTTCTTTTTCTCTCAGTGTCTGTGCTACTGGGGTTCTATTTAGCAAGCGTTCTCCTGTGCCAATGTGTTCAAGTGCATTTGATATTTTTATTTTTATATTCTTTTATTGTGGATGAAGTCAATTATTTGAACTCTCAAATATTTTTATTGTTATTATCTCTCTATTTGTTTGCTTATTTGTGGTTGTTCACCAACTTGACTATCTAGAGGAAGTAAAAGTCGTAACAAGGTTTCCGTAGGTGAACCTGCGGAAGGATCATTAACGTGAGAGAGCAGCGGCGGCGGCTCTGCCCGCCCGCTCGCCTGCCTCGCCCGAGTTCTCGCCGGGAGGCGCGCTCCCCGGGTCGCACGTGTGTTGTGCGCACGGAAGTGTGCGTGCGCACGGGCGCTCGTGGCGGTCGTGAGAGAGAGGTCGAGAGAGGGGGAAGGGGGACGGGCGCCGGCTCGCCCGCCCTCCTCGCCCCGTCCGAGGACCCGTGTCTGGCTCTGCCACTGGCGGCTCACGGCGGACGGCGGCTCTCTTCCCGCTCTCGCTCTCCTCCGTCCACTCCCGCTGCTTGCCTCACCGCACCGCAGCGGCCCGCGGGTGTGTCCCCTCTTTCCCGGGCGCGCGCCTTTCCCTCTCCATCCCTCTTCGCGGGGGAGGATGGGCGAGGGTCTGGCGGCGCCCCGGGCCCCCTCTCGCCGCCGACCTCCGCTCGCGCGCCATGGCGCCGCGGCGCGCCTGTTGGGGAGGCGGCGGAGGTTGGGCGCACTTTTTTTTCCCCCCTCTCCACCTCCTTCTCCAAAGGACCGGGGTAGACCAGTAGTCCCTCCCACCGGGCGGGAGGCCATTTTTTTCCCCCGGGGATGCGGCGGGTCGACCAGATGTCCCGCTGGACTCTTTTTTTTTTTTTTTTAATGTATAATATATATTATATCTTCCTAGACCTGACGGGTCGACCAGTTGTCTCTGTGCACTTCCTTTTTTTTGACGGACTGGAAGCGGGTCGACCAGTTGTCCGATTAAATATTTGGCCTTAAAATGCTAAGTACCGGGGTCGACCAGTTGGCCTTGTGAACTTGGGTCGACCAGTTGTCTTTTTCCATGTCTTGATTGACTGATGTCATTCTTCAATGTGTTGGTGGTTAGTTTATCTCTTTTGTTCTCTATGCCAACACGCCCCACTCACCAAACACTTTTTTTTAAATTTATTTATTTACTTATTTTTATTTTACTTTTTTATTATTTATTTATTTATACATACATACATACATACATACATCCTGTCTATCTGTCCAGATGGGGCAGGGGTAGAAGGGGCTAGCTATGAGAGGAAGGTGCTCGGTGGGCATCCAGTTGTAAATAAGGCTGGGAATAAATAGCTGAATATTAATTCATTTGAGTAATATTAAAACTGTTCAAGTAGAAAACAATTGCTTTCTTTTTCTGTTTGCCCAGAGATCTGACTGACTGCAACTTGGAAAGAAGACGGCCCTGCTGGACAGAGACCTCCCTCCTGCTTTGGGTGGGTCGACCAGTTTACATGTTTATTTCCACGTTTTGTCTTTTATGGATTGAATGGATGTGTCTCTCTCTCTCTCTTTTTTTTTTTTTTTTTGGTTTTTCGAGACAGGGTTTCTCTGTGGCTTTGGAGCCTGTCCTGGAACTAGCACTGTAGACCAGGCTGGTCTCGAACTCACAGAGATCCGCCTACCTCTGCCTCCCGAGTACTGGGATTAAAGGCGTGCGCCACCATCGCCCGGCTCTCATTTTTTTTTCACGATTGCTTGCTTGCTTGCTTGCTTACTTACTTACTTACTTACTATCTGTTCAGCCCATCTCATTTACTTACTTCTTTAAAAAAAATGACCCACCTAGTTATTTACTTACTTACTTACTTACTTACTTGTTCATTCATTCCTTCACTTCCTTATCTTCTTTCATATATCTGTTTATTTATCTGCTGATTTAGCGTGACTCATTTACTTATTGAATGTTTCAATTATTATTTAGTTTTATTCATTTATTCATTCTTTATGTCTATTTTTATGTATGTATTTACTTACTTTCTTAATTTTTTTTTTACTTTTTAAAATTTACTTAATTTTTTTCTTTCTTTGGGAATGTAGATTCTTTCTTCCTTTCTTCCTTTCTTTCCTTCTTTCTGTCTCCTGACTGTCACTGGCTAAGAAAATGGTGGCCTCCATGTCACTGGTCAGCATAGCAGCTCCTAAAATGGAATTTGATGAAGGGATACATAGATAGATAGATAGATAGATAGATAGATAGATAGATAGATAGATAGATAGATAGATAGATGGGATGCGCACACGCTCACACACACACACACACACACACACATATGCACGCACGTGCATGACATGTACAGATGGGGGGCGATTCCAATGTTTTCAGAGGAAGGTGCTCGCTGGTAATAATAAATGTGCTGGTAAATAAGGCTGGAAATAGCTGAATATTAAATCATTAAAACTCTTCAAATAAATAAAAAGCAATTCCATTTCTCTCTCTCTCTCTTTCTCACCATATACCAGCACATCTGAACTGACTGCAACATACAAAAGAAGAAGAAACACGGAAAGAAGACATCCCTGCTGGACAGGATCTGAGATGAGAATAAATTCATCGAATGGCTGCCAACAGCATTTCATTGAGAAGAGATTCCACATTTTATGCTGTACAGTTACTTAGTTAGATAGATAGATAAAGAGAGGCCTGTGAACTGGGGTGGGCTGTGGCTTCTCAGGTCACCTCAGGTCAGGGAGGGGCTGAGGAGTGTCCCATTGGCCTTGACAATAGGCAGGAGTCAGAGGTTAATGTCAGGGCAGGGCCTGAGAGTTCCTCAAAGGGAATGAATGGAGACCCTTGCTTACCTAAGAAATGCCTGACCTTGGAAAAGGACTTGTGGAAAGCGGGCCCTTGAAACTGTGGTTTCACGTCTTACTAGAAAGCTCCCTCTTGGAAGGGAAAGTCATCGTGATATCTTACTCTTTTCCCAAGGATACCCTACCTACCCTTCTGATCATTCTTACTGAATTAAGTCTTCCACTGCAAATAAATAAATAAATAAATAATAAATGAAGTGGGTGAGTGAGTGAGTGAGTGAGTAAGTAAGTAAGTAAGTAAGTAAACAAGCAAATACGTGGATGGACAAATAAATACAAAGTTTGCTGTTGTTGACTGACTTTTGATTTCATAATGAATCTCTCTCTCTCTCTCTCTCTCTCTCTCTCTCTCTCTCTCACACACACACACACACACTAAATATACAATAAAAGGAAGCATAACACCTTTACTCAGGGGGCAGAGTGAACTCTGAAAGTTTTCCAGGCGGGGGGGGGGAGAGACAGAATATAAGAACAAAATGAGAAACAAGGAAAAATAGTGTTGGCTGGCTGGCCGGCTTTCAGTTCCCTGACAGAAATGAGCACATTGTGGAGGAAACACAAAGTTGTTACACTATGTGGGTGTGATGAGGAGAGATTGTGAGTGAGTGTCCTGTCAGAACAAAGTTAGTCCCATAGTTGATGAAATTCATTATCCCAAAACTTCAGCAGAATATATCCCAAGTTTGCAAATGTGTGATCAGCTTGTGACAGGTTGGGCTGGAGATGCTGAGAACTGGGGAGCCCTCAATGCAAGAGCAGACACTCATTCCCATGAAGAGGGAGAGAGGGAGGGAGGGAGGGAGGGATCATTCATTCCTATACTCAAGTTTAAAGAAAGATGAGTGGCTATCTATGGAGAGACCACTCACAGATATGAAAAATCATTTCCTAAAAATCAAATTTCTCAGTCAGTATGCAACTGCTATGGTGCTTCTCCTAGATAGAGCAAAACACACAAACAAACTGATTCCTTGATCTAGAGCCACAGTGCACATGCTGTGGAAAAGGGGACATGGCCAACTTGAATCACAATATTCATCAGAGCATGGAAAGAGCGTAAAAAGGACACAGAGGAGAGATAATTGTGGTCCTTCCTTCCTCCCTCCCTCCCTCCCTCCCTCCCTCCCTCCCTCCCTCCCTCCCTCAGGAAGTGACTGACAGATGAGACTTTGTCCAAGCAGGTTCTGTCTGAAATACCAGACTTGAGTTTCCCCCTCTGTGGGTATTAGCTAATCAGTCCTCCCTTCTTTCTGTAGGAAGGTGGTGCATGTCTCTCAGAACTTACCTGGTTTCCTCTGCACCAGGTGAACCAGGGAAAAGCTTTCTAAGCCTTATTCAGACCCATAGAGGCTGCGCTGTGTGTGACTTCAGAGACCTCAGGGAGTATAGGGGTGGGTGGGTGCTTGATGCTTCAGACTCATGTCATTGAAGGACATAACATAGTCTGGATTCACAGAGATTCACAACACAGAGCCATTGTCACTTACTAACAGCTCAGGACACCCAGAGCTAACAAGAAATTGCAGTCTCAGCCGGGCTTTAATCACAGCACACACACAGATCTCTGTGAATTCAAAGATGGCCTGATTTACAGAGTGAGTTTTAGGACAGCCCAAGATACACAAAGAAACCCTTTCTTGAAAAACAAAGCAAAACAGCAAAAGAAAGAAAGACAAGGAAAAAGAAAAAAATGGCAGTCTCTTTCCACTCTCTCCTCCATTGGCTCTTAAAGAGCTCTCAAGCTGAACTGGAGACCATGGTGTCACTCAAAACTGGGAAGCCAGAAACCTTAGGGGGGTCACAGGAGTCGGACTGACTGCAGCACTTGATGCCTCAACCCTGCTAATGGCTGTGATATAAGGCATGGTAAAATACGGGCTTTGGCAGAGCACTACTCCCCTTTCTCTATTATTATTGCTACACAACGAAAAGGACCGGGGGGGGGGGGGTGATGATGTGCAGTCAGTGCTGGTATTGAAATCTCACTGACTCCTTCCGCACTCCTTGTCAATTCCCGACTTTGTCAAATCAACTATCGTGAATCTTTGATGTGGGTTGGCCCTTTAGGAACTCAGAGAAACAAGACAGACAGACCTGTTTCATCCCAGAAACCTCCCAGTTCCTGAGCCCTAGCCCTGGAAGTCTCAAAGCCATCACATCCAGAAATCTCTCTAGTCCCTGCTAGTGGTGAACTCACTTCGTCTTCCCCAGGACCACTAATTATTTCTCCATGTTTTCCTGTGAGATCTGAGGCCAGCTTTCTTCTTCCTCCCTCTGGCCTCTCCACGAACGATCTCCATTCTCTAGACAACATGTCTAGAACCGAGTCTTATAGGCACCGAGAGAGTGTGTCTTGAGGGCAGTTGGCGTTTCTAGGACACGAGTGACATCACAAAATTCCGAGAGCTCTCTGGGATACCGTGGAATTTCCAGAGAAGGGACTGCTGATGTCGTGAGGCACGGCCTTTACCTCCTTGCTGATATTTCTCCCCGAACTGACCGACCGACCGACCGACCGACCAACCGGAACCTGAGGTTTCCTTTCCAGGAGTCTCTCCTCCGACACAGAGGGAGCCATTCAGGATTTCCTCCTTCCAAAACCAGAAATTTCTCTCTGCTTCATTAATATCTTCTCACTACTTCCTGAACCCATGGGGAGTTAGTTAGTTGAACACTCACTTTTTTCATGAATGACCCTTCCTCCCTCTCCTGAACATCTCATATTACTGATTCATACTCAGTAAAACAGTAATATGAGAAATTAGGCCAGGAGGACATGGAAGATGAGGGTTGAGTCTTCTGAAGTGAACAAGCACTTAGGGAAGGCTAAACTTAAGGGAATTTGACTCTGAGTGGCAAGACATGAATAGCTGCTGCCAAGGCACAGATACAGGCACCAACTGGGCCCTCGGCATCCTCCTGCATCATCAGAGCTGTGTGGGAAACTCAGCCCAAAGGAGGGGCCGTGTTCAAAGGGAGAGGGCATTTTCGAGGACAGCACTGTTTTCTTTTTCTTCTTTCTTTCTTTCTTTCTTTCTTTCTTTCTTTTTTTTTTTCGAGACAGGGTTGTTCTGTAGTTTTTTTTTTTTTGGAGCCTGTCCTGGAACTAGCTCTTGTAGACCAGGCTGGTCTTGAACTCACATGCTTTCTTTTTTTTTCTATTGGATATTTTTGACTTCTTTATCAAAGATCAGGTGTTCGAAGATGTGTGGATCGATATCCGGGTCTTCTATTCGGTTCCATTGGTCCTCCTGTCTGTTCTTATGCCAGGACCAGGCTGTTTTCAGAACTGTAGCTTACAGAGTGTTCTTGCAGGTGGGGCACAGAAGAGGTTAATTACGGTACCTTAGTTCTTCTGCTTTTCTAGCAGACCGGAGCCCAGCTGACAGGAATCCAGTAGAGATGGTGTCAAGGTTCACACTGACACTAACAGCTGTAACTTGAGCAGGATTTGTGATCCACATGAAATTTGCAATGAATTGCAGCAAATCTGTGACACTCTAACTTGCTCAGGCTCAGTATCTGAACATACAGATGTTTGCAATGATCACTGGCTTCAGGATTTTTTTTTTTGTTGTTGTTGTTGTTTTGTTTTTCCACGAGACAGGGTTTCCCTGTAGCTGAAGTTTAACGGCCTGGTGTTTTTGTGACTTACTGCTTCAAAGAACTTCTCCATTTCTTTATCCCTAAGGGAAAAGAAATATAATCACTAAATACATTTAAGTGTCTTTCAACCATTTTAGATCCCTCTGTTGAGAGTTCTCTGTTTAGGTCTGTACTCCATTTTTTAAAATTGGATTATTTGTTCTTTGGATGACCAATTTCTCGACTTCTTTGTGTATTTTGGAGATTAGTGAAGATCTTTTCCCATTCTGTAAGGCCGTCGTTTTGTCTTGTTGGCCATGTTCTTTGCTTTACAGAAGCTTTTCAGTTTCAGGAGGTCTCACTTATTAATTGTTTCACTCAGTGTCTGTTTTTTTTTCTTTTTTTTTCTTTTTTCTTTCTTTTTTTTTCTTTTTTTTCTTTTTTTCTTTTTTTCTTTTTTTTCTTCTTCTTCTTTTCTTTTTTTTTTCTTTTTTTTCTCTCTTTAGTTTTTTTCTTTGTTCTTTTTTTTTTGTTTTGTTTTTCTTTTTTTTTCTTTTTTCTTTTTATTCTTTTTCTCTCAGTGTCTGTGCTACTGGGGTTCTATTTAGCAAGCGTTCTCCTGTGCCAATGTGTTCAAGTGCATTTGATATTTTTATTTTTATATTCTTTTATTGTGGATGAAGTCAATTATTTGAACTCTCAAATATTTTTATTGTTATTATCTCTCTATTTGTTTGCTTACTTGTGGTTGTTCACCAACTTGACTATCTAGAGGAAGTAAAAGTCGTAACAAGGTTTCCGTAGGTGAACCTGCGGAAGGATCATTAACGTGAGAGAGCAGCGGCGGCGGCTCTGCCCGCCCGCTCGCCTGCCTCGCCCGAGTTCTCGCCGGGAGGCGCGCTCCCCGGGTCGCACGTGTGTTGTGCTCACGGAAGTGTGCGTGCGCACGGGCGCTCGTGGCGGTCTTGAGAGAGAGGTCGAGAGAGGGGGAAGGGGGACGGGCGCCGGCTCGCCCGCCCTCCTCGCCCCGTCCGAGGACCCGTGTCTGGCTCTGCCACTGGCGGCTCACGGCGGACGGCGGCTCTCTTCCCGCTCTCGCTCTCCTCCGTCCACTCCCGCTGCTTGCCTCACCGCACCGCAGCGGCCCGCGGGTGTGTCCCCTCTTTCCCGGGCGCGCGCCTTTCCCTCTCCATCCCTCTTCGCGGGGGAGGATGGGCGAGGGCAGGCGGCGCCCCGGGCCCCCTCTCGCCGCCGACCTCCGCTCGCGCGCCGTGGCGCCGCGGCGCGCCTGTCGGGGAGGCGGCGGAGGTTGGGCGCACTTTTTTTTCCCCCCTCTCCACCTCCTTCTCCAAAGGACCGGGGTAGACCAGTAGTCCCTCCCACCGGGCGGGAGGCCATTTTTTTCCCCCGGGGATGCGGCGGGTCGACCAGATGTCCCGCTGGACTCTTTTTTTTTTTTTTAATGTATAATATATATTATATCTTCCTAGACCTGACGGGTCGACCAGTTGTCTCTGTGCACTTCCTTTTTTTTGACGGACTGGAAGCGGGTCGACCAGTTGTCTGATTAAATATTTGGCCTTAAAATGCTAAGTACCGGGGTCGACCAGTTGGCCTTGTGAACTTGGGTCGACCAGTTGTCTTTTTCCATGTCTTGATTGACTGATGTCATTCTTCAATGTGTTCGTGGTTAGTTTATCTCTTTTGTTCTCTATGCCAACACGTCCCACTCACCAAACACTTTTTTTTAAATTTATTTATTTACTTATTTTTATTTTACTTTTTTATTATTTATTTATTTATACATACATACATACATACATCCTGTCTATCTGTCCAGATGGGGCAGGGGTAGAAGGGGCTAGCTATGAGAGGAAGGTGCTCGGTGGGCATCCAGTTGTAAATAAGGCTGGGAATAAATAGCTGAATATTAATTCATTTGAGTAATATTAAAACTGTTCAAGTAGAAAACAATTGCTTTCTTTTTCTGTTTGCCCAGAGATCTGACTGACTGCAACTTGGAAAGAAGACGGCCCTGCTGGACAGAGACCTCCCTCCTGCTTTGGGTGGGTCGACCAGTTTACATGTTTATTTCCACGTTTTGTCTTTTATGGATTGAATGGATGTGTCTCTCTCTCTCTCTTTTTTTTTTTTTTTTTTGGTTTTTCGAGACAGGGTTTCTCTGTGGCTTTGGAGCCTGTCCTGGAACTAGCACTGTAGACCAGGCTGGTCTCGAACTCACAGAGATCCGCCTACCTCTGCCTCCCGAGTACTGGGATTAAAGGTGTGCGCCACCATCGCCCGGCTCTCATTTTTTTTTCACGATTGCTTGCTTGCTTGCTTGCTTACTTACTTACTTACTTACTATCTGTTCAGCCCATGTCATTTACTTACTTCTTTAAAAAAAATGACCCACCTAGTTATTTACTTACTTACTTACTTACTTACTTGTTCATTCATTCCTTCACTTCCTTATCTTCTTTCATATATCTGTTTATTTATCTGCTGATTTAGCGTGACTCATTTACTTATTGAATGTTTCAATTATTATTTAGTTTTATTCATTTATTCATTCTTTATGTCTATTTTTATGTATGTATTTACTTACTTTCTTAATTTTTTTTTTACTTTTTAAAATTTACTTAATTTTTTTCTTTCTTTGGGAATGTAGATTCTTTCTTCCTTTCTTCCTTTCTTTCCTTCTTTCTGTCTCCTGACTGTCACTGGCTAAGAAAATGGTGGCCTCCATGTCACTGGTCAGCACAGCAGCTCCTAAAATGGAATTTGATGAAGGGATACATAGATAGATAGATAGATAGATAGATAGATAGATAGATAGATAGATAGATAGATAGATGGGATGCGCACACGCTCACACGCTCACACACACACACACACACACACACATATGCACGCACGTGCATGACATGTACAGATGGGGGGCGATTCCAATGTTTTCAGAGGAAGGTGCTCGCTGGTAATAATAAATGTGCTGGTAAATAAGGCTGGAAATAGCTGAATATTAAATCATTAAAACTCTTCAAATAAATAAAAAGCAATTCCATTTCTCTCTCTCTCTCTTTCTCACCATATACCAGCACATCTGAACTGACTGCAACATACAAAAGAAGAAGAAACACGGAAAGAAGACATCCCTGCTGGACAGGATCTGAGATGAGAATAAATTCATCGAATGGCTGCCAACAGCATTTCATTGAGAAGAGATTCCACATTTTATGCTGTACAGTTACTTAGTTAGATAGATAGATAAAGAGAGGCCTGTGAACTGGGGTGGGCTGTGGCTTCTCAGGTCACCTCAGGTCAGGGAGGGGCTGAGGAGTGTCCCATTGGCCTTGACAATAGGCAGGAGGCAGAGGTTAATGTCAGGGCAGGGCCTGAGAGTTCCTCAAAGGGAATGAATGGAGACCCTTGCTTACCTAAGAAATGCCTGACCTTGGAAAAGGACTTGTGGAAAGCGGGCCCTTGAAACTGTGGTTTCACGTCTTACTAGAAAGCTCCCTCTTGGAAGGGAAAGTCATCGTGATATCTTACTCTTTTCCCAAGGATACCCTACCTACCCTTCTGATCATTCTTACTGAATTAAGTCTTCCACTGCAAATAAATAAATAAATAAATAATAAATGAAGTGGGTGAGTGAGTGAGTGAGTGAGTAAGTAAGTAAGTAAGTAAGTAAACAAGCAAATACGTGGATGGACAAATAAATACAAAGTTTGCTGTTGTTGACTGACTTTTGATTTCATAATGAATCTCTCTCTCTCTCTCTCTCTCTCTCTCTCTCTCACACACACACACACACACACTAAATATACAATAAAAGGAAGCATAACACCTTTACTCAGGGGGCAGAGTGAACTCTGAAAGTTTTCCAGGCGGGGGGGGGGAGAGACAGAATATAAGAACAAAATGAGAAACAAGGAAAAATAGTGTTGGCTGGCTGGCCGGCTTTCAGTTCCCTGACAGAAATGAGCACATTGTGGAGGAAACACAAAGTTGTTACACTATGTGGGTGTGATGAGGAGAGATTGTGAGTGAGTGTCCTGTCAGAACAAAGTTAGTCCCATAGTTGATGAAATTCATTATCCCAAAACTTCAGCAGAATATATCCCAAGTTTGCAAATGTGTGATCAGCTTGTGACAGGTTGGGCTGGAGATGCTGAGAACTGGGGAGCCCTCAATGCAAGAGCAGACACTCATTCCCATGAAGAGGGAGAGAGGGAGGGAGGGAGGGAGGGATCATTCATTCCTATACTCAAGTTTAAAGAAAGATGAGTGGCTATCTATGGAGAGACCACTCACAGATATGAAAAATCATTTCCTAAAAATCAAATTTCTCAGTCAGTATGCAACTGCTATGGTGCTTCTCCTAGATAGAGCAAAACACACAAACAAACTGATTCCTTGATCTAGAGCCACAGTGCACATGCTGTGGAAAAGGGGACATGGCCAACTTGAATCACAATATTCATCAGAGCATGGAAAGAGCGTAAAAAGGACACAGAGGAGAGATAATTGTGGTCCTTCCTTCCTCCCTCCCTCCCTCCCTCCCTCCCTCCCTCCCTCCCTCCCTCCCTCCTTCCCTCAGGAAGTGACTGACAGATGAGACTTTGTCCAAGCAGGTTCTGTCTGAAATACCAGACTTGAGTTTCCCCCTCTGTGGGTATTAGCTAATCAGTCCTCCCTTCTTTCTGTAGGAAGGTGGTGCATGTCTCTCAGAACTTACCTGGTTTCCTCTGCACCAGGTGAACCAGGGAAAAGCTTTCTAAGCCTTATTCAGACCCATAGAGGCTGCGCTGTGTGTGACTTCAGAGACCTCAGGGAGTATAGGGGTGGGTGGGTGCTTGATGCTTCAGACTCATGTCATTGAAGGACATAACATAGTCTGGATTCACAGAGATTCACAACACAGAGCCATTGTCACTTACTAACAGCTCAGGACACCCAGAGCTAACAAGAAATTGCAGTCTCAGCCGGGCTTTAATCACAGCACACACACAGATCTCTGTGAATTCAAAGATGGCCTGATTTACAGAGTGAGTTTTAGGACAGCCCAAGATACACAAAGAAACCCTTTCTTGAAAAACAAAGCAAAACAGCAAAAGAAAGAAAGACAAGGAAAAAGAAAAAAATGGCAGTCTCTTTCCACTCTCTCCTCCATTGGCTCTTAAAGAGCTCTCAAGCTGAACTGGAGACCATGGTGTCACTCAAAACTGGGAAGCCAGAAACCTTAGGGGGGTCACAGGAGTCGGACTGACTGCAGCACTTGATGCCTCAACCCTGCTAATGGCTGTGATATAAGGCATGGTAAAATACGGGCTTTGGCAGAGCACTACTCCCCTTTCTCTATTATTATTGCTACACAACGAAAAGGACCGGGGGGGGGGGTGATGATGTGCAGTCAGTGCTGGTATTGAAATCTCACTGACTCCTTCCGCACTCCTTGTCAATTCCCGACTTTGTCAAATCAACTATCGTGAATCTTTGATGTGGGTTGGCCCTTTAGGAACTCAGAGAAACAAGACAGACAGACCTGTTTCATCCCAGAAACCTCCCAGTTCCTGAGCCCTAGCCCTGGAAGTCTCAAAGCCATCACATCCAGAAATCTCTCTAGTCCCTGCTAGTGGTGAACTCACTTCGTCTTCCCCAGGACCACTAATTATTTCTCCATGTTTTCCTGTGAGATCTGAGGCCAGCTTTCTTCTTCCTCCCTCTGGCCTCTCCACGAACGATCTCCATTCTCTAGACAACATGTCTAGAACCGAGTCTTATAGGCACCGAGAGAGTGTGTCTTGAGGGCAGTTGGCGTTTCTAGGACACGAGTGACATCACAAAATTCCGAGAGCTCTCTGGGATACCGTGGAATTTCCAGAGAAGGGACTGCTGATGTCGTGAGGCACGGCCTTTACCTCCTTGCTGATATTTCTCCCCGAACTGACCGACCGACCGACCGACCGACCAACCGGAACCTGAGGTTTCCTTTCCAGGAGTCTCTCCTCCGACACAGAGGGAGCCATTCAGGATTTCCTCCTTCCAAAACCAGAAATTTCTCTCTGCTTCATTAATATCTTCTCACTACTTCCTGAACCCATGGGGAGTTAGTTAGTTGAACACTCACTTTTTTCATGAATGACCCTTCCTCCCTCTCCTGAACATCTCATATTACTGATTCATACTCAGTAAAACAGTAATATGAGAAATTAGGCCAGGAGGACATGGAAGATGAGGGTTGAGTCTTCTGAAGTGAACAAGCACTTAGGGAAGGCTAAACTTAAGGGAATTTGACTCTGAGTGGCAAGACATGAATAGCTGCTGCCAAGGCACAGATACAGGCACCAACTGGGCCCTCGGCATCCTCCTGCATCATCAGAGCTGTGTGGGAAACTCAGCCCAAAGGAGGGGCCGTGTTCAAAGGGAGAGGGCATTTTCGAGGACAGCACTGTTTTCTTTTTCTTCTTTCTTTCTTTCTTTCTTTCTTTCTTTCTTTCTTTCTTTCTTTCTTTTTTTTTTCGAGACAGGGTTGTTCTGTAGTTTTTTTTTTTTTGGAGCCTGTCCTGGAACTAGCTCTTGTAGACCAGGCTGGTCTTGAACTCACATGCTTTCTTTTTTTTTCTATTGGATATTTTTGACTTCTTTATCAAAGATCAGGTGTTCGAAGATGTGTGGATCGATATCCGGGTCTTCTATTCGGTTCCATTGGTCCTCCTGTCTGTTCTTATGCCAGGACCAGGCTGTTTTCAGAACTGTAGCTTACAGAGTGTTCTTGCAGGTGGGGCACAGAAGAGGTTAATTACGGTACCTTAGTTCTTCTGCTTTTCTAGCAGACCGGAGCCCAGCTGACAGGAATCCAGTAGAGATGGTGTCAAGGTTCACACTGACACTAACAGCTGTAACTTGAGCAGGATTTGTGATCCACATGAAATTTGCAATGAATTGCAGCAAATCTGTGACACTCTAACTTGCTCAGGCTCAGTATCTGAACATACAGATGTTTGCAATGATCACTGGCTTCAGGATTTTTTTTTTGTTGTTGTTGTTGTTTTGTTTTTCCACGAGACAGGGTTTCCCTGTAGCTGAAGTTTAACGGCCTGGTGTTTTTGTGACTTACTGCTTCAAAGAACTTCTCCATTTCTTTATCCCTAAGGGAAAAGAAATATAATCACTAAATACATTTAAGTGTCTTTCAACCATTTTAGATTCCTCTGTTGAGAGTTCTCTGTTTAGGTCTGTACTCCATTTTTTAAAATTGGATTATTTGTTCTTTGGATGACCAATTTCTCGACTTCTTTGTGTATTTTGGAGATTAGTGAAGATCTTTTCCCATTCTGTAAGGCCGTCGTTCTGTCTTGTTGGCCATGTTCTTTGCTTTACAGAAGCTTTTCAGTTTCAGGAGGTCTCACTTATTAATTGTTTCTCTCAGTGTCTGTTTTTTTTTCTTTTTTTTTCTTTTTTCTTTCTTTTTTTTTCTTTTTTTCTTTTTTTCTTTTTTTTCTTCTTCTTCTTTTCTTTTTTTTTCTTTTTTTTTTCTTTTTTTTCTCTCTTTAGTTTTTTTCTTTGTTCTTTTTTTTTGTTTTGTTTTTCTTTTTTTTTTCTTTTTTCTTTTTTTTCTTTTTCTCTCAGTGTCTGTGCTACTGGGGTTCTATTTAGCAAGCGTTCTCCTGTGCCAATGTGTTCAAGTGCATTTGATATTTTTATTTTTATATTCTTTTATTGTGGATGAAGTCAATTATTTGAACTCTCAAATATTTTTATTGTTATTATCTCTCTATTTGTTTGCTTATTTGTGGTTGTTCACCAACTTGACTATCTAGAGGAAGTAAAAGTCGTAACAAGGTTTCCGTAGGTGAACCTGCGGAAGGATCATTAACGTGAGAGAGCAGCGGCGGCGGCTCTGCCCGCCCGCTCGCCTGCCTCGCCCGAGTTCTCGCCGGGAGGCGCGCTCCCCGGGTCGCACGTGTGTTGTGCGCACGGAAGTGTGCGTGCGCACGGGCGCTCGTGGCGGTCGTGAGAGAGAGGTCGAGAGAGGGGGAAGGGGGACGGGCGCCGGCTCGCCCGCCCTCCTCGCCCCGTCCGAGGACCCGTGTCTGGCTCTGCCACTGGCGGCTCACGGCGGACGGCGGCTCTCTTCCCGCTCTCGCTCTCCTCCGTCCACTCCCGCTGCTTGCCTCACCGCACCGCAGCGGCCCGCGGGTGTGTCCCCTCTTTCCCGGGCGCGCGCCTTTCCCTCTCCATCCCTCTTCCCGGGGGAGGATGGGCGAGGGTCTGGCGGCGCCCCGGGCCCCCTCTCGCCGCCGACCTCCGCTCGCGCGCCGTGGCGCCGCGGCGCGCCTGTCGGGGAGGCGGCGGAGGTTGGGCGCACTTATTTTTCCCCCCTCTCCACCTCCTTCTCCAAAGGACCGGGGTAGACCAGTAGTCCCTCCCACCGGGCGGGAGGCCATTTTTTTCCCCCGGGGATGCGGCGGGTCGACCAGATGTCCCGCTGGACTCTTTTTTTTTTTTTTTTTTTTAATGTATAATATATATTATATCTTCCTAGACCTGACGGGTCGACCAGTTGTCTCTGTGCACTTCCTTTTTTTTGACGGACTGGAAGCGGGTCGACCAGTTGTCCGATTAAATATTTGGCCTTAAAATCCTAAGTACCGGGGTCGACCAGTTGGCCTTGTGAACTTGGGTCGACCAGTTGTCTTTTTCCATGTCTTGATTGACTGATGTCATTCTTCAATGTGTTGGTGGTTAGTTTATCTCTTTTGTTCTCTATGCCAACACGCCCCACTCACCAAACACTTTTTTTTAAATTTATTTATTTACTTATTTTTATTTTACTTTTTTATTATTTATTTATTTATACATACATACATACATCCTGTCTATCTGTCCAGATGGGGCAGGGGTAGAAGGGGCTAGCTATGAGAGGAAGGTGCTCGGTGGGCATCCAGTTGTAAATAAGGCTGGGAATAAATAGCTGAATATTAATTCATTTGAGTAATATTAAAACTGTTCAAGTAGAAAACAATTGCTTTCTTTTTCTGTTTGCCCAGAGATCTGACTGACTGCAACTTGGAAAGAAGACGGCCCTGCTGGACAGAGACCTCCCTCCTGCTTTGGGTGGGTCGACCAGTTTACATGTTTATTTCCACGTTTTGTCTTTTATGGATTTAATGGATGTGTCTCTCTCTCTCTCTTTTTTTTTTTTTTTGGTTTTTCGAGACAGGGTTTCTCTGTGGCTTTGGAGCCTGTCCTGGAACTAGCACTGTAGACCAGGCTGGTCTCGAACTCACAGAGATCCGCCTACCTCTGCCTCCCGAGTACTGGGATTAAAGGCGTGCGCCACCATCGCCCGGCTCTCATTTTTTTTCACGATTGCTTGCTTGCTTGCTTGCTTACTTACTTACTTACTTACTATCTGTTCAGCCCATCTCATTTACTTACTTCTTTAAAAAAAATGACCCACCTAGTTATTTACTTACTTACTTGTTCATTCATTCCTTCACTTCCTTATCTTCTTTCATATATCTGTTTATTTATCTGCTGATTTAGCGTGACTCATTTACTTATTGAATGTTTCAATTATTATTTAGTTTTATTCATTTATTCATTCTTTATGTCTATTTTTATGTATGTATTTACTTACTTTCTTAATTTTTTTTTTACTTTTTAAAATTTACTTAATTTTTTTCTTTCTTTGGGAATGTAGATTCTTTCTTCCTTTCTTCCTTTCTTCCTTTCTTTCCTTCTTTCTGTCTCCTGACTGTCACTGGCTAAGAAAATGGTGGCCTCCATGTCACTGGTCAGCATAGCAGCTCCTAAAATGGAATTTGATGAAGGGATACATAGATAGATAGATAGATAGATAGATAGATAGATAGATAGATAGATAGATAGATGGGATGCGCACACGCTCACACGCTCACACACACACACACACACACACACACACATATGCACGCACGTGCATGACATGTACAGATGGGGGGCGATTCCAATGTTTTCAGAGGAAGGTGCTCGCTGGTAATAATAAATGTGCTGGTAAATAAGGCTGGAAATAGCTGAATATTAAATCATTAAAACTCTTCAAATAAATAAAAAGCAATTCCATTTCTCTCTCTCTCTCTTTCTCACCATATACCAGCACATCTGAACTGACTGCAACATACAAAAGAAGAAGAAACACGGAAAGAAGACATCCCTGCTGGACAGGATCTGAGATGAGAATAAATTCATCGAATGGCTGCCAACAGCATTTCATTGAGAAGAGATTCCACATTTTATGCTGTACAGTTACTTAGTTAGATAGATAGATAAAGAGAGGCCTGTGAACTGGGGTGGGCTGTGGCTTCTCAGGTCACCTCAGGTCAGGGAGGGGCTGAGGAGTGTCCCATTGGCCTTGACAATAGGCAGGAGTCAGAGGTTAATGTCAGGGCAGGGCCTGAGAGTTCCTCAAAGGGAATGAATGGAGACCCTTGCTTACCTAAGAAATGCCTGACCTTGGAAAAGGACTTGTGGAAAGCGGGCCCTTGAAACTGTGGTTTCACGTCTTACTAGAAAGCTCCCTCTTGGAAGGGAAAGTCATCGTGATATCTTACTCTTTTCCCAAGGATACCCTACCTACCCTTCTGATCATTCTTACTGAATTAAGTCTTCCACTGCAAATAAATAAATAAATAAATAAAAAATGAAGTGGGTGAGTGAGTGAGTGAGTGAGTAAGTAAGTAAGTAAGTAAGTAAGTAAACAAGCAAATACGTGGATGGACAAATAAATACAAAGTTTGCTGTTGTTGACTGACTTTTGATTTCATAATGAATCTCTCTCTCTCTCTCTCTCTCTCTCTCTCTCTCTCTCTCTCACACACACACACACACACTAAATATACAATAAAAGGAAGCATAACACCTTTACTCAGGGGGCAGAGTGAACTCTGAAAGTTTTCCAGGCGGGGGGGGGGAGAGACAGAATATAAGAACAAAATGAGAAACAAGGAAAAATAGTGTTGGCTGGCTGGCCGGCTTTCAGTTCCCTGACAGAAATGAGCACATTGTGGAGGAAACACAAAGTTGTTACACTATGTGGGTGTGATGAGGAGAGATTGTGAGTGAGTGTCCTGTCAGAACAAAGTTAGTCCCATAGTTGATGAAATTCATTATCCCAAAACTTCAGCAGAATATATCCCAAGTTTGCAAATGTGTGATCAGCTTGTGACAGGTTGGGCTGGAGATGCTGAGAACTGGGGAGCCCTCAATGCAAGAGCAGACACTCATTCCCATGAAGAGGGAGAGAGGGAGGGAGGGAGGGAGGGATCATTCATTCCTATACTCAAGTTTAAAGAAAGATGAGTGGCTATCTATGGAGAGACCACTCACAGATATGAAAAATCATTTCCTAAAAATCAAATTTCTCAGTCAGTATGCAACTGCTATGGTGCTTCTCCTAGATAGAGCAAAACACACAAACAAACTGATTCCTTGATCTAGAGCCACAGTGCACATGCTGTGGAAAAGGGGACATGGCCAACTTGAATCACAATATTCATCAGAGCATGGAAAGAGCGTAAAAAGGACACAGAGGAGAGATAATTGTGGTCCTTCCTTCCTCCCTCCCTCCCTCCCTCCCTCCCTCCCTCCCTCCCTCCCTCCTTCCCTCAGGAAGTGACTGACAGATGAGACTTTGTCCAAGCAGGTTCTGTCTGAAATACCAGACTTGAGTTTCCCCCTCTGTGGGTATTAGCTAATCAGTCCTCCCTTCTTTCTGTAGGAAGGTGGTGCATGTCTCTCAGAACTTACCTGGTTTCCTCTGCACCAGGTGAACCAGGGAAAAGCTTTCTAAGCCTTATTCAGACCCATAGAGGCTGCGCTGTGTGTGACTTCAGAGACCTCAGGGAGTATAGGGGTGGGTGGGTGCTTGATGCTTCAGACTCATGTCATTGAAGGACATAACATAGTCTGGATTCACAGAGATTCACAACACAGAGCCATTGTCACTTACTAACAGCTCAGGACACCCAGAGCTAACAAGAAATTGCAGTCTCAGCCGGGCTTTAATCACAGCACACACACAGATCTCTGTGAATTCAAAGATGGCCTGATTTACAGAGTGAGTTTTAGGACAGCCCAAGATACACAAAGAAACCCTTTCTTGAAAAACAAAGCAAAACAGCAAAAGAAAGAAAGACAAGGAAAAAGAAAAAAATGGCAGTCTCTTTCCACTCTCTCCTCCATTGGCTCTTAAAGAGCTCTCAAGCTGAACTGGAGACCATGGTGTCACTCAAAACTGGGAAGCCAGAAACCTTAGGGGGGTCACAGGAGTCGGACTGACTGCAGCACTTGATGCCTCAACCCTGCTAATGGCTGTGATATAAGGCATGGTAAAATACGGGCTTTGGCAGAGCACTACTCCCCTTTCTCTATTATTATTGCTACACAACGAAAAGGACCGGGGGGGGGTGATGATGTGCAGTCAGTGCTGGTATTGAAATCTCACTGACTCCTTCCGCACTCCTTGTCAATTCCCGACTTTGTCAAATCAACTATCGTGAATCTTTGATGTGGGTTGGCCCTTTAGGAACTCAGAGAAACAAGACAGACAGACCTGTTTCATCCCAGAAACCTCCCAGTTCCTGAGCCCTAGCCCTGGAAGTCTCAAAGCCATCACATCCAGAAATCTCTCTAGTCCCTGCTAGTGGTGAACGCACTTCGTCTTCCCCAGGACCACTCATTATTTCTCCATGTTTTCCTGTGAGATCTGAGGCCAGCTTTCTTCTTCCTCCCTCTGGCCTCTCCACGAACGATCTCCATTCTCTAGACAACATGTCTAGAACCGAGTCTTATAGGCACCGAGAGAGTGTGTCTTGAGGGCAGTTGGCGTTTCTAGGACACGAGTGACATCACAAAATTCCGAGAGCTCTCTGGGATACCGTGGAATTTCCAGAGAAGGGACTGCTGATGTCGTGAGGCACGGCCTTTACCTCCTTGCTGATATTTCTCCCCGAACTGACCGACCGACCGACCGACCGACCAACCGGAACCTGAGGTTTCCTTTCCAGGAGTCTCTCCTCCGACACAGAGGGAGCCATTCAGGATTTCCTCCTTCCAAAACCAGAAATTTCTCTCTGCTTCATTAATATCTTCTCACTACTTCCTGAACCCATGGGGAGTTAGTTAGTTGAACACTCACTTTTTTCATGAATGACCCTTCCTCCCTCTCCTGAACATCTCATATTACTGATTCATACTCAGTAAAACAGTAATATGAGAAATTAGGCCAGGAGGACATGGAAGATGAGGGTTGAGTCTTCTGAAGTGAACAAGCACTTAGGGAAGGCTAAACTTAAGGGAATTTGACTCTGAGTGGCAAGACATGAATAGCTGCTGCCAAGGCACAGATACAGGCACCAACTGGGCCCTCGGCATCCTCCTGCATCATCAGAGCTGTGTGGGAAACTCAGCCCAAAGGAGGGGCCGTGTTCAAAGGGAGAGGGCATTTTCGAGGACAGCACTGTTTTCTTTTTCTTCTTTCTTTCTTTCTTTCTTTCTTTCTTTCTTTCTTTCTTTCTTTTTTTTTTCGAGACAGGGTTGTTCTGTAGTTTTTTTTTTTTTGGAGCCTGTCCTGGAACTAGCTCTTGTAGACCAGGCTGGTCTTGAACTCACATGCTTTCTTTTTTTTTCTATTGGATATTTTTGACTTCTTTATCAAAGATCAGGTGTTCGAAGATGTGTGGATCGATATCCGGGTCTTCTATTCGGTTCCATTGGTCCTCCTGTCTGTTCTTATGCCAGGACCAGGCTGTTTTCAGAACTGTAGCTTACAGAGTGTTCTTGCAGGTGGGGCACAGAAGAGGTTAATTACGGTACCTTAGTTCTTCTGCTTTTCTAGCAGACCGGAGCCCAGCTGACAGGAATCCAGTAGAGATGGTGTCAAGGTTCGCACTGACACTAACAGCTGTAACTTGAGCAGGATTTGTGATCCACATGAAATTTGCAATGAATTGCAGCAAATCTGTGACACTCTAACTTGCTCAGGCTCAGTATCTGAACATACAGATGTTTGCAATGATCACTGGCTTCAGGATTTTTTTTTTTTTTTGTTGTTTTGTTTTTCCACGAGACAGGGTTTCCCTGTAGCTGAAGTTTAACGGCCTGGTGTTTTTGTGACTTACTGCTTCAAAGAACTTCTCCATTTCTTTATCCCTAAGGGAAAAGAAATATAATCACTAAATACATTTAAGTGTCTTTCAACCATTTTAGATCCCTCTGTTGAGAGTTCTCTGTTTAGGTCTGTACTCCATTTTTTAAAATTGGATTATTTGTTCTTTGGATGACCAATTTCTCGACTTCTTTGTGTATTTTGGAGATTAGTGAAGATCTTTTCCCATTCTGTAAGGCCGTCGTTTTGTCTTGTTGGCCATGTTCTTTGCTTTACAGAAGCTTTTCAGTTTCAGGAGGTCTCACTTATTAATTGTTTCTCTCAGTGTCTGTTTTTTTTTCTTTTTTTTTCTTTTTTCTTTCTTTTTTTTTCTTTTTTTTCTTTTTTTCTTTTTTTCTTTTTTTTCTTCTTCTTCTTTTCTTTTTTTTTCTTTTTTTTCTCTCTTTAGTTTTTTTCTTTGTTCTTTTTTTTGTTTTGTTTTTCTTTTTTTTTTCTTTTTTCTTTTTTTTCTTTTTCTCTCAGTGTCTGTGCTACTGGGGTTCTATTTAGCAAGCGTTCTCCTGTGCCAATGTGTTCAAGTGCATTTGATATTTTTATTTTTATATTCTTTTATTGTGGATGAAGTCAATTATTTGAACTCTCAAATATTTTTATTGTTATTATCTCTCTATTTGTTTGCTTATTTGTGGTTGTTCACCAACTTGACTATCTAGAGGAAGTAAAAGTCGTAACAAGGTTTCCGTAGGTGAACCTGCGGAAGGATCATTAACGTGAGAGAGCAGCGGCGGCGGCTCTGCCCGCCCGCTCGCCTGCCTCGCCCGAGTTCTCGCCGGGAGGCGCGCTCCCCGGGTCGCACGTGTGTTGTGCGCACGGAAGTGTGCGTGCGCACGGGCGCTCGTGGCGGTCGTGAGAGAGAGGTCGAGAGAGGGGGAAGGGGGACGGGCGCCGGCTCGCCCGCCCTCCTCGCCCCGTCCGAGGACCCGTGTCTGGCTCTGCCACTGGCAGCTCACGGCGGACGGCGGCTCTCTTCCCGCTCTCGCTCTCCTCCGTCCACTCCCGCTGCTTGCCTCACCGCACCGCAGCGGCCCGCGGGTGTGTCCCCTCTTTCCCGGGCGCGCGCCTTTCCCTCTCCATCCCTCTTCGCGGGGGAGGATGGGCGAGGGTCTGGCGGCGCCCCGGGCCCCCTCTCGCCGCCGACCTCCGCTCGCGCGCCGTGGCGCCGCGGCGCGCCTGTCGGGGAGGCGGCGGAGGTTGGGCGCACTTTTTTTTCCCCCCTCTCCACCTCCTTCTCCAAAGGACCGGGGTAGACCAGTAGTCCCTCCCACCGGGCGGGAGGCCATTTTTTTCCCCCGGGGATGCGGCGGGTCGACCAGATGTCCCGCTGGACTCTTTTTTTTTTTTTTTAATGTATAATATATATTATATCTTCCTAGACCTGACGGGTCGACCAGTTGTCTCTGTGCACTTCCTTTTTTTTGACGGACTGGAAGCGGGTCGACCAGTTGTCCGATTAAATATTTGGCCTTAAAATGCTAAGTACCGGGGTCGACCAGTTGGCCTTGTGAACTTGGGTCGACCAGTTGTCTTTTTCCATGTCTTGATTGACTGATGTCATTCTTCAATGTGTTGGTGGTTAGTTTATCTCTTTTGTTCTCTATGCCAACACGCCCCACTCACCAAACACTTTTTTTTAAATTTATTTATTTACTTATTTTTATTTTACTTTTTTATTATTTATTTATTTATACATACATACATACATACATACATCCTGTCTATCTGTCCAGATGGGGCAGGGGTAGAAGGGGCTAGCTATGAGAGGAAGGTGCTCGGTGGGCATCCAGTTGTAAATAAGGCTGGGAATAAATAGCTGAATATTAATTCATTTGAGTAATATTAAAACTGTTCAAGTAGAAAACAATTGCTTTCTTTTTCTGTTTGCCCAGAGATCTGACTGACTGCAACTTGGAAAGAAGACGGCCCTGCTGGACAGAGACCTCCCTCCTGCTTTGGGTGGGTCGACCAGTTTACATGTTTATTTCCACGTTTTGTCTTTTATGGATTGAATGGATGTGTCTCTCTCTCTCTCTTTTTTTTTTTTTTTTGGTTTTTCGAGACAGGGTTTCTCTGTGGCTTTGGAGCCTGTCCTGGAACTAGCACTGTAGACCAGGCTGGTCTCGAACTCACAGAGATCCGCCTACCTCTGCCTCCCGAGTACTGGGATTAAAGGCGTGCGCCACCATCGCCCGGCTCTCATTTTTTTTTCACGATTGCTTGCTTGCTTGCTTGCTTACTTACTTACTTACTTACTATCTGTTCAGCCCATGTCATTTACTTACTTCTTTAAAAAAAATGACCCACCTAGTTATTTACTTACTTACTTACTTACTTACTTGTTCATTCATTCCTTCACTTCCTTATCTTCTTTCATATATCTGTTTATTTATCTGCTGATTTAGCGTGACTCATTTACTTATTAAATGTTTCAATTATTATTTAGTTTTATTCATTTATTCATTCTTTATGTCTATTTTTATGTATGTATTTACTTACTTTCTTAATTTTTTTTTTACTTTTTAAAATTTACTTAATTTTTTTCTTTCTTTGGGAATGTAGATTCTTTCTTCCTTTCTTCCTTTCTTCCTTTCTTTCCTTCTTTCTGTCTCCTGACTGTCACTGGCTAAGAAAATGGTGGCCTCCATGTCACTGGTCAGCATAGCAGCTCCTAAAATGGAATTTGATGAAGGGATACATAGATAGATAGATAGATAGATAGATAGATAGATAGATAGATAGATAGATAGATGGGATGCGCACACGCTCACACGCTCACACACACACACACACACACACACACACATATGCACGCACGTGCATGACATGTACAGATGGGGGGCGATTCCAATGTTTTCAGAGGAAGGTGCTCGCTGGTAATAATAAATGTGCTGGTAAATAAGGCTGGAAATAGCTGAATATTAAATCATTAAAACTCTTCAAATAAATAAAAAGCAATTCCATTTCTCTCTCTCTCTCTTTCTCACCATATACCAGCACATCTGAACTGACTGCAACATACAAAAGAAGAAGAAACACGGAAAGAAGACATCCCTGCTGGACAGGATCTGAGATGAGAATAAATTCATCGAATGGCTGCCAACAGCATTTCATTGAGAAGAGATTCCACATTTTATGCTGTACAGTTACTTAGTTAGATAGATAGATAAAGAGAGGCCTGTGAACTGGGGTGGGCTGTGGCTTCTCAGGTCACCTCAGGTCAGGGAGGGGCTGAGGAGTGTCCCATTGGCCTTGACAATAGGCAGGAGTCAGAGGTTAATGTCAGGGCAGGGCCTGAGAGTTCCTCAAAGGGAATGAATGGAGACCCTTGCTTACCTAAGAAATGCCTGACCTTGGAAAAGGACTTGTGGAAAGCGGGCCCTTGAAACTGTGGTTTCACGTCTTACTAGAAAGCTCCCTCTTGGAAGGGAAAGTCATCGTGATATCTTACTCTTTTCCCAAGGATACCCTACCTACCCTTCTGATCATTCTTACTGAATTAAGTCTTCCACTGCAAATAAATAAATAAATAAATAATAAATGAAGTGGGTGAGTGAGTGAGTGAGTGAGTAAGTAAGTAAGTAAGTAAGTAAACAAGCAAATACGTGGATGGACAAATAAATACAAAGTTTGCTGTTGTTGACTGACTTTTGATTTCATAATGAATCTCTCTCTCTCTCTCTCTCTCTCTCTCTCTCTCTCTCTCACACACACACACACACACTAAATATACAATAAAAGGAAGCATAACACCTTTACTCAGGGGGCAGAGTGAACTCTGAAAGTTTTCCAGGCGGGGGGGGGGAGAGACAGAATATAAGAACAAAATGAGAAACAAGGAAAAATAGTGTTGGCTGGCTGGCCGGCTTTCAGTTCCCTGACAGAAATGAGCACATTGTGGAGGAAACACAAAGTTGTTACACTATGTGGGTGTGATGAGGAGAGATTGTGAGTGAGTGTCCTGTCAGAACAAAGTTAGTCCCATAGTTGATGAAATTCATTATCCCAAAACTTCAGCAGAATATATCCCAAGTTTGCAAATGTGTGATCAGCTTGTGACAGGTTGGGCTGGAGATGCTGAGAACTGGGGAGCCCTCAATGCAAGAGCAGACACTCATTCCCATGAAGAGGGAGAGAGGGAGGGAGGGAGGGAGGGATCATTCATTCCTATACTCAAGTTTAAAGAAAGATGAGTGGCTATCTATGGAGAGACCACTCACAGATATGAAAAATCATTTCCTAAAAATCAAATTTCTCAGTCAGTATGCAACTGCTATGGTGCTTCTCCTAGATAGAGCAAAACACACAAACAAACTGATTCCTTGATCTAGAGCCACAGTGCACATGCTGTGGAAAAGGGGACATGGCCAACTTGAATCACAATATTCATCAGAGCATGGAAAGAGCGTAAAAAGGACACAGAGGAGAGATAATTGTGGTCCTTCCTTCCTCCCTCCCTCCCTCCCTCCCTCCCTCCCTCCCTCCCTCCCTCCTTCCCTCAGGAAGTGACTGACAGATGAGACTTTGTCCAAGCAGGTTCTGTCTGAAATACCAGACTTGAGTTTCCCCCTCTGTGGGTATTAGCTAATCAGTCCTCCCTTCTTTCTGTAGGAAGGTGGTGCATGTCTCTCAGAACTTACCTGGTTTCCTCTGCACCAGGTGAACCAGGGAAAAGCTTTCTAAGCCTTATTCAGACCCATAGAGGCTGCGCTGTGTGTGACTTCAGAGACCTCAGGGAGTATAGGGGTGGGTGGGTGCTTGATGCTTCAGACTCATGTCATTGAAGGACATAACATAGTCTGGATTCACAGAGATTCACAACACAGAGCCATTGTCACTTACTAACAGCTCAGGACACCCAGAGCTAACAAGAAATTGCAGTCTCAGCCGGGCTTTAATCACAGCACACACACAGATCTCTGTGAATTCAAAGATGGCCTGATTTACAGAGTGAGTTTTAGGACAGCCCAAGATACACAAAGAAACCCTTTCTTGAAAAACAAAGCAAAACAGCAAAAGAAAGAAAGACAAGGAAAAAGAAAAAAATGGCAGTCTCTTTCCACTCTCTCCTCCATTGGCTCTTAAAGAGCTCTCAAGCTGAACTGGAGACCATGGTGTCACTCAAAACTGGGAAGCCAGAAACCTTAGGGGGGTCACAGGAGTCGGACTGACTGCAGCACTTGATGCCTCAACCCTGCTAATGGCTGTGATATAAGGCATGGTAAAATACGGGCTTTGGCAGAGCACTACTCCCCTTTCTCTATTATTATTGCTACACAACGAAAAGGACCGGGGGGGGGTGATGATGTGCAGTCAGTGCTGGTATTGAAATCTCACTGACTCCTTCCGCACTCCTTGTCAATTCCCGACTTTGTCAAATCAACTATCGTGAATCTTTGATGTGGGTTGGCCCTTTAGGAACTCAGAGAAACAAGACAGACAGACCTGTTTCATCCCAGAAACCTCCCAGTTCCTGAGCCCTAGCCCTGGAAGTCTCAAAGCCATCACATCCAGAAATCTCTCTAGTCCCTGCTAGTGGTGAACGCACTTCGTCTTCCCCAGGACCACTCATTATTTCTCCATGTTTTCCTGTGAGATCTGAGGCCAGCTTTCTTCTTCCTCCCTCTGGCCTCTCCACGAACGATCTCCATTCTCTAGACAACATGTCTAGAACCGAGTCTTATAGGCACCGAGAGAGTGTGTCTTGAGGGCAGTTGGCGTTTCTAGGACACGAGTGACATCACAAAATTCCGAGAGCTCTCTGGGATACCGTGGAATTTCCAGAGAAGGGACTGCTGATGTCGTGAGGCACGGCCTTTACCTCCTTGCTGATATTTCTCCCCGAACTGACCGACCGACCGACCGACCGACCAACCGGAACCTGAGGTTTCCTTTCCAGGAGTCTCTCCTCCGACACAGAGGGAGCCATTCAGGATTTCCTCCTTCCAAAACCAGAAATTTCTCTCTGCTTCATTAATATCTTCTCACTACTTCCTGAACCCATGGGGAGTTAGTTAGTTGAACACTCACTTTTTTCATGAATGACCCTTCCTCCCTCTCCTGAACATCTCATATTACTGATTCATACTCAGTAAAACAGTAATATGAGAAATTAGGCCAGGAGGACATGGAAGATGAGGGTTGAGTCTTCTGAAGTGAACAAGCACTTAGGGAAGGCTAAACTTAAGGGAATTTGACTCTGAGTGGCAAGACATGAATAGCTGCTGCCAAGGCACAGATACAGGCACCAACTGGGCCCTCGGCATCCTCCTGCATCATCAGAGCTGTGTGGGAAACTCAGCCCAAAGGAGGGGCCGTGTTCAAAGGGAGAGGGCATTTTCGAGGACAGCACTGTTTTCTTTTTCTTTCTTTCTTTCTTTCTTTCTTTCTTTCTTTCTTTCTTTCTTTCTTTCTTTCTTTTTTTTTTCGAGACAGGGTTGTTCTGTAGTTTTTTTTTTTTTGGAGCCTGTCCTGGAACTAGCTCTTGTAGACCAGGCTGGTCTTGAACTCACATGCTTTCTTTTTTTTTCTATTGGATATTTTTGACTTCTTTATCAAAGATCAGGTGTTCGAAGATGTGTGGATCGATATCCGGGTCTTCTATTCGGTTCCATTGGTCCTCCTGTCTGTTCTTATGCCAGGACCAGGCTGTTTTCAGAACTGTAGCTTACAGAGTGTTCTTGCAGGTGGGGCACAGAAGAGGTTAATTACGGTACCTTAGTTCTTCTGCTTTTCTAGCAGACCGGAGCCCAGCTGACAGGAATCCAGTAGAGATGGTGTCAAGGTTCGCACTGACACTAACAGCTGTAACTTGAGCAGGATTTGTGATCCACATGAAATTTGCAATGAATTGCAGCAAATCTGTGACACTCTAACTTGCTCAGGCTCAGTATCTGAACATACAGATGTTTGCAATGATCACTGGCTTCAGGATTTTTTTTTTGTTGTTGTTGTTGTTTTGTTTTTCCACGAGACAGGGTTTCCCTGTAGCTGAAGTTTAACGGCCTGGTGTTTTTGTGACTTACTGCTTCAAAGAACTTCTCCATTTCTTTATCCCTAAGGGAAAAGAAATATAATCACTAAATACATTTAAGTGTCTTTCAACCATTTTAGATCCCTCTGTTGAGAGTTCTCTGTTTAGGTCTGTACTCCATTTTTTAAAATTGGATTATTTGTTCTTTGGATGACCAATTTCTCGACTTCTTTGTGTATTTTGGAGATTAGTGAAGATCTTTTCCCATTCTGTAAGGCCGTCGTTTTGTCTTGTTGGCCATGTTCTTTGCTTTACAGAAGCTTTTCAGTTTCAGGAGGTCTCACTTATTAATTGTTTCTCTCAGTGTCTGTTTTTTTTTCTTTTTTTTTCTTTTTTCTTTCTTTTTTTTTCTTTTTTTTCTTTTTTTCTTTTTTTCTTTTTTTTCTTCTTCTTCTTTTCTTTTTTTTTCTTTTTTTTCTCTCTTTAGTTTTTTTCTTTGTTCTTTTTTTTGTTTTGTTTTTCTTTTTTTTTTCTTTTTTCTTTTTTTTCTTTTTCTCTCAGTGTCTGTGCTACTGGGGTTCTATTTAGCAAGCGTTCTCCTGTGCCAATGTGTTCAAGTGCATTTGATATTTTTATTTTTATATTCTTTTATTGTGGATGAAGTCAATTATTTGAACTCTCAAATATTTTTATTGTTATTATCTCTCTATTTGTTTGCTTATTTGTGGTTGTTCACCAACTTGACTATCTAGAGGAAGTAAAAGTCGTAACAAGGTTTCCGTAGGTGAACCTGCGGAAGGATCATTAACGTGAGAGAGCAGCGGCGGCGGCTCTGCCCGCCCGCTCGCCTGCCTCGCCCGAGTTCTCGCCGGGAGGCGCGCTCCCCGGGTCGCACGTGTGTTGTGCGCACGGAAGTGTGCGTGCGCACGGGCGCTCGTGGCGGTCGTGAGAGAGAGGTCGAGAGAGGGGGAAGGGGGACGGGCGCCGGCTCGCCCGCCCTCCTCGCCCCGTCCGAGGACCCGTGTCTGGCTCTGCCACTGGCAGCTCACGGCGGACGGCGGCTCTCTTCCCGCTCTCGCTCTCCTCCGTCCACTCCCGCTGCTTGCCTCACCGCACCGCAGCGGCCCGCGGGTGTGTCCCCTCTTTCCCGGGCGCGCGCCTTTCCCTCTCCATCCCTCTTCGCGGGGGAGGATGGGCGAGGGTCTGGCGGCGCCCCGGGCCCCCTCTCGCCGCCGACCTCCGCTCGCGCGCCGTGGCGCCGCGGCGCGCCTGTCGGGGAGGCGGCGGAGGTTGGGCGCACTTTTTTTTCCCCCCTCTCCACCTCCTTCTCCAAAGGACCGGGGTAGACCAGTAGTCCCTCCCACCGGGCGGGAGGCCATTTTTTTCCCCCGGGGATGCGGCGGGTCGACCAGATGTCCCGCTGGACTCTTTTTTTTTTTTTTTAATGTATAATATATATTATATCTTCCTAGACCTGACGGGTCGACCAGTTGTCTCTGTGCACTTCCTTTTTTTTGACGGACTGGAAGCGGGTCGACCAGTTGTCCGATTAAATATTTGGCCTTAAAATGCTAAGTACCGGGGTCGACCAGTTGGCCTTGTGAACTTGGGTCGACCAGTTGTCTTTTTCCATGTCTTGATTGACTGATGTCATTCTTCAATGTGTTGGTGGTTAGTTTATCTCTTTTGTTCTCTATGCCAACACGCCCCACTCACCAAACACTTTTTTTTAAATTTATTTATTTACTTATTTTTATTTTACTTTTTTATTATTTATTTATTTATACATACATACATACATACATACATCCTGTCTATCTGTCCAGATGGGGCAGGGGTAGAAGGGGCTAGCTATGAGAGGAAGGTGCTCGGTGGGCATCCAGTTGTAAATAAGGCTGGGAATAAATAGCTGAATATTAATTCATTTGAGTAATATTAAAACTGTTCAAGTAGAAAACAATTGCTTTCTTTTTCTGTTTGCCCAGAGATCTGACTGACTGCAACTTGGAAAGAAGACGGCCCTGCTGGACAGAGACCTCCCTCCTGCTTTGGGTGGGTCGACCAGTTTACATGTTTATTTCCACGTTTTGTCTTTTATGGATTGAATGGATGTGTCTCTCTCTCTCTCTTTTTTTTTTTTTTTTGGTTTTTCGAGACAGGGTTTCTCTGTGGCTTTGGAGCCTGTCCTGGAACTAGCACTGTAGACCAGGCTGGTCTCGAACTCACAGAGATCCGCCTACCTCTGCCTCCCGAGTACTGGGATTAAAGGCGTGCGCCACCATCGCCCGGCTCTCATTTTTTTTTCACGATTGCTTGCTTGCTTGCTTGCTTACTTACTTACTTACTTACTATCTGTTCAGCCCATGTCATTTACTTACTTCTTTAAAAAAAATGACCCACCTAGTTATTTACTTACTTACTTACTTACTTACTTGTTCATTCATTCCTTCACTTCCTTATCTTCTTTCATATATCTGTTTATTTATCTGCTGATTTAGCGTGACTCATTTACTTATTAAATGTTTCAATTATTATTTAGTTTTATTCATTTATTCATTCTTTATGTCTATTTTTATGTATGTATTTACTTACTTTCTTAATTTTTTTTTTACTTTTTAAAATTTACTTAATTTTTTTCTTTCTTTGGGAATGTAGATTCTTTCTTCCTTTCTTCCTTTCTTCCTTTCTTTCCTTCTTTCTGTCTCCTGACTGTCACTGGCTAAGAAAATGGTGGCCTCCATGTCACTGGTCAGCATAGCAGCTCCTAAAATGGAATTTGATGAAGGGATACATAGATAGATAGATAGATAGATAGATAGATAGATAGATAGATAGATAGATAGATGGGATGCGCACACGCTCACACGCTCACACACACACACACACACACACACACACATATGCACGCACGTGCATGACATGTACAGATGGGGGGCGATTCCAATGTTTTCAGAGGAAGGTGCTCGCTGGTAATAATAAATGTGCTGGTAAATAAGGCTGGAAATAGCTGAATATTAAATCATTAAAACTCTTCAAATAAATAAAAAGCAATTCCATTTCTCTCTCTCTCTCTTTCTCACCATATACCAGCACATCTGAACTGACTGCAACATACAAAAGAAGAAGAAACACGGAAAGAAGACATCCCTGCTGGACAGGATCTGAGATGAGAATAAATTCATCGAATGGCTGCCAACAGCATTTCATTGAGAAGAGATTCCACATTTTATGCTGTACAGTTACTTAGTTAGATAGATAGATAAAGAGAGGCCTGTGAACTGGGGTGGGCTGTGGCTTCTCAGGTCACCTCAGGTCAGGGAGGGGCTGAGGAGTGTCCCATTGGCCTTGACAATAGGCAGGAGTCAGAGGTTAATGTCAGGGCAGGGCCTGAGAGTTCCTCAAAGGGAATGAATGGAGACCCTTGCTTACCTAAGAAATGCCTGACCTTGGAAAAGGACTTGTGGAAAGCGGGCCCTTGAAACTGTGGTTTCACGTCTTACTAGAAAGCTCCCTCTTGGAAGGGAAAGTCATCGTGATATCTTACTCTTTTCCCAAGGATACCCTACCTACCCTTCTGATCATTCTTACTGAATTAAGTCTTCCACTGCAAATAAATAAATAAATAAATAATAAATGAAGTGGGTGAGTGAGTGAGTGAGTGAGTAAGTAAGTAAGTAAGTAAGTAAACAAGCAAATACGTGGATGGACAAATAAATACAAAGTTTGCTGTTGTTGACTGACTTTTGATTTCATAATGAATCTCTCTCTCTCTCTCTCTCTCTCTCTCTCTCTCTCTCACACACACACACACACACTAAATATACAATAAAAGGAAGCATAACACCTTTACTCAGGGGGCAGAGTGAACTCTGAAAGTTTTCCAGGCGGGGGGGGGGAGAGACAGAATATAAGAACAAAATGAGAAACAAGGAAAAATAGTGTTGGCTGGCTGGCCGGCTTTCAGTTCCCTGACAGAAATGAGCACATTGTGGAGGAAACACAAAGTTGTTACACTATGTGGGTGTGATGAGGAGAGATTGTGAGTGAGTGTCCTGTCAGAACAAAGTTAGTCCCATAGTTGATGAAATTCATTATCCCAAAACTTCAGCAGAATATATCCCAAGTTTGCAAATGTGTGATCAGCTTGTGACAGGTTGGGCTGGAGATGCTGAGAACTGGGGAGCCCTCAATGCAAGAGCAGACACTCATTCCCATGAAGAGGGAGAGAGGGAGGGAGGGAGGGAGGGATCATTCATTCCTATACTCAAGTTTAAAGAAAGATGAGTGGCTATCTATGGAGAGACCACTCACAGATATGAAAAATCATTTCCTAAAAATCAAATTTCTCAGTCAGTATGCAACTGCTATGGTGCTTCTCCTAGATAGAGCAAAACACACAAACAAACTGATTCCTTGATCTAGAGCCACAGTGCACATGCTGTGGAAAAGGGGACATGGCCAACTTGAATCACAATATTCATCAGAGCATGGAAAGAGCGTAAAAAGGACACAGAGGAGAGATAATTGTGGTCCTTCCTTCCTCCCTCCCTCCCTCCCTCCCTCCCTCCCTCCCTCCCTCCCTCCTTCCCTCAGGAAGTGACTGACAGATGAGACTTTGTCCAAGCAGGTTCTGTCTGAAATACCAGACTTGAGTTTCCCCCTCTGTGGGTATTAGCTAATCAGTCCTCCCTTCTTTCTGTAGGAAGGTGGTGCATGTCTCTCAGAACTTACCTGGTTTCCTCTGCACCAGGTGAACCAGGGAAAAGCTTTCTAAGCCTTATTCAGACCCATAGAGGCTGCGCTGTGTGTGACTTCAGAGACCTCAGGGAGTATAGGGGTGGGTGGGTGCTTGATGCTTCAGACTCATGTCATTGAAGGACATAACATAGTCTGGATTCACAGAGATTCACAACACAGAGCCATTGTCACTTACTAACAGCTCAGGACACCCAGAGCTAACAAGAAATTGCAGTCTCAGCCGGGCTTTAATCACAGCACACACACAGATCTCTGTGAATTCAAAGATGGCCTGATTTACAGAGTGAGTTTTAGGACAGCCCAAGATACACAAAGAAACCCTTTCTTGAAAAACAAAGCAAAACAGCAAAAGAAAGAAAGACAAGGAAAAAGAAAAAAATGGCAGTCTCTTTCCACTCTCTCCTCCATTGGCTCTTAAAGAGCTCTCAAGCTGAACTGGAGACCATGGTGTCACTCAAAACTGGGAAGCCAGAAACCTTAGGGGGGTCACAGGAGTCGGACTGACTGCAGCACTTGATGCCTCAACCCTGCTAATGGCTGTGATATAAGGCATGGTAAAATACGGGCTTTGGCAGAGCACTACTCCCCTTTCTCTATTATTATTGCTACACAACGAAAAGGACCGGGGGGGGGGTGATGATGTGCAGTCAGTGCTGGTATTGAAATCTCACTGACTCCTTCCGCACTCCTTGTCAATTCCCGACTTTGTCAAATCAACTATCGTGAATCTTTGATGTGGGTTGGCCCTTTAGGAACTCAGAGAAACAAGACAGACAGACCTGTTTCATCCCAGAAACCTCCCAGTTCCTGAGCCCTAGCCCTGGAAGTCTCAAAGCCATCACATCCAGAAATCTCTCTAGTCCCTGCTAGTGGTGAACGCACTTCGTCTTCCCCAGGACCACTCATTATTTCTCCATGTTTTCCTGTGAGATCTGAGGCCAGCTTTCTTCTTCCTCCCTCTGGCCTCTCCACGAACGATCTCCATTCTCTAGACAACATGTCTAGAACCGAGTCTTATAGGCACCGAGAGAGTGTGTCTTGAGGGCAGTTGGCGTTTCTAGGACACGAGTGACATCACAAAATTCCGAGAGCTCTCTGGGATACCGTGGAATTTCCAGAGAAGGGACTGCTGATGTCGTGAGGCACGGCCTTTACCTCCTTGCTGATATTTCTCCCCGAACTGACCGACCGACCGACCGACCGACCAACCGGAACCTGAGGTTTCCTTTCCAGGAGTCTCTCCTCCGACACAGAGGGAGCCATTCAGGATTTCCTCCTTCCAAAACCAGAAATTTCTCTCTGCTTCATTAATATCTTCTCACTACTTCCTGAACCCATGGGGAGTTAGTTAGTTGAACACTCACTTTTTTCATGAATGACCCTTCCTCCCTCTCCTGAACATCTCATATTACTGATTCATACTCAGTAAAACAGTAATATGAGAAATTAGGCCAGGAGGACATGGAAGATGAGGGTTGAGTCTTCTGAAGTGAACAAGCACTTAGGGAAGGCTAAACTTAAGGGAATTTGACTCTGAGTGGCAAGACATGAATAGCTGCTGCCAAGGCACAGATACAGGCACCAACTGGGCCCTCGGCATCCTCCTGCATCATCAGAGCTGTGTGGGAAACTCAGCCCAAAGGAGGGGCCGTGTTCAAAGGGAGAGGGCATTTTCGAGGACAGCACTGTTTTCTTTTTCTTCTTTCTTTCTTTCTTTCTTTCTTTCTTTCTTTCTTTCTTTCTTTCTTTCTTTTTTTTTTCGAGACAGGGTTGTTCTGTAGTTTTTTTTTTTTTGGAGCCTGTCCTGGAACTAGCTCTTGTAGACCAGGCTGGTCTTGAACTCACATGCTTTCTTTTTTTTTCTATTGGATATTTTTGACTTCTTTATCAAAGATCAGGTGTTCGAAGATGTGTGGATCGATATCCGGGTCTTCTATTCGGTTCCATTGGTCCTCCTGTCTGTTCTTATGCCAGGACCAGGCTGTTTTCAGAACTGTAGCTTACAGAGTGTTCTTGCAGGTGGGGCACAGAAGAGGTTAATTACGGTACCTTAGTTCTTCTGCTTTTCTAGCAGACCGGAGCCCAGCTGACAGGAATCCAGTAGAGATGGTGTCAAGGTTCACACTGACACTAACAGCTGTAACTTGAGCAGGATTTGTGATCCACATGAAATTTGCAATGAATTGCAGCAAATCTGTGACACTCTAACTTGCTCAGGCTCAGTATCTGAACATACAGATGTTTGCAATGATCACTGGCTTCAGGATTTTTTTTTTTTTTTGTTGTTTTGTTTTTCCACGAGACAGGGTTTCCCTGTAGCTGAAGTTTAACGGCCTGGTGTTTTTGTGACTTACTGCTTCAAAGAACTTCTCCATTTCTTTATCCCTAAGGGAAAAGAAATATAATCACTAAATACATTTAAGTGTCTTTCAACCATTTTAGATCCCTCTGTTGAGAGTTCTCTGTTTAGGTCTGTACTCCATTTTTTAAAATTGGATTATTTGTTCTTTGGATGACCAATTTCTCGACTTCTTTGTGTATTTTGGAGATTAGTGAAGATCTTTTCCCATTCTGTAAGGCCGTCGTTTTGTCTTGTTGGCCATGTTCTTTGCTTTACAGAAGCTTTTCAGTTTCAGGAGGTCTCACTTATTAATTGTTTCTCTCAGTGTCTGTTTTTTTTTCTTTTTTTTTCTTTTTTCTTTCTTTTTTTTTCTTTTTTTTCTTTTTTTCTTTTTTTCTTTTTTTTCTTCTTCTTCTTTTCTTTTTTTTTCTTTTTTTTCTCTCTTTAGTTTTTTTCTTTGTTCTTTTTTTTGTTTTGTTTTTCTTTTTTTTTTCTTTTTTCTTTTTTTTCTTTTTCTCTCAGTGTCTGTGCTACTGGGGTTCTATTTAGCAAGCGTTCTCCTGTGCCAATGTGTTCAAGTGCATTTGATATTTTTATTTTTATATTCTTTTATTGTGGATGAAGTCAATTATTTGAACTCTCAAATATTTTTATTGTTATTATCTCTCTATTTGTTTGCTTATTTGTGGTTGTTCACCAACTTGACTATCTAGAGGAAGTAAAAGTCGTAACAAGGTTTCCGTAGGTGAACCTGCGGAAGGATCATTAACGTGAGAGAGCAGCGGCGGCGGCTCTGCCCGCCCGCTCGCCTGCCTCGCCCGAGTTCTCGCCGGGAGGCGCGCTCCCCGGGTCGCACGTGTGTTGTGCGCACGGAAGTGTGCGTGCGCACGGGCGCTCGTGGCGGTCGTGAGAGAGAGGTCGAGAGAGGGGGAAGGGGGACGGGCGCCGGCTCGCCCGCCCTCCTCGCCCCGTCCGAGGACCCGTGTCTGGCTCTGCCACTGGCAGCTCACGGCGGACGGCGGCTCTCTTCCCGCTCTCGCTCTCCTCCGTCCACTCCCGCTGCTTGCCTCACCGCACCGCAGCGGCCCGCGGGTGTGTCCCCTCTTTCCCGGGCGCGCGCCTTTCCCTCTCCATCCCTCTTCGCGGGGGAGGATGGGCGAGGGTCTGGCGGCGCCCCGGGCCCCCTCTCGCCGCCGACCTCCGCTCGCGCGCCGTGGCGCCGCGGCGCGCCTGTCGGGGAGGCGGCGGAGGTTGGGCGCACTTTTTTTTCCCCCCTCTCCACCTCCTTCTCCAAAGGACCGGGGTAGACCAGTAGTCCCTCCCACCGGGCGGGAGGCCATTTTTTTCCCCCGGGGATGCGGCGGGTCGACCAGATGTCCCGCTGGACTCTTTTTTTTTTTTAATGTATAATATATATTATATCTTCCTAGACCTGACGGGTCGACCAGTTGTCTCTGTGCACTTCCTTTTTTTTGACGGACTGGAAGCGGGTCGACCAGTTGTCCGATTAAATATTTGGCCTTAAAATGCTAAGTACCGGGGTCGACCAGTTGGCCTTGTGAACTTGGGTCGACCAGTTGTCTTTTTCCATGTCTTGATTGACTGATGTCATTCTTCAATGTGTTGGTGGTTAGTTTATCTCTTTTGTTCTCTATGCCAACACGCCCCACTCACCAAACACTTTTTTTTAAATTTATTTATTTACTTATTTTTATTTTACTTTTTTATTATTTATTTATTTATACATACATACATACATCCTGTTTATCTGTCCAGATGGGGCAGGGGTAGAAGGGGCTAGCTATGAGAGGAAGGTGCTCGGTGGGCATCCAGTTGTAAATAAGGCTGGGAATAAATAGCTGAATATTAATTCATTTGAGTAATATTAAAACTGTTCAAGTAGAAAACAATTGCTTTCTTTTTCTGTTTGCCCAGAGATCTGACTGACTGCAACTTGGAAAGAAGACGGCCCTGCTGGACAGAGACCTCCCTCCTGCTTTGGGTGGGTCGACCAGTTTACATGTTTATTTCCACGTTTTGTCTTTTATGGATTGAATGGATGTGTCTCTCTCTCTCTCTTTTTTTTTTTTTTTGGTTTTTCGAGACAGGGTTTCTCTGTGGCTTTGGAGCCTGTCCTGGAACTAGCACTGTAGACCAGGCTGGTCTCGAACTCACAGAGATCCGCCTACCTCTGCCTCCCGAGTACTGGGATTAAAGGTGTGCGCCACCATCGCCCGGCTCTCATTTTTTTTTCACGATTGCTTGCTTGCTTGCTTGCTTGCTTACTTACTTACTTACTTACTATCTGTTCAGCCCATGTCATTTACTTACTTCCTTAAAAAAAATGACCCACCTAGTTATTTACTTACTTACTTACTTACTTACTTACTTGTTCATTCATTCCTTCACTTCCTTATCTTCTTTCATATATCTGTTTATTTATCTGCTGATTTAGCGTGACTCATTTACTTATTGAATATTTCAATTATTAATTAGTTTTATTCATTTATTCATTCTTTATGTCTATTTTTATGTATGTATTTACTTACTTTCTTAATTTTTTTTTTACTTTTTAAAATTTACTTAATTTTTTTCTTTCTTTGGGAATGTAGATTCTTTCTTCCTTTCTTCCTTTCTTTCCTTCTTTCTGTCTCCTGACTGTCACTGGCTAAGAAAATGGTGGCCTCCATGTCACTGGTCAGCATAGCAGCTCCTAAAATGGAATTTGATGAAGGGATACATAGATAGATAGATAGATAGATAGATAGATAGATAGATAGATAGATAGATAGATAGATGGGATGCGCACACGCTCACACACACACACACACACACACACACACATATGCACGCACGTGCATGACATGTACAGATGGGGGGCGATTCCAATGTTTTCAGAGGAAGGTGCTCGCTGGTAATAATAAATGTGCTGGTAAATAAGGCTGGAAATAGCTGAATATTAAATCATTAAAACTCTTCAAATAAATAAAAAGCAATTCCATTTCTCCCTCTCTCTCTTTCTCACCATATACCAGCACATCTGAACTGACTGCAACATACAAAAGAAGAAGAAACACGGAAAGAAGACATCCCTGCTGGACAGGATCTGAGATGAGAATAAATTCATCGAATGGCTGCCAACAGCATTTCATTGAGAAGAGATTCCACATTTTATGCTGTACAGTTACTTAGTTAGATAGATAGATAAAGAGAGGCCTGTGAACTGGGGTGGGCTGTGGCTTCTCAGGTCACCTCAGGTCAGGGAGGGGCTGAGGAGTGTCCCATTGGCCTTGACAATAGGCAGGAGTCAGAGGTTAATGTCAGGGCAGGGCCTGAGAGTTCCTCAAAGGGAATGAATGGAGACCCTTGCTTACCTAAGAAATGCCTGACCTTGGAAAAGGACTTGTGGAAAGCGGGCCCTTGAAACTGTGGTTTCACGTCTTACTAGAAAGCTCCCTCTTGGAAGGGAAAGTCATCGTGATATCTTACTCTTTTCCCAAGGATACCCTACCTACCCTTCTGATCATTCTTACTGAATTAAGTCTTCCACTGCAAATAAATAAATAAATAAATAATAAATGAAGTGGGTGAGTGAGTGAGTGAGTGAGTAAGTAAGTAAGTAAGTAAGTAAACAAGCAAATACGTGGATGGACAAATAAATACAAAGTTTGCTGTTGTTGACTGACTTTTGATTTCATAATGAATCTCTCTCTCTCTCTCTCTCTCTCACACACACACACACACTAAATATACAATAAAAGGAAGCATAACACCTTTACTCAGGGGGCAGAGTGAACTCTGAAAGTTTTCCAGGCGGGGGGGGGGGAGAGACAGAATATAAGAACAAAATGAGAAACAAGGAAAAATAGTGTTGGCTGGCTGGCCGGCTTTCAGTTCCCTGACAGAAATGAGCACATTGTGGAGGAAACACAAAGTTGTTACACTATGTGGGTGTGATGAGGAGAGATTGTGAGTGAGTGTCCTGTCAGAACAAAGTTAGTCCCATAGTTGATGAAATTCATTATCCCAAAACTTCAGCAGAATATATCCCAAGTTTGCAAATGTGTGATCAGCTTGTGACAGGTTGGGCTGGAGATGCTGAGAACTGGGGAGCCCTCAATGCAAGAGCAGACACTCATTCCCATGAAGAGGGAGAGAGGGAGGGAGGGAGGGAGGGATCATTCATTCCTATACTCAAGTTTAAAGAAAGATGAGTGGCTATCTATGGAGAGACCACTCACAGATATGAAAAATCATTTCCTAAAAATCAAATTTCTCAGTCAGTATGCAACTGCTATGGTGCTTCTCCTAGATAGAGCAAAACACACAAACAAACTGATTCCTTGATCTAGAGCCACAGTGCACATGCTGTGGAAAAGGGGACATGGCCAACTTGAATCACAATATTCATCAGAGCATGGAAAGAGCGTAAAAAGGACACAGAGGAGAGATAATTGTGGTCCTTCCTTCCTCCCTCCCTCCCTCCCTCCCTCCCTCCCTCCCTCCTTCCCTCAGGAAGTGACTGACAGATGAGACTTTGTCCAAGCAGGTTCTGTCTGAAATACCAGACTTGAGTTTCCCCCTCTGTGGGTATTAGCTAATCAGTCCTCCCTTCTTTCTGTAGGAAGGTGGTGCATGTCTCTCAGAACTTACCTGGTTTCCTCTGCACCAGGTGAACCAGGGAAAAGCTTTCTAAGCCTTATTCAGACCCATAGAGGCTGCGCTGTGTGTGACTTCAGAGACCTCAGGGAGTATAGGGGTGGGTGGGTGCTTGATGCTTCAGACTCATGTCATTGAAGGACATAACATAGTCTGGATTCACAGAGATTCACAACACAGAGCCATTGTCACTTACTAACAGCTCAGGACACCCAGAGCTAACAAGAAATTGCAGTCTCAGCCGGGCTTTAATCACAGCACACACACAGATCTCTGTGAATTCAAAGATGGCCTGATTTACAGAGTGAGTTTTAGGACAGCCCAAGATACACAAAGAAACCCTTTCTTGAAAAACAAAGCAAAACAGCAAAAGAAAGAAAGACAAGGAAAAAGAAAAAAATGGCAGTCTCTTTCCACTCTCTCCTCCATTGGCTCTTAAAGAGCTCTCAAGCTGAACTGGAGACCATGGTGTCACTCAAAACTGGGAAGCCAGAAACCTTAGGGGGGTCACAGGAGTCGGACTGACTGCAGCACTTGATGCCTCAACCCTGCTAATGGCTGTGATATAAGGCATGGTAAAATACGGGCTTTGGCAGAGCACTACTCCCCTTTCTCTATTATTATTGCTACACAACGAAAAGGACCGGGGGGGGGGGGTGATGATGTGCAGTCAGTGCTGGTATTGAAATCTCACTGACTCCTTCCGCACTCCTTGTCAATTCCCGACTTTGTCAAATCAACTATCGTGAATCTTTGATGTGGGTTGGCCCTTTAGGAACTCAGAGAAACAAGACAGACAGACCTGTTTCATCCCAGAAACCTCCCAGTTCCTGAGCCCTAGCCCTGGAAGTCTCAAAGCCATCACATCCAGAAATCTCTCTAGTCCCTGCTAGTGGTGAACTCACTTCGTCTTCCCCAGGACCACTAATTATTTCTCCATGTTTTCCTGTGAGATCTGAGGCCAGCTTTCTTCTTCCTCCCTCTGGCCTCTCCACGAACGATCTCCATTCTCTAGACAACATGTCTAGAACCGAGTCTTATAGGCACCGAGAGAGTGTGTCTTGAGGGCAGTTGGCGTTTCTAGGACACGAGTGACATCACAAAATTCCGAGAGCTCTCTGGGATACCGTGGAATTTCCAGAGAAGGGACTGCTGATGTCGTGAGGCACGGCCTTTACCTCCTTGCTGATATTTCTCCCCGAACTGACCGACCGACCGACCGACCGACCAACCGGAACCTGAGGTTTCCTTTCCAGGAGTCTCTCCTCCGACACAGAGGGAGCCATTCAGGATTTCCTCCTTCCAAAACCAGAAATTTCTCTCTGCTTCATTAATATCTTCTCACTACTTCCTGAACCCATGGGGAGTTAGTTAGTTGAACACTCACTTTTTTCATGAATGACCCTTCCTCCCTCTCCTGAACATCTCATATTACTGATTCATACTCAGTAAAACAGTAATATGAGAAATTAGGCCAGGAGGACATGGAAGATGAGGGTTGAGTCTTCTGAAGTGAACAAGCACTTAGGGAAGGCTAAACTTAAGGGAATTTGACTCTGAGTGGCAAGACATGAATAGCTGCTGCCAAGGCACAGATACAGGCACCAACTGGGCCCTCGGCATCCTCCTGCATCATCAGAGCTGTGTGGGAAACTCAGCCCAAAGGAGGGGCCGTGTTCAAAGGGAGAGGGCATTTTCGAGGACAGCACTGTTTTCTTTTTCTTCTTTCTTTCTTTCTTTCTTTCTTTCTTTCTTTCTTTCTTTCTTTCTTTTTTTTTTTCGAGACAGGGTTGTTCTGTAGTTTTTTTTTTTTTGGAGCCTGTCCTGGAACTAGCTCTTGTAGACCAGGCTGGTCTTGAACTCACATGCTTTCTTTTTTTTTCTATTGGATATTTTTGACTTCTTTATCAAAGATCAGGTGTTCGAAGATGTGTGGATCGATATCCGGGTCTTCTATTCGGTTCCATTGGTCCTCCTGTCTGTTCTTATGCCAGGACCAGGCTGTTTTCAGAACTGTAGCTTACAGAGTGTTCTTGCAGGTGGGGCACAGAAGAGGTTAATTACGGTACCTTAGTTCTTCTGCTTTTCTAGCAGACCGGAGCCCAGCTGACAGGAATCCAGTAGAGATGGTGTCAAGGTTCACACTGACACTAACAGCTGTAACTTGAGCAGGATTTGTGATCCACATGAAATTTGCAATGAATTGCAGCAAATCTGTGACACTCTAACTTGCTCAGGCTCAGTATCTGAACATACAGATGTTTGCAATGATCACTGGCTTCAGGATTTTTTTTTTGTTGTTGTTGTTGTTTTGTTTTTCCACGAGACAGGGTTTCCCTGTAGCTGAAGTTTAACGGCCTGGTGTTTTTGTGACTTACTGCTTCAAAGAACTTCTCCATTTCTTTATCCCTAAGGGAAAAGAAATATAATCACTAAATACATTTAAGTGTCTTTCAACCATTTTAGATCCCTCTGTTGAGAGTTCTCTGTTTAGGTCTGTACTCCATTTTTTAAAATTGGATTATTTGTTCTTTGGATGACCAATTTCTCGACTTCTTTGTGTATTTTGGAGATTAGTGAAGATCTTTTCCCATTCTGTAAGGCCGTCGTTTTGTCTTGTTGGCCATGTTCTTTGCTTTACAGAAGCTTTTCAGTTTCAGGAGGTCTCACTTATTAATTGTTTCACTCAGTGTCTGTTTTTTTTTCTTTTTTTTTCTTTTTTCTTTCTTTTTTTTTCTTTTTTTTCTTTTTTTCTTTTTTTCTTTTTTTCTTCTTCTTCTTTTCTTTTTTTTTCTTTTTTTTCTCTCTTTAGTTTTTTTCTTTGTTCTTTTTTTTTTGTTTTGTTTTTCTTTTTTTTTCTTTTTTCTTTTTTTTCTTTTTCTCTCAGTGTCTGTGCTACTGGGGTTCTATTTAGCAAGCGTTCTCCTGTGCCAATGTGTTCAAGTGCATTTGATATTTTTATTTTTATATTCTTTTATTGTGGATGAAGTCAATTATTTGAACTCTCAAATATTTTTATTGTTATTATCTCTCTATTTGTTTGCTTATTTGTGGTTGTTCACCAACTTGACTATCTAGAGGAAGTAAAAGTCGTAACAAGGTTTCCGTAGGTGAACCTGCGGAAGGATCATTAACGTGAGAGAGCAGCGGCGGCGGCTCTGCCCGCCCGCTCGCCTGCCTCGCCCGAGTTCTCGCCGGTAGGCGCGCTCCCCGGGTCGCACGTGTGTTGTGCGCACGGAAGTGTGCGTGCGCACGGGCGCTCGTGGCGGTCGTGAGAGAGAGGTCGAGAGAGGGGGAAGGGGGACGGGCGCCGGCTCGCCCGCCCTCCTCGCCCCGTCCGAGGACCCGTGTCTGGCTCTGCCACTGGCGGCTCACGGCGGACGGCGGCTCTCTTCCCGCTCTCGCTCTCCTCCGTCCACTCCCGCTGCTTGCCTCACCGCACCGCAGCGGCCCGCGGGTGTGTCCCCTCTTTCCCGGGCGCGCGCCTTTCCCTCTCCATCCCTCTTCGCGGGGGAGGATGGGCGAGGGTCTGGAGGCGCCCCGGGCCCCCTCTCGCCGCCGACCTCCGCTCGCGCGCCGTGGCGCCGCGGCGCGCCTGTCGGGGAGGCGGCGGAGGTTGGGCGCACTTATTTTTCCCCCCTCTCCACCTCCTTCTCCAAAGGACCGGGGTAGACCAGTAGTCCCTCCCACCGAGCGGGAGGCCATTTTTTTCCCCCGGGGATGCGGCGGGTCGACCAGATGTCCCGCTGGACTCTTTTTTTTTTTTTTTTTAATGTATAATATATATTATATCTTCCTAGACCTGACGGGTCGACCAGTTGTCTCTGTGCACTTCCTTTTTTTTGACGGACTGGAAGCGGGTCGACCAGTTGTCTGATTAAATATTTGGCCTTAAAATGCTAAGTACCGGGGTCGACCAGTTGGCCTTGTGAACTTGGGTCGACCAGTTGTCTTTTTCCATATCTTGATTGACTGATGTCATTCTTCAATGTGTTGGTGGTTAGT